>NW_027478631.1:0-600000 GCF_051014685.1 Ptiloglossa arizonensis
AATGTGTAGCGTGTAACGTATAACGTATAACGTATAACGTACAACGTATAACGTATAACGTATAACGTATAACGTATAACGTATAACGTATAACGTATAACGTATAACGTATAACGTATAACGTATAACGTATAACGTATAACGTATAACGTATAATGTATAACGTATAACATGTAACGTATAGCGTATAACGTATAACGTATAACGTATTACGTATAACGTATAACGTATAACGTATATCGTATAACGTATAACGTATAATGTATAACATGTAACGTACAACGTATAACGTATACCGTAGAACGTATGACGTATAACGTATAACGTATAACGTTTAACGTATAACGTATAACGTATAACGTATAACGTATGACGTATAACATGTAATGTATAACGTATAACGTATAATGAATAAAGTATAACGTATAACGTATAACGTATAACGTATAACGTATAACGTATAACGTATAACGTATAACGTATAACGTATAACGTATAACGTAGAACGTATAACGTATAACGTATAACTTATAACGTATAACGTATATCGTATAACGTATAACGTATAACGAATAACGTAAAAAGGAAACGCATAATGTATAACGTATAACGTATAACGTATAACGTATAACCTATGACGTATAACGTATAACGTATAACGTATAACTTCTAACGAATAACGTATAACGAATAACGTAAAACGTATGACGCATTACATGCTACGTATAAAGTATAACGTTCAACGTATAACCTATAACGTATAACGTATAACTTGTAACGAAGCACGTATAAAGAATAACGTATAACGTATATCGTGTAACGTACAACTTATAACGTATAACGTACAACGTATAACGTATACCGTAAAACGTATAACGTATAACGTATAACGTATAACGTATAACGTATAACGTATAACGTATAACGTATAACGTATAACGTATAACGTATAACGTATAACGTATAACGTATAACGTATAACGTATAACGTATAACGTATAATGTATAACGTATAACATGTAACGTATAGCGTATAACGTATAACGTATAACGTATTACGTATAACGTGTAACGTATAACGTATATCGTATAACGTATAACGTATAATGTATAACATGTAACGTACAACGTATAACGTATACCGTATAACGTATGACGTATAACATGTAATGTATAACGTATAACGTATAATGAATAAAGTATAACGTATAACGTATAACGTATAACGTATAACGTATAACGTATAACGTATAACGTATAACGTATAACGTATAACGTATAACGTATAACGTAGAACGTATAACGTATAACGTATAACTTATAACGTATAACGTATATCGTATAACGTATAACGTATAACGAATAACGTAAAAAGGAAAAGCATAATGTATAACGTATAACGTATAACGTATAACGTATAACCTATGACGTATAACGTATAACGTATAACTTCTAACGAATAACGTATAACGAATAACGTAAAACGTATGACGCATTACATGCTACGTATAAAGTATAACGTTCAACGTATAACCTATAACGTATAACGTATAACTTGTAACGAAGCACGTATAAAGAATAACGTATAACGTATATCGTGTAACGTACAACTTATAACGTATAACGTACAACGTATAACGTATAACGTATATCGTGTAACGTACAACTTATAACGTATAACGTACAACGTATAACGTATAACGTATAACGTATAACGTATAACGTATAACGTATAACGTATAACGTATAACGTATAACGTATAACGTATAACGTATAACGTATAACGTATAACGTATAACGTATAACGTATAACGTATAACGTATAACGTATAACGTATAACGTATAACGTATAACGTATAACGTATAACGTATAACGTATAACGTATAACGTATAACGTATAACTTATAACGTATAACGTATATCGTATAACGTATAACGTATAACGTATAACGTATAACGTATAACGTATAACGTATAACGTATAACGTATAACGTATAACGTATAACTTATAACGTATAACGTATATCGTATAACGTATAACGTATAACGTATAACGTATAACGTATAACGTATAACGTATAACGTATAACGTATAACGTATAACGTATAACTTATAACGTATAACGTATATCGTATAACGTATAACGTATAACGTATAACGTGTAACGTATAACGTATAACGTATAACGTATAACGTATAACGTATAACGTATAACGTATAACGTATAACGTATAACGTATAACTTATAACGTATAACGTATATCGTATAACGTATAACGTATAACGTATAACGTATAACGTATAACGTATAACGTATAACGTATAACGTATAACGTATAACGTATAACGTATAACGTATAACGTATAACGTATAACGTATAACGTATAACGTATAACGTATAACGTATAACGTATAACGTATAACGTATAACGTATAACGTATAACGTATAACGTATAACGTATAATGTATATCGTATAACATGTAACGTATAACGTATAACGTATAACGAATAACGTAAAAAGGAAACGCATAATGAATAACGTATAACGTATAACGTATAACGTATAACCTATGACGTATAACGTATAACGTATAACGTATAACTTCTAACGAATAACGTATAACGAATAACGTAAAACGTATAACGCATTACATGCTACGTATAAAGTATAACGTTCAACGTATAACCTATAACGTATAACGTATAACTTGTAACGAAGCACGTATAAAGAATAACGTATAACGTATATCGTGTAACGTACAACTTATAACGTATAACGTACAACGTATAACGTATAACGTATATCGTATAACGTATAACCTATGACGAATAACGTAAAACGTATAACGCATAATGTATAACGTATAACGTATAACGTATAATGTGTAGCGTGTAACGTATAACGTATAACGTATAACGTACAACGTATATCGTATAACGTATAACGTATAACGTATAACGTATAACGTATAACGTATAACGTATAACGTATAACGTATAACGTATAACGTATAACGTATAATGTATAACGTATAACATGTAACGTATAGCGTATAACGTATAACGTATAACGTATTACGTATAACGTATAACGTATAACGTATAACGTATATCGTATAACGTATAACGTATAATGTATAACATGTAACGTACAACGTATAACGTATACCGTATAACGTATAACGTATAACGTATAACGTATAACGTATAACGTATAACGTATAACGTATAACGTATAACGTATAACGTATAACGTATAACGTATAACCTATAACGTATAACGTATAACGTATAACGTATAACGTATAACGTATAACGTATAACGTATAACGAAGAACGTATAAAGAATAACGTATAACGTATAACGTATAACGTATAACGTATAACGTATAACGTATAACGTATAACGTATAACGTATAACGTATGACGTATAACGTATACCGTATAACGTATAACGTATAACGTATAACCTATGACGTATAACGTCTAACGTATAAAGTATAACGTGTAACGAAGTACGTATAACGAATAACGTATAACGTATATCGTATAACGTACAACTTATAACGTATAACGTACAACGTATAACGTATAACGTATAACGTATAACGTATAACGTATAACGTATAACGTATAACGTATAACGTATAACGTATAACGTATAACGTATAACGTATAACGTATAACGTATAACGTATAACGTATAACGTATATCGTATAACGTATAACGTATAATGTATAACATGTAACGTCCAACGTATAACGTATACCGTATAACGTATAACGTATAACGTATAACGTATAACGTATAACATGTAATGTATAACGTATAACGTATAATGAATAAAGTATAACGTATAACGTATAACGTATAACGTATAACGTATAACGTATAACGTATAACGTATAACGTATAACGTATAACGTATAACGTATAACGTATAACTTATAACGTCTAACGTATATCGTATAACGTATAACGTATAACGAATAACGTAAAACGTATAACGCATAATGTATAACGTATAACGTATAATGTATAACGTATAACCTATGACGTATAACGTATAACGTATAACGTATAACTTGTAACGAAAAACGTATAACGAATAACGTAAAACGTATGACGCATTACATGCTACGTATAAAGTATAACGTTCAACGTATAACCTATGACGTATAACGTATAACTTGTAACGAAGCACGTATAAAGAATAACGTATAACGTATATCGTGTAACGTACAACTTATAACGTATAACGTACAACGTATAACGTATAACGTATAACGTATAACGTATAACGTATAACGTATAACGTATAACGTATAACGTATAACGTATAACGTATAACGTATAACGTATAACGTATAACGTATAACGTATAACGTATAACGTATAACGTATAACGTATAACGTATAACGTATAACGTATAACGTATAACGTATAACGTATAACGTATAACGTATAACGTATAACGTATAACGTATAACGTATAACGTATAACGTATAACTTATAACGTATAACGTATATCGTATAACGTATAACGTATAACGAATAACGTAAAACGTATAACGCATAATGTATAACGTATAACGTATAACGTATAACGTATAACGTATAACGTATAACGTATAACGTATAACGTATAACGTATAACGTATAACGTATAACGTATAACGTATAACGTATAACGTATAACGTATAACGTATAACGTATAACGTATAACGTATAACGTATAACGTATAACGTATAACGTATAACGTATAACGTATAACGTATAACGTATAACGTATAACGTATAACGTATAACTTATAACGTATAACGTATATCGTATAACGTATAACGTATAACGAATAACGTAAAACGTATAACGCATAATGTATAACGTATAACGTATAACGTATAACGTATAACCTATGACGTATAACGTATAACGTATAACGTATAACTTGTAACGAAAAACGTATAACGAATAACGTATAACGTATAACGTATAACGTATAACGTATAACGTATAACGTATAACGTATAACGTATAACGTACAACGTATAACGTATAACGTATAACGTATAACGTATAACGTATAACGTATAACGTATAACGTATAACGTATAACGTATAACGTATAACGTATAAAGTATAACGTATAACGTATAACGTATAACGTTTAACGTATAACGTATAACGTATAACGTATAATGTATAATGTATAACGTATAACGTATAACGTATAACGTATAACGTATAACGATTAACTTATAACGTATAACGTATATCGTATAACGTATAACGTATAACGAATAACGTAAAACGTATAACGCATAATGTATAACGTATAACGTATAACGTATAACGTATAACCTATGACGTATAACGTATAATGTATGACGTATAACGTATAACTTGTAACGAAATACGTATAACGAATAACGTAAAACGTATGACGCATTACATGCTACGTATAAAGTATAACGTTCAACGTATAACCTATGACGTATAACGTATAACTTGTAACGAAGCACGTATAAAGAAAAACGTATAACGTATATCGTATAACGTACAACTTATAACGTATAACGTACAACGTATAACGTATAACGTATAACGTATAACGTATAACGTATAACGTATAACGTATAACGTATAACGTATAACGTATAACGTATAATGTATAATGTATAACGTATAACGTATAACGTATAACGTATAACGATTAACTTATAACGTATAACGTGTAACGTATAACGTATAACGTATAACGTATAACGTATAACGCATAACGTATAACGTATAACGTATAACGTATAACGTATAACGTACAACTTATAACGTATAACGTACAACGTATAACGTATAACGTATAACGTATAACGTATAACGTATAAAGTATAACGTATAACGTATAACGTATAACGTATAACGTATAATGTATAATGTATAACGTATAACGTATAACGTATAACGTATAACGATTAACTTATAACGTATAACGTGTAACGTATAACGTATAACGTATAACGTATAACGTATAACGCATAACGTATAACGTATAACGTATAACGTATAACGTATAACGTATAACGTATAACGTATAACGTATAACGTATAACGTATAACGTATAACGTATAACGTATAACGTATAACGTATAACGTATAACGTATAACGTATAACGTATAACGTATAACGTATAACGTATAACGTATAACGTATAACTTATAACGTATAACGTATATCGTATAACGTATAACGTATAACGAATAACGTAAAACGTGTAACGCATAATGTATAACGTATAACGTATAACGTATAACGTATAACGTATAACGTATAACGTATAACGTATAACGTATGACGTATAACGTATAACGTATAACGTTTACTTGTAACGAAAAACGTATAACGAATAACGTAAAACGTATGACGCATTACATGCTACGTATAAAGTATAACGTTCAACGTATAACCTATGACGTATAACGTATAACTTGTAACGAAGCACGTATAAAGAATAACGTATAACGTATATCGTGTAACGTACAACTTATAACGTATAACGTACAGCGTATAACGTATAACGTGTAACGTATAACGTATAACGTATAACGTATAACGTATAACGTATAACGTATAACGTATAACGTATAACGTATAACGTATAACGTATAACGTATCACGTATAACGTATAACGTATAACGTATAACGTAAAACGTGTAACGTATAACGTGTAACGTATAACGTATAACGTATAACGTATAACGTATAACGTATAACGTATAACGTATAACGTATAACGTATAACGTATAACGTATAACGTATAACGTATAACGTATAACGTATAACGTATAACCTATGACGTATAACGTATAACGTATAACGTATGACGTATAACGTATAACGTATAACGTATGACATATAACGTATAACGTATAACGTATAACGTATAACGCATAACGTATAACGTATAACGTATAACGTATGACGTATAACGTATAACGTATAACGTATGACGTATAACGTATAACGTATAACGTATAACGTATAACTTATAACGTATAACGTATATCGTATAACGTATAACGTATAACGAATAACGTAAAACGTATAACGCATGATGTATAACGTATAACGTATAACGTATAACGTATAACGTATAACGTATAACGTATAACGTATAACGTATAACGTATAACGTATAACGTATAACGTATAACGTATAACTTATAACGTATAACGTATATCGTATAACGTATAACGTATAACGAATAACGTAGAACGTATAACGCATAATGTATAACGTATAACGTATAACGTATAACGTATAACGTATAACGTATAACGTATAACGTAGAACGTATAACGTATAACGTATAACGTATAACGTATAACGTATAACTTATAACGTATAACGTATATCGTATAACGTATAACGTATAACGAATAACGTAAAACGTATAACGCATAATGTATAACGTATAACGTATAACGTATAACGTATAACATATGACGTATAACGTATAACGTATAACGAATAACGTAAAACGTATGACGCATTACATGCTACGTATAAAGTATAACGTTCAACGTATAACCCATGACGTATAACGTATAACTTGTAACGAAGCACGTATAAAGAATAACGTATAACGTATATCGTATAACGTACAGCTTATAACGTATAACGTACAACGTATAACGTATAACGTATAACGTATAACGTATAACGTATAACGTATAACGTATAACGTATAACGTATAACGTATAACCTATTTCTTATAACGTATGACGTATAACGTATAACGTATAACGTATAACGTATAACGTATAACGTATAACGTATAACGTATAACGTATAACGTATAACGTATAACGTATCACGTATAACGTATAACGTATAACGTATAACGTAAAACGTGTAACGTATAACGTGTAACGTATAACGTATAACGTATAACGTATAACGCATAACGTATAACGTATAACGTATAACGTATGACGTATAACGTATAACGTATAACGTATAACGTATAACGTATAACGTATAACGTATAACGTATAACGTATAACGTATAACGTATAACGTATAACGTATAACGTATAACGTATAACGTATAACGTATAACGTATAACGTATCACGTATAACGTATAACGTATAACGTATAACGTAAAACGTGTAACGTATAACGTGTAACGTATAACGTATAACGTATAACGTATAACGCATAACGTATAACGTATAACGTATAACGTATGACGTATAACGTATAACGTATAACGTATAACGTATAACGTATAACGTATAACGTATAACGTATAACGTATAACGTATAACGTATAACGTATAACGTATAACGTATAACGTATAACGTATAACGTATAACTTATAACGTATAACGTATATCGTATAACGTATAACGTATAACGAATAACGTAAAACGTATAACGCATAATGTATAACGTATAACGTATAACGTATAACGTATAACGTATAACGTATAACGTATAACGTATAACGTATAACGTATAACGTATAACGTATAACGTATAACGTATAACGTATAACGTATAACGTATAACGTATAACGTATAACGTATAACGTATAACGTATAACGTATAACGTATAACGTATAACGTATAACGTATAACGTATAACGTATAACGTATAACGTATAACGTATAACGTATAACGTATAACTTATAACGTATAACGTATATCGTATAACGTATAACGTATAACGAATAACGTAAAACGTATAACGCATAATGTATAACGTATAACGTATAACGTATAACGTATAACCTATGACGTATAACGTATAACGTATAACGTATAACTTGTAACGAAAAACGTATAACGAATAACGTAAAACGTATGACGCATTACATGCTACGTATAAAGTATAACGTTCAACGTATAACCTATGACGTATAACGTATAACTTGTAACGAAGCACGTATAAAGAAAAACGTATAACGTATATCGTATAACGTACAACTTATAACGTATAACGTACAACGTATAACGTATAACGTATAACGTATAACGTATAACGTATAACGTATAACGTATAACGTATAACGTATAACGTATAACGTATAACGTATAAAGTATAACGTATAACGTATAACGTATAACGTTTAACGTATAACGTATAACGTATAACGTATAATGTATAATGTATAACGTATAACGTATAACGTATAACGTATAACGTATAACGATTAACTTATAACGTATAACGTATATCGTATAACGTATAACGTATAACGAATAACGTAAAACGTATAACGCATAATGTATAACGTATAACGTATAACGTATAACGTATAACCTATGACGTATAACGTATAATGTATAACGTATAACGTATAACTTGTAACGAAATACGTATAACGAATAACGTAAAACGTATGACGCATTACATGCTACGTATAAAGTATAACGTTCAACGTATAACCTATGACGTATAACGTATAACTTGTAACGAAGCACGTATAAAGAAAAACGTATAACGTATATCGTATAACGTACAACTTATAACGTATAACGTACAACGTATAACGTATAACGTATAACGTATAACGTATAACGTATAACGTATAACGTATAACGTATAACGTATAACGTATAACGTATAATGTATAATGTATAACGTATAACGTATAACGTATAACGTATAACGATTAACTTATAACGTATAACGTGTAACGTATAACGTATAACGTATAACGTATAACGTATAACGCATAACGTATAACGTATAACGTATAACGTATAACGTATAACGTACAACTTATAACGTATAACGTACAACGTATAACGTATAACGTATAACGTATAACGTATAACGTATAAAGTATAACGTATAACGTATAACGTATAACGTATAACGTATAATGTATAATGTATAACGTATAACGTATAACGTATAACGTATAACGATTAACTTATAACGTATAACGTGTAACGTATAACGTATAACGTATAACGTATAACGTATAACGCATAACGTATAACGTATAACGTATAACGTATAACGTATAACGTATAACGTATAACGTATAACGTATAACGTATAACGTATAACGTATAACGTATAACGTATAACGTATAACGTATAACGTATAACGTATAACGTATAACGTATAACGTATAACGTATAACGTATAACGTATAACGTATAACTTATAACGTATAACGTATATCGTATAACGTATAACGTATAACGAATAACGTAAAACGTGTAACGCATAATGTATAACGTATAACGTATAACGTATAACGTATAACGTATAACGTATAACGTATAACGTATAACGTATGACGTATAACGTATAACGTATAACGTTTACTTGTAACGAAAAACGTATAACGAATAACGTAAAACGTATGACGCATTACATGCTACGTATAAAGTATAACGTTCAACGTATAACCTATGACGTATAACGTATAACTTGTAACGAAGCACGTATAAAGAATAACGTATAACGTATATCGTGTAACGTACAACTTATAACGTATAACGTACAGCGTATAACGTATAACGTGTAACGTATAACGTATAACGTATAACGTATAACGTATAACGTATAACGTATAACGTATAACGTATAACGTATAACGTATAACGTATAACGTATAACGTATCACGTATAACGTATAACGTATAACGTATAACGTAAAACGTGTAACGTATAACGTGTAACGTATAACGTATAACGTATAACGTATAACGTATAACGTATAACGTATAACGTATAACGTATAACGTATAACGTATAACGTATAACGTATAACGTATAACGTATAACGTATAACGTATAACCTATGACGTATAACGTATAACGTATAACGTATGACGTATAACGTATAACGTATAACGTATGACATATAACGTATAACGTATAACGTATAACGTATAACGCATAACGTATAACGTATAACGTATAACGTATGACGTATAACGTATAACGTATAACGTATGACGTATAACGTATAACGTATAACGTATAACGTATAACTTATAACGTATAACGTATATCGTATAACGTATAACGTATAACGAATAACGTAAAACGTATAACGCATGATGTATAACGTATAACGTATAACGTATAACGTATAACGTATAACGTATAACGTATAACGTATAACGTATAACGTATAACGTATAACGTATAACGTATAACGTATAACTTATAACGTATAACGTATATCGTATAACGTATAACGTATAACGAATAACGTAGAACGTATAACGCATAATGTATAACGTATAACGTATAACGTATAACGTATAACGTATAACGTATAACGTATAACGTAGAACGTATAACGTATAACGTATAACGTATAACGTATAACGTATAACTTATAACGTATAACGTATATCGTATAACGTATAACGTATAACGAATAACGTAAAACGTATAACGCATAATGTATAACGTATAACGTATAACGTATAACGTATAACCTATGACGTATAACGTATAACGTATAACGTATAACCTATGACGTATAACGTATAACGTATAACGTATAACTTGTAACGAAAAACGTATAACGAATAACGTAAAACGTATGACGCATTACATGCTACGTATAAAGTATAACGTTCAACGTATAACCCATGACGTATAACGTATAACTTGTAACGAAGCACGTATAAAGAATAACGTATAACGTATATCGTATAACGTACAGCTTATAACGTATAACGTACAACGTATAACGTATAACGTATAACGTATAACGTATAACGTATAACGTATAACGTATAACGTATAACGTATAACCTATTTCTTATAACGTATGACGTATAACGTATAACGTATAACGTATAACGTATAACGTATAACGTATAACGTATAACGTATAACGTATAACGTATAACGTATAACGTATCACGTATAACGTATAACGTATAACGTATAACGTAAAACGTGTAACGTATAACGTGTAACGTATAACGTATAACGTATAACGTATAACGCATAACGTATAACGTATAACGTATAACGTATGACGTATAACGTATAACGTATAACGTATAACGTATAACGTATAACGTATAACGTATAACGTATAACGTATAACGTATAACGTATAACGTATAACGTATAACGTATAACGTATAACGTATAATGTATAACGTATAACATGTAACGTATAGCGTATAACGTATAACGTATAACGTATTACGTATAACGTATAACGTATAACGTATAACGTATAACGTATAACGTATAACGTATAACGTATAACGTATAACGTATAACGTATAACGTATAACGTATAACGTATAACGTATAACGTATAACGTGTAACGTATAACGTATAAAGTATAACGTATAACGTATAACGTATAACGTATAACGTATAACGTATAACGTATAACGTATAACGTATAACGTATAACGTATAACGTATAACGTATAACGTATATCGTATAACGTATAACGTATAATGTATAACATGTAACGTCCAACGTATAACGTATACCGTATAACGTATAACGTATAACGTATAACGTATAACGTATAACATGTAATGTATAACGTATAACGTATAATGAATAAAGTATAACGTATAACGTATAACGTATAACGTATAACGTATAACGTATAACGTATAACGTATAACGTATAACATATAACGTATAACGTATAACTTATAACGTATAACGTATATCGTATAACGTATAACGTATAACGAATAACGTAAAACGTATAACGCATAATGTATAACGTATAACGTATAATGTACAACGTATAACCTATGACGTATAACGTATAACGTATAACGTATAACTTGTAACGAAAAACGTATAACGAATAACGTAAAACGTATGACGCATTACATGCTACGTATAAAGTATAACGTTCAACGTATAACCTATGACGTATAACGTATAACTTGTAACGAAGCACGTATAAAGAATAACCTATAACGTATATCGTGTAACGTACAACTTATAACGTATAACGTACAACGTATAACGTATAACGTATAACGTATAACGTATAACGTATAACGTATAACGTATAACGTATAACGTATAACGTATAACGTATAACGTATAACGTATAACGTATAACGTATAACGTATAACGTATAACGTATAACGTATAACGTATAACGTATAACGTATAACGTATAACGTATAACGTATAACGTATAACGTATAACGTATAACGTATAACGTATAACGTATAACGTATAACGTATAACTTATAACGTATAACGTATATCGTATAACGTATAACGTATAACGAATAACGTAAAACGTATAACGCATAATGTATAACGTATAACGTATAACGTATAACGTATAACGTATAACGTATAACGTATAACGTATAACGTATAACGTATAACGTATAACGTATAACGTATAACGTATAACGTATAACGTATAACGTATAACGTATAACGTATAACGTATAACGTATAACGTATATCGTATAACGTATAACGTATAACGTATAACCTATGACGTATAACGTGCAACGTATAACGTATAACGTATAACGTATAACGTATGACGTATGACGTATAACGTATAACGTATAACGTATTACGTATAACGTATGACGTATAACGTATAACGTATAACGTATAACGTATAACGTATAACGTATAACGTATAACGTATAACGTATAACCTATGACGTATAACGTGTAACGTATAACGTATAACGTATAACGTATAACGTATAACGTATAACGTATAACGTATAACGTATAACGTAGAACGTATAACGTATAACGTATAACGTATAAAGTATAACGTATAACGTATAACGTATAACGTATAACGTATAACGTATAACGTATAACGTATAACGTATAACGTATACCGCATAACGTATAACGTATAACGTATAACGTATAACGTATAACGTATATCGTATAACGTATAACGTATAACGTATAACGTATAACGTATAACGTATAACGTATAACGTATAACCTATGACGTATAACGTATAACCTATGACGTATAACGTATAACGTATAACTTGTAACGAAATACGTATAACGAATAACGTAAAACGTATGACGCATTACATGCTACGTATAAAGTATAACGTTCAACGTATAACCTATGACGTATAACGTATAACTTGTAACGAAGCACGTATAAAGAATAACGTATAACGTATATCGTATAACGTACAACTTATAACGTATAACGTACAACGTATAACGTATAACGTATAACGTATAACGTATAACGTATAACGTATAACGTATAACGTATAACGTATAACGTATGACGTATAACGTATAACGTATAACGTATTACGTATAACGTTTGACGTATAACGTATAACGTATAACGTATAACGTATAACGTATAACGTATAACGTATAACCTATGACGTATAACGTCTAACGTACAAAGTATAACGTGTAACGAAGTACGTATAACGAATAACGTATAACGTATATCGTATAACGTACAACTTATATCGTATAACGTACAACGTATAACGTATAACGTATAACGTATAACGTATAACGTATAACGTATAACGTATAACGTATAACGTATAACGTATAACGTATAACGTATAACGTATAACGTATAACGTAGAACGTATAACGTATAACGTATAACGTATAACGTATAACGTATAACTTATAACGTATAACGTATATCGTATAACGTATAACGTATAACGAATAACGTAAAACGTATAACGCATAATGTATAACGTATAACGTATAACGTATAACGTATAACCTATGACGTATAACGTATAACGTATAACGAATAACGTAAAACGTATGACGCATTACATGCTACGTATAAAGTATAACGTTCAACGTATAACCCATGACGTATAACGTATAACTTGTAACGAAGCACGTATAAAGAATAACGTATAACGTATATCGTATAACGTACAGCTTATAACGTATAACGTACAACGTATAACGTATAACGTATAACGTATAACGTATAACGTATAACGTATAACGTATAACGTATAACGTATAACGTATAACCTATTTCTTATAACGTATGACGTATAACGTATAACGTATAACGTATAACGTATAACGTATAACGTATAACGTATAACGTATAACGTATAACGTATAACGTATAACGTATCACGTATAACGTATAACGTATAACGTATAACGTAAAACGTGTAACGTATAACGTGTAACGTATAACGTATAACGTATAACGTATAACGCATAACGTATAACGTATAACGTATAACGTATGACGTATAACGTATAACGTATAACGTATAACGTATAACGTATAACGTATAACGTATAACGTATAACGTATAACGTATAACGTATAACGTATAACGTATAACGTATAACGTATAACGTATAACGTATAACGTATAACGTATCACGTATAACGTATAACGTATAACGTATAACGTAAAACGTGTAACGTATAACGTGTAACGTATAACGTATAACGTATAACGTATAACGCATAACGTATAACGTATAACGTATAACGTATGACGTATAACGTATAACGTATAACGTATAACGTATAACGTATAACGTATAACGTATAACGTATAACGTATAACGTATAACGTATAACGTATAACGTATAACGTATAACGTATAACGTATAACGTATAACTTATAACGTATAACGTATATCGTATAACGTATAACGTATAACGAATAACGTAAAACGTATAACGCATAATGTATAACGTATAACGTATAACGTATAACGTATAACGTATAACGTATAACGTATAACGTATAACGTATAACGTATAACGTATAACGTATAACGTATAACGTATAACGTATAACGTATAACGTATAACGTATAACGTATAACGTATAACGTATAACGTATAACGTATAACGTATAACGTATAACGTATAACGTATAACGTATAACGTATAACGTATAACGTATAACGTATAACGTATAACTTATAACGTATAACGTATATCGTATAACGTATAACGTATAACGAATAACGTAAAACGTATAACGCATAATGTATAACGTATAACGTATAACGTATAACGTATAACCTATGACGTATAACGTATAACGTATAACGTATAACTTGTAACGAAAAACGTATAACGAATAACGTAAAACGTATGACGCATTACATGCTACGTATAAAGTATAACGTTCAACGTATAACCTATGACGTATAACGTATAACTTGTAACGAAGCACGTATAAAGAAAAACGTATAACGTATATCGTATAACGTACAACTTATAACGTATAACGTACAACGTATAACGTATAACGTATAACGTATAACGTATAACGTATAACGTATAACGTATAACGTATAACGTATAACGTATAACGTATAACGTATAAAGTATAACGTATAACGTATAACGTATAACGTTTAACGTATAACGTATAACGTATAACGTATAATGTATAATGTATAACGTATAACGTATAACGTATAACGTATAACGTATAACGATTAACTTATAACGTATAACGTATATCGTATAACGTATAACGTATAACGAATAACGTAAAACGTATAACGCATAATGTATAACGTATAACGTATAACGTATAACGTATAACCTATGACGTATAACGTATAATGTATAACGTATAACGTATAACTTGTAACGAAATACGTATAACGAATAACGTAAAACGTATGACGCATTACATGCTACGTATAAA
This sequence comes from Ptiloglossa arizonensis, assembly GCF_051014685.1. Lineage (NCBI taxonomy): Eukaryota > Metazoa > Arthropoda > Insecta > Hymenoptera > Colletidae > Ptiloglossa > Ptiloglossa arizonensis. The sequence continues at coordinate 16,708 of NW_027478631.1, forward strand.
GTATAACGTTCAACGTATAACCTATGACGTATAACGTATAACTTGTAACGAAGCACGTATAAAGAAAAACGTATAACGTATATCGTATAACGTACAACTTATAACGTATAACGTACAACGTATAACGTATAACGTATAACGTATAACGTATAACGTATAACGTATAACGTATAACGTATAACGTATAACGTATAACGTATAATGTATAATGTATAACGTATAACGTATAACGTATAACGTATAACGATTAACTTATAACGTATAACGTGTAACGTATAACGTATAACGTATAACGTATAACGTATAACGCATAACGTATAACGTATAACGTATAACGTATAACGTATAACGTACAACTTATAACGTATAACGTACAACGTATAACGTATAACGTATAACGTATAACGTATAACGTATAAAGTATAACGTATAACGTATAACGTATAACGTATAACGTATAATGTATAATGTATAACGTATAACGTATAACGTATAACGTATAACGATTAACTTATAACGTATAACGTGTAACGTATAACGTATAACGTATAACGTATAACGTATAACGCATAACGTATAACGTATAACGTATAACGTATAACGTATAACGTATAACGTATAACGTATAACGTATAACGTATAACGTATAACGTATAACGTATAACGTATAACGTATAACGTATAACGTATAACGTATAACGTATAACGTATAACGTATAACGTATAACGTATAACGTATAACGTATAACTTATAACGTATAACGTATATCGTATAACGTATAACGTATAACGAATAACGTAAAACGTGTAACGCATAATGTATAACGTATAACGTATAACGTATAACGTATAACGTATAACGTATAACGTATAACGTATAACGTATGACGTATAACGTATAACGTATAACGTTTACTTGTAACGAAAAACGTATAACGAATAACGTAAAACGTATGACGCATTACATGCTACGTATAAAGTATAACGTTCAACGTATAACCTATGACGTATAACGTATAACTTGTAACGAAGCACGTATAAAGAATAACGTATAACGTATATCGTGTAACGTACAACTTATAACGTATAACGTACAGCGTATAACGTATAACGTGTAACGTATAACGTATAACGTATAACGTATAACGTATAACGTATAACGTATAACGTATAACGTATAACGTATAACGTATAACGTATAACGTATAACGTATCACGTATAACGTATAACGTATAACGTATAACGTAAAACGTGTAACGTATAACGTGTAACGTATAACGTATAACGTATAACGTATAACGTATAACGTATAACGTATAACGTATAACGTATAACGTATAACGTATAACGTATAACGTATAACGTATAACGTATAACGTATAACGTATAACCTATGACGTATAACGTATAACGTATAACGTATGACGTATAACGTATAACGTATAACGTATGACATATAACGTATAACGTATAACGTATAACGTATAACGCATAACGTATAACGTATAACGTATAACGTATGACGTATAACGTATAACGTATAACGTATGACGTATAACGTATAACGTATAACGTATAACGTATAACTTATAACGTATAACGTATATCGTATAACGTATAACGTATAACGAATAACGTAAAACGTATAACGCATGATGTATAACGTATAACGTATAACGTATAACGTATAACGTATAACGTATAACGTATAACGTATAACGTATAACGTATAACGTATAACGTATAACGTATAACGTATAACTTATAACGTATAACGTATATCGTATAACGTATAACGTATAACGAATAACGTAGAACGTATAACGCATAATGTATAACGTATAACGTATAACGTATAACGTATAACGTATAACGTATAACGTATAACGTAGAACGTATAACGTATAACGTATAACGTATAACGTATAACGTATAACTTATAACGTATAACGTATATCGTATAACGTATAACGTATAACGAATAACGTAAAACGTATAACGCATAATGTATAACGTATAACGTATAACGTATAACGTATAACCTATGACGTATAACGTATAACGTATAACGTATAACCTATGACGTATAACGTATAACGTATAACGTATAACTTGTAACGAAAAACGTATAACGAATAACGTAAAACGTATGACGCATTACATGCTACGTATAAAGTATAACGTTCAACGTATAACCCATGACGTATAACGTATAACTTGTAACGAAGCACGTATAAAGAATAACGTATAACGTATATCGTATAACGTACAGCTTATAACGTATAACGTACAACGTATAACGTATAACGTATAACGTATAACGTATAACGTATAACGTATAACGTATAACGTATAACGTATAACCTATTTCTTATAACGTATGACGTATAACGTATAACGTATAACGTATAACGTATAACGTATAACGTATAACGTATAACGTATAACGTATAACGTATAACGTATAACGTATCACGTATAACGTATAACGTATAACGTATAACGTAAAACGTGTAACGTATAACGTGTAACGTATAACGTATAACGTATAACGTATAACGCATAACGTATAACGTATAACGTATAACGTATGACGTATAACGTATAACGTATAACGTATAACGTATAACGTATAACGTATAACGTATAACGTATAACGTATAACGTATAACGTATAACGTATAACGTATAACGTATAACGTATAACGTATAATGTATAACGTATAACATGTAACGTATAGCGTATAACGTATAACGTATAACGTATTACGTATAACGTATAACGTATAACGTATAACGTATAACGTATAACGTATAACGTATAACGTATAACGTATAACGTATAACGTATAACGTATAACGTATAACGTATAACGTATAACGTATAACGTGTAACGTATAACGTATAAAGTATAACGTATAACGTATAACGTATAACGTATAACGTATAACGTATAACGTATAACGTATAACGTATAACGTATAACGTATAACGTATAACGTATAACGTATATCGTATAACGTATAACGTATAATGTATAACATGTAACGTCCAACGTATAACGTATACCGTATAACGTATAACGTATAACGTATAACGTATAACGTATAACATGTAATGTATAACGTATAACGTATAATGAATAAAGTATAACGTATAACGTATAACGTATAACGTATAACGTATAACGTATAACGTATAACGTATAACGTATAACATATAACGTATAACGTATAACTTATAACGTATAACGTATATCGTATAACGTATAACGTATAACGAATAACGTAAAACGTATAACGCATAATGTATAACGTATAACGTATAATGTACAACGTATAACCTATGACGTATAACGTATAACGTATAACGTATAACTTGTAACGAAAAACGTATAACGAATAACGTAAAACGTATGACGCATTACATGCTACGTATAAAGTATAACGTTCAACGTATAACCTATGACGTATAACGTATAACTTGTAACGAAGCACGTATAAAGAATAACCTATAACGTATATCGTGTAACGTACAACTTATAACGTATAACGTACAACGTATAACGTATAACGTATAACGTATAACGTATAACGTATAACGTATAACGTATAACGTATAACGTATAACGTATAACGTATAACGTATAACGTATAACGTATAACGTATAACGTATAACGTATAACGTATAACGTATAACGTATAACGTATAACGTATAACGTATAACGTATAACGTATAACGTATAACGTATAACGTATAACGTATAACGTATAACGTATAACGTATAACGTATAACTTATAACGTATAACGTATATCGTATAACGTATAACGTATAACGAATAACGTAAAACGTATAACGCATAATGTATAACGTATAACGTATAACGTATAACGTATAACGTATAACGTATAACGTATAACGTATAACGTATAACGTATAACGTATAACGTATAACGTATAACGTATAACGTATAACGTATAACGTATAACGTATAACGTATAACGTATAACGTATAACGTATAACGTATATCGTATAACGTATAACGTATAACGTATAACCTATGACGTATAACGTGCAACGTATAACGTATAACGTATAACGTATAACGTATGACGTATGACGTATAACGTATAACGTATAACGTATTACGTATAACGTATGACGTATAACGTATAACGTATAACGTATAACGTATAACGTATAACGTATAACGTATAACGTATAACGTATAACCTATGACGTATAACGTGTAACGTATAACGTATAACGTATAACGTATAACGTATAACGTATAACGTATAACGTATAACGTATAACGTAGAACGTATAACGTATAACGTATAACGTATAAAGTATAACGTATAACGTATAACGTATAACGTATAACGTATAACGTATAACGTATAACGTATAACGTATAACGTATAACGTATACCGCATAACGTATAACGTATAACGTATAACGTATAACGTATATCGTATAACGTATAACGTATAACGTATAACGTATAACGTATAACGTATAACGTATAACGTATAACCTATGACGTATAACGTATAACCTATGACGTATAACGTATAACGTATAACTTGTAACGAAATACGTATAACGAATAACGTAAAACGTATGACGCATTACATGCTACGTATAAAGTATAACGTTCAACGTATAACCTATGACGTATAACGTATAACTTGTAACGAAGCACGTATAAAGAATAACGTATAACGTATATCGTATAACGTACAACTTATAACGTATAACGTACAACGTATAACGTATAACGTATAACGTATAACGTATAACGTATAACGTATAACGTATAACGTATAACGTATAACGTATAACGTATAACGTATGACGTATAACGTATAACGTATAACGTATTACGTATAACGTTTGACGTATAACGTATAACGTATAACGTATAACGTATAACGTATAACGTATAACGTATAACCTATGACGTATAACGTCTAACGTACAAAGTATAACGTGTAACGAAGTACGTATAACGAATAACGTATAACGTATATCGTATAACGTACAACTTATATCGTATAACGTACAACGTATAACGTATAACGTATAACGTATAACGTATAACGTATAACGTATAACGTATAACGTATAACGTATAACGTATAACGTATAACGTATAACGTATAACGTATAACGTATAACCTATAAAGAATAACGTATAACGTATAACGTATAACGTATAACGTATAACGTATAACGTATAACGTATAACGTATAACGTATAACGTATAACGTATAACGTATAACGTATAACGTATAACGTATAACGTATAACGTATAACGTATAACGTATAACGTATAACGTATAACGTATAACGTATAACGTATAACGTATAACGTATAACGTATAACGTATAACGTATAACGTATAACCTATGACGTATAACGTATAACGTATAACGTATAACGTATAACGTATAACGTATAACGTATAACGTATAACGTATAACGTATAACGTATAACGTATAACGTATAATGTATAACGTATAACATGTAACGTATAGCGTATAACGTATAACGTATAACGTATAACGTATACCGTATAACGTATAACGTATAACGTATATCGTATAACGTGTAACGTATAACGTATAACCTATGACGTATAACGTGCAACGTATAACGTATAACGTATAACGTATAACGTATGACGTATGACGTATAACGTATAACGTATAACGTATTACGTATAACGTATGACGTATAACGTATAACGTATAACGTATAACGTATAACGTATAACGTATAACGTATAACGTATAACGTATAACCTATGACGTATAACGTGTAACGTATAACGTATAACGTATAACGTATAACGTATAACGTATAACGTATAACGTATAACGTAGAACGTATAACGTATAACCTATAACGTATAAAGTATAACGTATAACGTATAACGTATAACGTATAACGTATAACGTATAACGTATAACGTATAACGTATAACGTATAACGTATACCGCATAACGTATAACGTATAACGTATAACGTATAACGTATATCGTATAACGTATAACGTATAACGTATAACGTATAACGTATAACGTATAACGTATAACGTATAACCTATGACGTATAACGTATAACTTATAACGTATAACGTATAACGTATAGCGTACAACGTATAACGTATCACGTATAACGTATTACGAATAACGTATAACCTATGACGTATAACGTATAACGTATAACTTGTAACGAAATACGTATAACGAATAACGTAAAACGTATGACGCATTACATGCTACGTATAAAGTATAACGTTCAACGTATAACCTATGACGTATAACGTATAACTTGTAACGAAGCACGTATAAAGAATAACGTATAACGTAAATCGTGTAACGTACAACTTATAACGTATAACGTACAACGTATAACGTATAACGTATAACGTATAACGTATAACGTATAACGTATAACGTATAACGTATAACGTATAACGTATAACGTATAACGTATAACGTATAACGTATAACGTATAACGTATAACGTATAACGTATAACGTATAACGTATAACGTATAACGTATAACGTATAACGTATAACGTATAACGTATAACGTATAACGTATAACGTATAACGTATAACGTATAACGTATAACGTATAACGTATAACGTATAACGTATAACGTATAACGTATAACGTATAACGTATAACGTATAACGTATAACGTATATCGTATAACCTATAACGTATAACGTATAACGTATAACGTATAACGTATAACGTATAACGTATAACGTATAACGTATAACGAAGAACGTATAAAGAATAACGTATAACGTATAACCTATGACGTATAACGTCTAACGTACAAAGTATAACGTGTAACGAAGTACGTATAACGAATAACGTATAACGTATATCGTATAACGTACAACTTATATCGTATAACGTACAACGTATAACGTATAACGTATAACGTATAACGTATAACGTATAACGTATAACGTATAACGTATATCGTATAACGTACAACTTATATCGTATAACGTACAACGTATAACGTATAACGTATAACGTATAACGTATAACGTATAACGTATAACGTATAACGTATAACGTATAACGTATAACGTATAACGTATAACGTATAACGTATAACGTATAACGTATAACGTATAACGTATAACGTATAACGTATAACGTATAACGTATAACGTATAACGTATAAAGAATAACGTATAACGTATAACGTATAACGTATAACGTATAACGTATAACGTATAACGTATAACGTATAACGTATAACGTATAACGTATAACGTATAACGTATAACGTATAACGTATAACGTATAACGTATAACGTATAACGTATAACGTATAACGTATAACGTATAACGTATAACGTATAACGTATAACCTATGACGTATAACGTATAACGTATAACGTATAACGTATAACGTATAACGTATAACGTATAACGTATAACGTATAACGTATAACGTATAACGTATAACGTATAACGTATAACGTATAACGTATAACGTATAACGTATAACGTATAACGTATAACGTATAACGTATAACGTATAACGTATAACGTATAACGTATAACGTATAACGTATAACGTATAACGTATAACGTATAACGTATAACGTATAACGTATAACGTATAACGTATAACGTATAACGTATAACGTATAACGTATAACGTATAACGTATAACGTATAACGTATAACGTATATCGTATAACGCATAACGTATAATGTATAACATGTAACGTCCAACGTATAACGTATACCGTATAACGTATAACGTATAACGTATAACGTATAACGTATTACATGTAATGTATAACGTATAACGTATAATGAATAAAGTATAACGTATAACGTATAACGTATAACGAATAACGTAAAACGTATAACGCATAATGTATAACGTATAACGTATAACGTATAACGTATAACCTATGACGTATAACGTATAACGTATAACGTATAACGTATAACGTATAACGTATAACGTATAACGTATAACGTATATCGTATAACGTATAACGTATAACGTATAACTTGTAACGAAAAACGTATAACGTATAACTTGTAACGAAGCACGTATAAAGAATAACGTATAACGTATATCGTGTAACGTACAACTTATAACGTATAACGTATAACGTATAACGTATAACGTATAACGTATAGCGTATAACGTATAGCGTATAACGTATAACGTATAACGTATAACGTATAACTTATAACGTATAACGTATATCGTATAACGTATAACGTATAACGAATAACGTAAAACGTATAACGCATAATGTATAACGTATAACGTATAACGTATAACGTATAACCTATGACGTATAACGTATAACGTATAACGTATAACGTATAACGTATAACGTATAACGTATAACGTATAACGTATAACGTATAACGTATAACGTATATCGTATAACGTATAACGTATAACGAATAACGTAAAACGTATAACGCATAATGTATAACGTATAACGTATAACGTATAACGTATAACCTATGACGTATAACGTATAACGTATAACGTATAACGTATAACGTATAACGTATATCGTATAACGCATAACGTATAATGTATAACATGTAACGTCCAACGTATAACGTATACCGTATAACGTATAACGTATAACGTATAACGTATAACGTATTACATGTAATGTATAACGTATAACGTATAATGAATAAAGTATAACGTATAACGTATAACGTATAACGAATAACGTAAAACGTATAACGCATAATGTATAACGTATAACGTATAACGTATAACGTATAACCTATGACGTATAACGTATAACGTATAACGTATAACGTATAACGTATAACGTATAACGTATAACGTATAACGTATATCGTATAACGTATAACGTATAACGTATAACTTGTAACGAAAAACGTATAACGTATAACTTGTAACGAAGCACGTATAAAGAATAACGTATAACGTATATCGTGTAACGTACAACTTATAACGTATAACGTATAACGTATAACGTATAACGTATAACGTATAGCGTATAACGTATAGCGTATAACGTATAACGTATAACGTATAACGTATAACTTATAACGTATAACGTATATCGTATAACGTATAACGTATAACGAATAACGTAAAACGTATAACGCATAATGTATAACGTATAACGTATAACGTATAACGTATAACCTATGACGTATAACGTATAACGTATAACGTATAACGTATAACGTATAACGTATAACGTATAACGTATAACGTATAACGTATAACGTATAACGTATATCGTATAACGTATAACGTATAACGTATAACGTATAACGTATAACGTATAACGTATAACGTATAACGTATAACGTATAACGTATAACGTATAACGTATAACGTATAACGTATAACGTATAACGTATAACGTATAACGTATAACGTACAACGTATAACGTACAACGTATAACGTATAACGTATAACGTATAACGTATAACGTATAACGTATAACGTATAACGTATAACGTATAACGTATAACGTATAACGTATAACGTATAACGTATAACGTATAACGTATAACGTATAACGTATAACGTATAACGTATAACGTATAACGTATAACGTATAACGTATAACGTATAACGTATAACCTATGACGTATAACGTATAACGTATAACGTATAACTTGTAACGAAAAACGTATAACGAATAACGTAAAACGTATGACGCATTACATGCTACGTATAAAGTATAACGTTCAACGTATAACCTATGACGTATAACGTATAACTTCTAACGAAGCACGTATAAAGAATAACGTATAACGTAAATCGTGTAACGTACAACTTATAACGTATAACGTACAACGTATAACGTATAACGTATAACGTATAACGTATAACGTATAGCGTATAACGTATAGCGTATAACGTATAACGTATAACGTATAACGTATAACTTATAACGTATAACGTATATCGTATAACGTATAACGTATAACGAATAACGTAAAACGTATAACGCATAATGTATAACGTATAACGTTTAACGTATAACGTATAACCTATGACGTATAACGTATAACGTATAACGTATAACTTGTAACGAAAAACGTATAACGAATAACGTAAAACGTATGACGCATTACATGCTACGTATAAAGTATAACGTTCAACGTATAACCTATGACGTATAACGTATAACTTCTAACGAAGCACGTATAAAGTATAACGTATAACGTAAATCGTGTAACGTACAACTTATAACGTATAACGTACAACGTATAACGTATAACGTATAACGTATAACGTATAACGTATAACGTATAACGTATAACGTATAACGTATAACGTATAACGTATAACGTATAACGTATAACGTATAACGTATAACGTATAACGTATAACGTATAACGTATAACGTATAACGTATAACGTATAACGTATAACGTATGACGTATAACCTATGACGTATAACGTATAACGTATAACGTATAACGTATAACGTATAACGTATAACGTATAACGTATAACGTATAACGTATAACGTATAACGTATAACGTATAACGTATAACGTATAACGTATAACGTATAACGTATAACGTATAACGTATAACGTATAACGTATAACGTATAACGTATAACGTATAACGTATAACGTATAACGTATAACGTATAACGTATAACGTATAACGTATAACGTATAACGTATAACCTATGACGTATAACGTCTAACGTATAAAGTATAACGTGTAACGAAGTACGTATAACGAATAACGTATAACGTATATCGTATAACGTACAACTTATAACGTATAACGTACAACGTATAACGTATAACGTATAACGTATAACGTATAACGTATAACGTATAACGTATAACGTATAACGTATAACGTATAACGTATAACGTATAACGTATAACGTATACCGTATAACGTATAACGTATAACGTATAACGTATAACGTATAACGTATAACGTATAACGTATAACGTATAACGTATAACGTATAACGTATAACGTATAACGTATAACGTATATCGTATAACGTATAACGTATAATGTATAACATGTAACGTCCAACGTATAACGTATACCGTATAACGTATAACGTATAACGTATAACGTATAACGTATTACATGTAATGTATAACGTATAACGTATAATGAATAAAGTATAACGTATAACGTATAACGTATAACGTATAACGTATAACGTATAACGTATAACGTATAACGTATAACGTATAACGTATAACGTATAACGTATAACGTATAACTTATAACGTATAACGTATATCGTATAACGTATAACGTATAACGAATAACGTAAAACGTATAACGCATAATGTATAACGTATAACGTATAATGTATAACGTATAACCTATGACGTATAACGTATAACGTATAACGTATAACTTGTAACGAAAAACGTATAACGTATAACGTATAACGTATAACGTATAACGTATAACGTATAACGTATAACGTATACCGTATAACGTATAACGTATAACGTATAACGTATAACGTATAACGTATAACGTATAACGTATAACGTATAACGTATAACGTATAACGTATAACGTATAACGTATATCGTATAACGCATAACGTATAATGTATAACATGTAACGTCCAACGTATAACGTATACCGTATAACGTATAACGTATAACGTATAACGTATAACGTATTACATGTAATGTATAACGTATAACGTATAATGAATAAAGTATAACGTATAACGTATAACGTATAACGTATAACGTATAACGTATAACGTATAACGTATAACGTATAACGTATAACGTATAACGTATAACGTATAACGTATAACGTATAACTTATAACGTATAACGTATATCGTATAACGTATAACGTATAACGAATAACGTAAAACGTATAACGCATAATGTATAACGTATAACGTATAATGTATAACGTATAACCTATGACGTATAACGTATAACGTATAACGTATAACTTGTAACGAAAAACGTATAACGAATAACGTAAAACGTATGACGCATTACATGCTACGTATAAAGTATAACGTTCAACGTATAACCTATGACGTATAACGTATAACTTGTAACGAAGCATGTATAAAGAATAACGTATAACGTATATCGTGTAACGTACAACTTATAACGTATAACGTACAACGTATAACGTATAACGTATAACGTATAACGTATAACGTATAACGTATAACGTATAACGTATAACGTATAACGTATAACGTATAACGTATAACGTATAACGTATAACGTATAACGTATAACGTATAACGTATAACGTATAACGTATAACGTATAACGTATAACGTATAACGTATAACATATAACGTATAACGTATGACGTATAACGTATACCGTATAACGTATAACGTATAACGTATAACCTATGACGTATAACGTATAACGTATAAAGTATAACGTGTAACGAAGTACGTATAACGAATAACGTATAACGTATATCGTATAACGTACAACTTATAACGTATAACGTACAACGTATAACGTATAACGTATAACGTATAACGTATAACGTATAACGTATAACGTATAACGTATAACGTATAACGTATAACGTATAACGTATAACGTATAACGTATAACGTATAACGTATAATGTATAACGTATAACATGTAACGTATAGCGTATAACGTATAACGTATAACGTATAACGTATAACGTATAACGTATAACGTATAACGTATATCGTATAACGTATAACGTATAATGTATAACATGTAACGTACAACGTATAACGTATACCGTATAACGTATAACTTATAACGTATAACGTATAACGCATAACGTATAACGCATAACGTATAACGTATAACGTATAACGTATAACGCATACCGTATAACGTATAACGTATAACCTATGACGTATAACGTATAACGTATAACGTATAACGTATAACGTATAACGTATAACGTATAACGTATAACGTATAACGTATAACGTATAACGTATAACGTATAACGCATAATGTATAACGTATAACGTATAACGTATAACGTATAACCTATGACGTATAACGTATAACGTATAACGTATAACGTATAACGTATAACGTATAACGTATAACGTATAACGTATAACGTATATCGTATAACGTATAACGTATAACGTATAACTTGTAACGAAAAACGTATAACGTATAACTTGTAACGAAAAACGTATAACGAATAACGTAAAACGTATGACGCATTACATGCTACGAATAAAGTATAACGTTCAACGTATAACCTATGACGTATAACGTATATCTTGTAACGTATAACGTATAACGTATAACGTATAACCTATAACGTATAACGTATAACGTATAACGTATAACGTATAACGTATAACGTATAACGTATAACGTATAACGAAGAACGTATAAAGAATAACGTATAACGTATAACGTATAACGTATAACGTATAACGTATAACGTATAACGTATGACGTATAACGTATACCGTATAACGTATAACGTATAACGTATAACCTATGACGTATAACGTATAACGTATAAAGTATAACGTGTAACGAAGTACGTATAACGACTAACGTATAACGTATATCGTATAACGTACAACTTATAACGTATAACGTACAACGTATAACGTATAACGTATAACGTATAACGTATAACGTATAACGTATAACGTATAACGTATAACGTATAACGTATAACGTATAACGTATAACGTATAACGTATAACGTATAACGTATAACGTATAACGTATAATGTATAACGTATAACATGTAACGTATAGCGTATAACGTATAACGTATAACGTATAACGTATAACGTATAACGTATAACGTATAACGTATATCGTATAACGTATAACGTATAATGTATAACATGTGACGTACAACGTATAACGTATACCGTATAACGTATAACTTATAACGTATAACGTATAACGCATAACGTATAACGCATAACGTATAACGTATAACGTATAACGTATAACGCATAACGTATAACGTATAACGTATAACCTATGACGTATAACGTATAACGTATAACATATAACGTATAACGTATAACGTATAACGTATAACGTATAACGTATAACGTATAACGTATAACGTATAACGCATAACGTATAACCTATGACGTATAACGTGTAACGTATAACGTATAACGTATAACGTATATCGTATAACGTATAACGTATAACGTATAACGTATAACGTATAACGTATAACGTATAACGTATAACGTATAACCTATGACGTATAACGTATAACGTATAACGTATAACTTGTAACGAAATACGTATAACGAATAAAGTAAAACGTATGACGCATTACATGCTACGTATAAAGTATAAAGTTCAACGTATAACCTATGACGTATAACGTATAACTTGTAACGAAGCACGTATAAAGAATAACGTATAACGTATATCGTATAACGTACAACTTATAACGTATAACGTACAACGTATAACGTATAACGTATAACGTATAACGTATAACGTATAACGTATAACGTATAACGTATAACGTATAACGTATAACGTATAACGTATGACGTATAACGTATAACGTATAACGTATTACGTATAACGTATGACGTATAACGTATAACGTATAACGTATAACGTATAACGTATAACGTATAACGTATAACGTATAACGTATAACGTATAACGTATAACGTATAACGTATAGCGTATAACGTATAACGTATAACGTATAACGTATAACGTATAACGTATAACTTATAACGTATAACGTATATCGTATAACGTATAACGTATAACGAATAACGTAAAACGTATAACGCATAATGTATAACGTATAACGTTTAACGTATAACGTATAACCTATGACGTATAACGTATAACGTATAACGTATAACTTGTAACGAAAAACGTATAACGAATAACGTAAAACGTATGACGCATTACATGCTACGTATAAAGTATAACGTTCAACGTATAACCGATGACGTATAACGTATAACTTCTAACGAAGCACGTATAAAGAATAACGTATAACGTAAATCGTGTAACGTACAACTTATAACGTATAACGTACAACGTATAACGTATAACGTATAACGTATAACGTATAACGTATAACGTATAACGTATAACGTATAACGTATAACGTATAACGTATAACGTATAACGTATAACGTATAACGTATAACGTATAACGTATAACGTATAACGTATAACGTATAACGTATAACGTATAACGTATAACGTATAACGTATAACGTATAACGTATAACGTATAACGTATAACGTATAACGTATAACGTATAACGTATAACGTATAACGTATAACGTATAACGTATAACGTATAACGTATAACGTATAACGTATATCGTATAACCTATAACGTATAACGTATAACGTATGACGTATAACGTATAACGTATAACGTATAACGTATAACGAAGAACGTATAAAGAATAACGTATAACGTATAACGTATAACGTATAACGTATAACGTATAACGTATAACGTATAACGTATAACGTATGACGTATAACGTATACCGTATAACGTATAACGTATAACGTATAACCTATGACGTATAACGTCTAACGTACAAAGTATAACGTGTAACGAAGTACGTATAACGAATAACGTATAACGTATATCGTATAACGTACAACTTATATCGTATAACGTACAACGTATAACGTATAACGTATAACGTATAACGTATAACGTATAACGTATAACGTATAACGCATAACGTATAACGTATAACGTATAACGTATAACGTATAACGTATAACGTATAACGTATAACGTATAACGTATAACGTATAAAGTATAACGTATAACGTATAACGTATAACGTATAACGTATAACGTATAACGTATAACGTATAACGTATAACGTATAACGTATAACGTATAACGTATAACGTATAACGTATAACGTATAACGTATAACGTATAACCTATGACGTATAACGTATAACGTATAACGTATAACGTATAACGTATAACGTATAACGTATAACGTATAACGTATAACGTATAACGTATAACGTATAACGTATAACGTATAACGTATAACGTGTAATGTATAACGTATAACATGTAACGTATAGCGTATAACGTATAACGTATAACGTATAACGTATACCGTATAACGTATAACGTATAACGTATATCGTATAACGTATAACGTATAACGTATAACCTATGACGTATAACGTGCAACGTATAACGTATAACGTATAACGTATAACGTATGACGTATAACGTATAACGTATAACGTATTACGTATAACGTATGACGTATAACGTATAACGTATAACGTATAACGTATAGCGTATAACGTATAACGTATAACGTATAACGTATAACCTATGACGTATAACGTGTAACGTATAACGTATTACGTATAACGTATAACGTATAACGTATAACGTATAACGTATAACGTAGAAAGTATAACGTATAACGTATAACGTATAAAGTATAACGTGTAACGTATAACGTATAACGTATAACGTATAACGTATAACGTATAACGTATAACGTATAACGTATAACGTATACCGCATAACGTATAACGTATAACGTATAACGTATAACGTATATCGTATAACGTATAACGTATAACGTATAACGTATAACGTATAACGTATAACGTATAACGTATAACGTATAACGTATAACGTATAACCTATGACGTATAACGTATAACTTATAACGTATAACGTATAACGTATAGCGTACAACGTATAACGTATCACGTATAAGGTATTACGAATAACGTATAACCTATGACGTATAACGTATAACGTATAACTTGTAACGAAATACGTATAACGAATAACGTAAAACGTATGACGCATTACATGCTACGTATAAAGTATAACGTTCAACGTATAACCTATGACGTATAACGTATAACTTGTAACGAAGCACGTATAAAGAATAACGTATAACGTATATCGTATAACGTACAACTTATAACGTATAACGTACAACGTATAACGTATAACGTATAACGTATAACGTATAACGTATAACGTATAACGTATAACGTATAACGTATAACGTATGACGTATAACGTATAACGTATAACGTATTACGTATAACGTATGACGTATAACGTATAACGTATAACGTATAACGTATAACGTATAACGTATAACGAATAACGTAAAACGTATAACGCATAATGTATAACGTATAACGTTTAACGTATAACGTATAACCTATGACGTATAACGTATAACGTATAACGTATAACTTGTAACGAAAAACGTATAACGAATAACGTAAAACGTATGACGCATTACATGCTACGTATAAAGTATAACGTTCAACGTATAACCTATGACGTATAACGTATAACTTCTAACGAAGCACTTATAAAGAATAACGTATAACGTAAATCGTGTAACGTACAACTTATAACGTATAACGTACAACGTATAACGTATAACGTATAACGTATAACGTATAACGTATAACGTATAACGTATAACGTATAACGTATAACGTATAACGTATAACGTATAACGTATAACGTATAACGTATAACGTATAACGTATAACGTATAACGTATAACGTATAACGTATAACGTATAACGTATAACGTATAACGTATAACGTATAACGTATAACGTATGACGTATAACCTATGACGTATAACGTATAACGTATAACGTATAACGTATAACGTATAACGTATAACGTATAACGTATAACGTATAACCTATAACGTATAACGTATAACGTATAACGTATAACGTATAACGTATAACGTATAACGTATAACGTATAACGTATAACGTATAACGTATATCGTATAACGTATAACGTATAATGTATAACATGTAACGTCTAACGTATAACGTATACCGTATAACGTATAACGTATAACGTATAACGTATAACGTATAACGTATAACGTATTACATGTAATGTATAACGTATAACGTATAATGAATAAAGTATAACGTATAACGTATAACGTATAACGTATAACGTATAACGTATAACGTATAACGTATAACGTATAACGTATAACGTATAACGTATAACGTATAACGTATAACGTATAACGTATAACGTATAACGTATAACGTATAACGTATAACGTATATCGTATAACGTATAACGTATAATGTATAACATGTAACGTACAACGTATAACGTATACCGTATAACGTATAACTTATAACGTATAACGTATAACGCATAACGTATAACGCATAACGTATAACGTATAACGTATAACGTATAACGCATACCGTATAACGTATAACGTATAACCTATGACGTATAACGTATAACGTATAACGTATAACGTATAACGTATAACGTATAACGTATAACGTATAACGTATAACGTATAACGTATAACGTATAACGCATAATGTATAACGTATAACGTATAACGTATAACGTATAACCTATGACGTATAACGTATAACGTATAACGTATAACGTATAACGTATAACGTATAACGTATAACGTATAACGTATAACGTATATCGTATAACGTATAACGTATAACGTATAACTTGTAACGAAAAACGTATAACGTATAACTTGTAACGAAAAACGTATAACGAATAACGTAAAACGTATGACGCATTACATGCTACGAATAAAGTATAACGTTCAACGTATAACCTATGACGTATAACGTATATCTTGTAACGTATAACGTATAACGTATAACGTATAACCTATAACGTATAACGTATAACGTATAACGTATAACGTATAACGTATAACGTATAACGTATAACGTATAACGAAGAACGTATAAAGAATAACGTATAACGTATAACGTATAACGTATAACGTATAACGTATAACGTATAACGTATGACGTATAACGTATACCGTATAACGTATAACGTATAACGTATAACCTATGACGTATAACGTATAACGTATAAAGTATAACGTGTAACGAAGTACGTATAACGACTAACGTATAACGTATATCGTATAACGTACAACTTATAACGTATAACGTACAACGTATAACGTATAACGTATAACGTATAACGTATAACGTATAACGTATAACGTATAACGTATAACGTATAACGTATAACGTATAACGTATAACGTATAACGTATAACGTATAACGTATAACGTATAACGTATAACGTATAATGTATAACGTATAACATGTAACGTATAGCGTATAACGTATAACGTATAACGTATAACGTATAACGTATAACGTATAACGTATAACGTATATCGTATAACGTATAACGTATAATGTATAACATGTGACGTACAACGTATAACGTATACCGTATAACGTATAACTTATAACGTATAACGTATAACGCATAACGTATAACGCATAACGTATAACGTATAACGTATAACGTATAACGCATAACGTATAACGTATAACGTATAACCTATGACGTATAACGTATAACGTATAA
The DNA here is from genome assembly GCF_051014685.1 of Ptiloglossa arizonensis. NCBI lineage: Eukaryota > Metazoa > Arthropoda > Insecta > Hymenoptera > Colletidae > Ptiloglossa > Ptiloglossa arizonensis. Next base: position 36,166 of record NW_027478631.1, read on the forward strand.
CATATAACGTATAACGTATAACGTATAACGTATAACGTATAACGTATAACGTATAACGTATAACGTATAACGCATAACGTATAACCTATGACGTATAACGTGTAACGTATAACGTATAACGTATAACGTATATCGTATAACGTATAACGTATAACGTATAACGTATAACGTATAACGTATAACGTATAACGTATAACGTATAACCTATGACGTATAACGTATAACGTATAACGTATAACTTGTAACGAAATACGTATAACGAATAAAGTAAAACGTATGACGCATTACATGCTACGTATAAAGTATAAAGTTCAACGTATAACCTATGACGTATAACGTATAACTTGTAACGAAGCACGTATAAAGAATAACGTATAACGTATATCGTATAACGTACAACTTATAACGTATAACGTACAACGTATAACGTATAACGTATAACGTATAACGTATAACGTATAACGTATAACGTATAACGTATAACGTATAACGTATAACGTATAACGTATGACGTATAACGTATAACGTATAACGTATTACGTATAACGTATGACGTATAACGTATAACGTATAACGTATAACGTATAACGTATAACGTATAACGTATAACGTATAACGTATAACGTATAACGTATAACGTATAACGTATAGCGTATAACGTATAACGTATAACGTATAACGTATAACGTATAACGTATAACTTATAACGTATAACGTATATCGTATAACGTATAACGTATAACGAATAACGTAAAACGTATAACGCATAATGTATAACGTATAACGTTTAACGTATAACGTATAACCTATGACGTATAACGTATAACGTATAACGTATAACTTGTAACGAAAAACGTATAACGAATAACGTAAAACGTATGACGCATTACATGCTACGTATAAAGTATAACGTTCAACGTATAACCGATGACGTATAACGTATAACTTCTAACGAAGCACGTATAAAGAATAACGTATAACGTAAATCGTGTAACGTACAACTTATAACGTATAACGTACAACGTATAACGTATAACGTATAACGTATAACGTATAACGTATAACGTATAACGTATAACGTATAACGTATAACGTATAACGTATAACGTATAACGTATAACGTATAACGTATAACGTATAACGTATAACGTATAACGTATAACGTATAACGTATAACGTATAACGTATAACGTATAACGTATAACGTATAACGTATAACGTATAACGTATAACGTATAACGTATAACGTATAACGTATAACGTATAACGTATAACGTATAACGTATAACGTATAACGTATAACGTATAACGTATAACGTATAACGTATAACGTATAACGTATAACGTATATCGTATAACCTATAACGTATAACGTATAACGTATGACGTATAACGTATAACGTATAACGTATAACGTATAACGAAGAACGTATAAAGAATAACGTATAACGTATAACGTATAACGTATAACGTATAACGTATAACGTATAACGTATAACGTATAACGTATGACGTATAACGTATACCGTATAACGTATAACGTATAACGTATAACCTATGACGTATAACGTCTAACGTACAAAGTATAACGTGTAACGAAGTACGTATAACGAATAACGTATAACGTATATCGTATAACGTACAACTTATATCGTATAACGTACAACGTATAACGTATAACGTATAACGTATAACGTATAACGTATAACGTATAACGTATAACGCATAACGTATAACGTATAACGTATAACGTATAACGTATAACGTATAACGTATAACGTATAACGTATAACGTATAACGTATAAAGTATAACGTATAACGTATAACGTATAACGTATAACGTATAACGTATAACGTATAACGTATAACGTATAACGTATAACGTATAACGTATAACGTATAACGTATAACGTATAACGTATAACGTATAACGTATAACCTATGACGTATAACGTATAACGTATAACGTATAACGTATAACGTATAACGTATAACGTATAACGTATAACGTATAACGTATAACGTATAACGTATAACGTATAACGTATAACGTATAACGTGTAATGTATAACGTATAACATGTAACGTATAGCGTATAACGTATAACGTATAACGTATAACGTATACCGTATAACGTATAACGTATAACGTATATCGTATAACGTATAACGTATAACGTATAACCTATGACGTATAACGTGCAACGTATAACGTATAACGTATAACGTATAACGTATGACGTATAACGTATAACGTATAACGTATTACGTATAACGTATGACGTATAACGTATAACGTATAACGTATAACGTATAGCGTATAACGTATAACGTATAACGTATAACGTATAACCTATGACGTATAACGTGTAACGTATAACGTATTACGTATAACGTATAACGTATAACGTATAACGTATAACGTATAACGTAGAAAGTATAACGTATAACGTATAACGTATAAAGTATAACGTGTAACGTATAACGTATAACGTATAACGTATAACGTATAACGTATAACGTATAACGTATAACGTATAACGTATACCGCATAACGTATAACGTATAACGTATAACGTATAACGTATATCGTATAACGTATAACGTATAACGTATAACGTATAACGTATAACGTATAACGTATAACGTATAACGTATAACGTATAACGTATAACCTATGACGTATAACGTATAACTTATAACGTATAACGTATAACGTATAGCGTACAACGTATAACGTATCACGTATAAGGTATTACGAATAACGTATAACCTATGACGTATAACGTATAACGTATAACTTGTAACGAAATACGTATAACGAATAACGTAAAACGTATGACGCATTACATGCTACGTATAAAGTATAACGTTCAACGTATAACCTATGACGTATAACGTATAACTTGTAACGAAGCACGTATAAAGAATAACGTATAACGTATATCGTATAACGTACAACTTATAACGTATAACGTACAACGTATAACGTATAACGTATAACGTATAACGTATAACGTATAACGTATAACGTATAACGTATAACGTATAACGTATGACGTATAACGTATAACGTATAACGTATTACGTATAACGTATGACGTATAACGTATAACGTATAACGTATAACGTATAACGTATAACGTATAACGAATAACGTAAAACGTATAACGCATAATGTATAACGTATAACGTTTAACGTATAACGTATAACCTATGACGTATAACGTATAACGTATAACGTATAACTTGTAACGAAAAACGTATAACGAATAACGTAAAACGTATGACGCATTACATGCTACGTATAAAGTATAACGTTCAACGTATAACCTATGACGTATAACGTATAACTTCTAACGAAGCACTTATAAAGAATAACGTATAACGTAAATCGTGTAACGTACAACTTATAACGTATAACGTACAACGTATAACGTATAACGTATAACGTATAACGTATAACGTATAACGTATAACGTATAACGTATAACGTATAACGTATAACGTATAACGTATAACGTATAACGTATAACGTATAACGTATAACGTATAACGTATAACGTATAACGTATAACGTATAACGTATAACGTATAACGTATAACGTATAACGTATAACGTATGACGTATAACCTATGACGTATAACGTATAACGTATAACGTATAACGTATAACGTATAACGTATAACGTATAACGTATAACGTATAACCTATAACGTATAACGTATAACGTATAACGTATAACGTATAACGTATAACGTATAACGTATAACGTATAACGTATAACGTATAACGTATATCGTATAACGTATAACGTATAATGTATAACATGTAACGTCTAACGTATAACGTATACCGTTTAACGTATAACGTATAACGTATAACGTATAACGTATAACGTATAACGTATTACATGTAATGTATAACGTATAACGTATAATGAATAAAGTATAACGTATAACGTATAACGTATAACGTATAACGTATAACGTATAACGTATAACGTATAACGTATAACGTATAACGTATAACGTATAACGTATAACGTATAACTTACAACGTATAACGTATATCGTATAACGTATAACGTATAACGAATAACGTAAAACGTATAACGCATAATGTATAACGTATAACGTATAATGTATAACGTATAACCTATGACGTATAACGTATAACGTATAACGTATAACTTGTAACGAAAAACGTATAACGAATAACGTAAAACGTATGACGCATTACATGCTACGTATAAAGTATAACGTTCAACGTATAACCTATGACGTATAACGTATAACTTGTAACGAAGCACGTATAAAGAATAACGTATAACGTATATCGTGTAACGTACAACTTATAACGTATAACGTACAACGTATAACGTATAACGTATAACGTATAACGTATAACGAAGAACGTATAAAGAATAACGTATAACGTATAACGTATAACGTATAACGTATAACGTATAACGTATAACGTATAACGTATAACGTATAACGTATAACGTATAACGTATAACGTATAACGTATAACGTATAACGTATAACGTATAACGTATAACGTATAACGTATAACGTATAACGTATAACGTATAACGTATAACGTATAACGTATAACGTATAACGTATAACGTATAACGTATAACGTATAACGTATAACGTATAACGTATAACGTATAACTTATAACGTATAACGTATATCGTATAACGTATAACGTATAACGAATAACGTAAAACGTATAACGCATAATGTATAACGTATAACGTATAACGTGTAACGTATAACCTATGACGTATAACGTATAACGTATAACTTATAACTTGTAACGAAAAACGTATAACGAATAACGTAAAACGTATGACGCATTACATGCTACGTATAAAGTATAACGTTCAACGTATAACCTATGACGTATAACGTATAACTTGTAACGAAGCACGTATAAAGAATAACGTATAACGTATATCGTATAACGTACAGCTTATAACGTATAACGTACAACGTATAACGTATAACGTATAACGTATAACGTATAACGTATAACGTATAACGTATAACGTATAACGTATAACGTATAATGTATAACGTATAACGTATAACGTATAACGTATAACGTATAACGTATAACGTATAACGTATAACGTATAACGTAAAACGTATAACGTATAACGTATAACGTATAACGTATAACGTATAACTTATAACGTATAGCGTATATCGTATAACGTATAACGTATAACGAATAACGTAAAACGTATAACGCATAATGTATAACGTATAACGTATAACGTATAACGTATAACCTATGACGTATAACGTATAACGTATAGCGTATAACCTATGACGTATAACGTATAACGTATAACGTATGACGTATAACGTATAACGTATAACGTACGACGTATAACGTATAACGTATAACGCATAACGTATAACGCATAACGTACAACGTATAACGTACAACGTATAACGTACAACGTATAACGTATAACGTATAACGTATAACGTATAACGTATAACGTATGACGTATAACGTATAACGTATAACGTATAACGTATAACGTATAACGTATAACGAATAACGTATAACGTATAACGTATAACGTATAGCGTATAACGTATAGCGTATAACGTATAACGTATAACGTATAACGTATAACGTATAACGTATAACGTATAACGTATAACGTATAACGTATAACGTATAACGTATAACGTATAACGTATAACGTATAACGTATAACGTATAACGTATAACGTATAACGTATAACGTATAACGTATAACGTATAACTTATAACGTATAACGTATATCGTATAACGTATAACGTATAACGAATAACGTAAAACGTATAACGCATAATGTATAACGTATAACGTATAACGTGTAACGTATAACCTATGACGTATAACGTATAACGTATAACTTATAACTTGTAACGAAAAACGTATAACGAATAACGTAAAACGTATGACGCATTACATGCTACGTATAAAGTATAACGTTCAACGTATAACCTATGACGTATAACGTATAACTTGTAACGAAGCACGTATAAAGAATAACGTATAACGTATATCGTATAACGTACAGCTTATAACGTATAACGTACAACGTATAACGTATAACGTATAACGTATAACGTATAACGTATAACGTATAACGTATAACGTATAACGTATAACGTATAATGTATAACGTATAACGTATAACGTATAACGTATAACGTATAACGTATAACGTATAACGTATAACGTATAACGTAAAACGTATAACGTATAACGTATAACGTATAACGTATAACGTATAACTTATAACGTATAGCGTATATCGTATAACGTATAACGTATAACGAATAACGTAAAACGTATAACGCATAATGTATAACGTATAACGTATAACGTATAACGTATAACCTATGACGTATAACGTATAACGTATAGCGTATAACCTATGACGTATAACGTATAACGTATAACGTATGACGTATAACGTATAACTTCTAACGAAGCACTTATAAAGAATAACGTATAACGTAAATCGTGTAACGTACAACTTATAACGTATAACGTACAACGTATAACGTATAACGTATAACGTATAACGTATAACGTATAACGTATAACGTATAACGTATAACGTATAACGAATAACGTATAACGTATAACGTATAACGTATAGCGTATAACGTATAGCGTATAACGTATAACGTATAACGTATAACGTATAACTTATAACGTATAACGTATATCGTATAACGTATAACGTATGACGTATAACGTATAACGTATAACGTATTACGTATAACGTATGACGTATAACGTATAACGTATAACGTATAACGTATAGCGTATAACGTATAACGTATAACGTATAACGTATAACCTATGACGTATAACGTGTAACGTATAACGTATTACGTATAACGTATAACGTATAACGTATAACGTATAACGTATAACGTAGAAAGTATAACGTATAACGTATAACGTATAAAGTATAACGTGTAACGTATAACGTATAACGTATAACGTATAACGTATAACGTATAACGTATAACGTATAACGTATAACGTATACCGCATAACGTATAACGTATAACGTATAACGTATAACGTATATCGTATAACGTATAACGTATAACGTATAACGTATAACGTATAACGTATAACGTATAACGTATAACGTATAACGTATAACGTATAACGTATAACCTATGACGTATAACGTATAACTTATAACGTATAACGTATAACGTATAGCGTACAACGTATAACGTATCACGTATAAGGTATTACGAATAACGTATAACCTATGACGTATAACGTATAACGTATAACTTGTAACGAAATACGTATAACGAATAACGTAAAACGTATGACGCATTACATGCTACGTATAAAGTATAACGTTCAACGTATAACCTATGACGTATAACGTATAACTTGTAACGAAGCACGTATAAAGAATAACGTATAACGTATATCGTATAACGTACAACTTATAACGTATAACGTACAACGTATAACGTATAACGTATAACGTATAACGTATAACGTATAACGTATAACGTATAACGTATAACGTATAACGTATAACGTATAACGTATAACGTATAACGTATAACGTATAACGTATAACGTATAACGTATAACGTATAACGTATAACGTATAACGTATAACGTATAACGTATAACGTATAACGTATAACGTATAACGTATAACGTATAACTTATAACGTATAACGTATATCGTATAACGTATAACGTATAACGAATAACGTAAAACGTATAACGCATAATGTATAACGTATAACGTATAACGTGTAACGTATAACCTATGACGTATAACGTATAACGTATAACTTATAACTTGTAACGAAAAACGTATAACGAATAACGTAAAACGTATGACGCATTACATGCTACGTATAAAGTATAACGTTCAACGTATAACCTATGACGTATAACGTATAACTTGTAACGAAGCACGTATAAAGAATAACGTATAACGTATATCGTATAACGTACAGCTTATAACGTATAACGTACAACGTATAACGTATAACGTATAACGTATAACGTATAACGTATAACGTATAACGTATAACGTATAACGTATAACGTATAATGTATAACGTATAACGTATAACGTATAACGTATAACGTATAACGTATAACGTATAACGTATAACGTATAACGTAAAACGTATAACGTATAACGTATAACGTATAACGTATAACGTATAACTTATAACGTATAGCGTATATCGTATAACGTATAACGTATAACGAATAACGTAAAACGTATAACGCATAATGTATAACGTATAACGTATAACGTATAACGTATAACCTATGACGTATAACGTATAACGTATAGCGTATAACCTATGACGTATAACGTATAACGTATAACGTATGACGTATAACGTATAACGTATAACGTACGACGTATAACGTATAACGTATAACGCATAACGTATAACGCATAACGTACAACGTATAACGTACAACGTATAACGTACAACGTATAACGTATAACGTATAACGTATAACGTATAACGTATAACGTATGACGTATAACGTATAACGTATAACGTATAACGTATAACGTATAACGTATAACGAATAACGTATAACGTATAACGTATAACGTATAGCGTATAACGTATAGCGTATAACGTATAACGTATAACGTATAACGTATAACGTATAACGTATAACGTATAACGTATAACGTATAACGTATAACGTATAACGTATAACGTATAACGTATAACGTATAACGTATAACGTATAACGTATAACGTATAACGTATAACGTATAACGTATAACGTATAACTTATAACGTATAACGTATATCGTATAACGTATAACGTATAACGAATAACGTAAAACGTATAACGCATAATGTATAACGTATAACGTATAACGTGTAACGTATAACCTATGACGTATAACGTATAACGTATAACTTATAACTTGTAACGAAAAACGTATAACGAATAACGTAAAACGTATGACGCATTACATGCTACGTATAAAGTATAACGTTCAACGTATAACCTATGACGTATAACGTATAACTTGTAACGAAGCACGTATAAAGAATAACGTATAACGTATATCGTATAACGTACAGCTTATAACGTATAACGTACAACGTATAACGTATAACGTATAACGTATAACGTATAACGTATAACGTATAACGTATAACGTATAACGTATAACGTATAATGTATAACGTATAACGTATAACGTATAACGTATAACGTATAACGTATAACGTATAACGTATAACGTATAACGTAAAACGTATAACGTATAACGTATAACGTATAACGTATAACGTATAACTTATAACGTATAGCGTATATCGTATAACGTATAACGTATAACGAATAACGTAAAACGTATAACGCATAATGTATAACGTATAACGTATAACGTATAACGTATAACCTATGACGTATAACGTATAACGTATAGCGTATAACCTATGACGTATAACGTATAACGTATAACGTATGACGTATAACGTATAACGTATAACGTACGACGTATAACGTATAACGTATAACGCATAACGTATAACGCATAACGTACAACGTATAACGTACAACGTATAACGTACAACGTATAACGTATAACGTATAACGTATAACGTATAACGTATAACGTATGACGTATAACGTATAACGTATAACGTATAACGTATAACGTATATCGTATAACGAATAACGTATAACGTATAACGTATAACGTATAGCGTATAACGTATAGCGTATAACGTATAACGTATAACGTATAACGTATAACTTATAACGTATAACGTATATCGTATAACGTATAACGTATAACGAATAACGTAAAACGTATAACGCATAATGTATAACGTATAACGTTTAACGTATAACGTATAACCTATGACGTATAACGTATAACGTATAACGTATAACTTGTAACGAAAAACGTATAACGAATAACGTAAAACGTATGACGCATTACATGCTACGTATAAAGTATAACGTTCAACGTATAACCTATGACGTATAACGTATAACTTCTAACGAAGCACTTATAAAGAATAACGTATAACGTAAATCGTGTAACGTACAACTTATAACGTATAACGTACAACGTATAACGTATAACGTATAACGTATAACGTATAACGTATAACGTATAACGTATAACGTATAACGTATAACGTATAACGTATAACGTATAACGTATAACGTATAACGTATAACGTATAACGTATAACGTATAACGTATAACGTATAACGTATAACGTATAACGTATAACGTATAACGTATAACGTATAACGTATGACGTATAACCTATGACGTATAACGTATAACGTATAACGTATAACGTATAACGTATAACGTATAACGTATAACGTATAACGTATAACCTATAACGTATAACGTATAACGTATAACGTATAACGTATAACGTATAACGTATAACGTATAACGTATAACGTATAACGTATAACGTATATCGTATAACGTATAACGTATAATGTATAACATGTAACGTCCAACGTATAACGTATACCGTATAACGTATAACGTATAACGTATAACGTATAACGTATAACGTATAACGTATTACATGTAATGTATAACGTATAACGTATAATGAATAAAGTATAACGTATAACGTATAACGTATAACGTATAACGTATAACGTATAACGTATAACGTATAACGTATAACGTATAACGTATAACTTATAACGTATAACGTATATCGTATAACGTATAACGTATAACGAATAACGTAAAACGTATAACGCATAATGTATAACGTATAACGTATAATGTATAACGTATAACCTATGACGTATAACGTATAACGTATAACGTATAACTTGTAACGAAAAACTTATAACGAATAACGTAAAACGTATGACGCATTACATGCTACGTATAAAGTATAACGTTCAACGTATAACCTATGACGTATAACGTATAACTTGTAACGAAGCACGTATAAAGAATAACGTATAACGTATATCGTGTAACGTACCACTTATAACGTATAACGTACAACGTATAACGTATAACGTATAACGTATAACGTATAACGTATAACGTATAACGTATAACGTATAACGTATAACGTATAACGTATAACGTATAACGTATAACGTATAACGTATAACGTATAACGTATAACGTATAACGTATAACGTATAACGTATAACGTATAACGTATAACGTATAACGTATAACGTATAACGTATAACGTATAACGTATAACGTATAACGTATAACGTATAACGTATAACGTATAACGTTTAACGTATAACGTATAACTTATAACGTATAACGTATATCGTATAACGTATAACGTATAACGAATAACGTAAAACGTATAACGCATAATGTATAACGTATAACGTATAACGTATAACGTATAACGTATAACGTATAACGTATAACGTATAACGTATAACGTATAACGTATAACGTATAACGTATAACGTATAACGTATAACGTATAACGTATAACGTATAACGTATAACGTATAACGTATAACGTATAACGTATAACGTATAACGTATAACGTATAACGTATAACGTATAACGTATAACGTATAACGTATAACGTATAACGTATAACGTATAACGTATAACGTATAACGTATAACGTATAACGTATAACGTATAACGTATAACTTATAACGTATAACGTATATCGTATAACGTATAACGTATAACGAATAACGTAAAACGTATAACGCATAATGTATAACGTATAACGTATAACGTGTAACGTATAACCTATGACGTATAACGTATAACGTATAACTTATAACTTGTAACGAAAAACGTATAACGAATAACGTAAAACGTATGACGCATTACATGCTACGTATAAAGTGTAACGTTCAACGTATAACCTATGACGTATAACGTATAACTTGTAACGAAGCACGTATAAAGAATAACGTATAACGTATATCGTATAACGTACAGCTTATAACGTATAACGTACAACGTATAACGTATAACGTATAACGTATAACGTATAACGTATAACGTATAACGTATAACGTATAACGTATAATGTATAACGTATAACGTATAACGTATAACGTATAACGTATAACGTATAACGTATAACGTATAACGTATAACGTAAAACGTATAACGTATAACGTATAACGTATAACGTATAACGTATAACTTATAACGTATAGCGTATATCGTATAACGTATAACGTATAACGAATAACGTAAAACGTATAACGCATAATGTATAACGTATAACGTATAACGTATAACGTATAACCTATGACGTATAACGTATAACGTATAGCGTATAACCTATGACGTATAACGTATAACGTATAACGTATGACGTATAACGTATAACGTATAACGTATGACGTATAACGTATAACGTATAACGCATAACGTATAACGCATAACGTACAACGTATAACGTACAACGTATAACGTACAACGTATAACGTATAACGTATAACGTATAACGTATAACGTATAACGTATAACGTATAACGTATAACGTATAACGTATAACGTATAACGTATAACGTATAACGTATAACGTATAACGTATAACGTATAACGTATAACGTATAACGTATAACGTATAACGTATAACGTATAACGTGTAACGTATAACGTATAAAGTATAACGTATAACGTATAACGTATAACGTATAACGTATAACGTATAACGTATAACGTATAACGTATAACGTATAACGTATAACGTATAACGTATACCGTATAACGTATAACGTATAACGTATAACGTATAACGTATAACGTATAACGTATAACGTATAACGTATAACGTATAACGTATAACGTATATCGTATAACGTATAACGTATAATGTATAACATGTAACGTCCAACGTATAACGTATACCGTATAACGTATAACGTATAACGTATAACGTATAACGTATAACATGTAATGTATAACGTATAACGTATAATGAATAAAGTATAACGTATAACGTATAACGTATAACGTATAACGTATAACGTATAACGTATAACGTATAACGTATAACGTATAACGTATAACGTATAACTTATAACGTATAACGTATATCGTATAACGTATAACGTATAACGTATAACGAATAACGTAAAACGTATAACGCATAATGTATAACGTATAACGTATAATGTATAACGTATAACCTATGACGTATAACGTATAACGTATAACGTATAACTTGTAACGAAAAACGTATAACGAATAACGTAAAACGTATGACGCATTACATGCTACGTATAAAGTATAACGTTCAACGTATAACCTATGACGTATAACGTATAACTTGTAACGAAGCACGTATAAAGAATAACGTATAACGTATATCGTGTAACGTACAACTTATAACGTATAACGTACAACGTATAACGTATAACGTATATCGTATAACGTATAACGTATAACGTATAACGTATAACGTATAACGTATAACGTATAACGTATAACGTATAACGTATAACGAATAACGTAAAACGTATAACGCATAATGTATAACGTATAACGTATAACGTATGACGTATGACGTATAACGTATAACGTATAACGTATAACGTATAACGTATAACGTATAACGTATAACGTATAACGTATAACGTATAACGTATAACGTATAACGTATAACGTATAACGTATAACGTATAACGTATAACGTATAACGTATAACGTATAACGTATAACGTATAACGTATAACGTATAACGTATAACGTATAACGTATAACGTATAACGTATAACGTATAACGTCTAACGTATAACGTATAACGTATAACGTATAACGTATAACGTATAACGTATATCGTATAACGTATAACGTATAATGTATAACATGTAACGTCCAACGTATAACGTATACCGTATAACGTATAACGTATAACGTATAACGTATAACGTATAACATGTAATGTATAACGTATAACGTATAGTGAATAAAGTATAACGTATAACGTATAACGTATAACGTATAACGTATAACGTATAACGTATAACGTATTACGTATAACGTATAACGTATAACGTATAACTTATAACGTATAACGTATATCGTATAACGTATAACGTATAACGAATAACGTAAAACGTATAACGCATAATGTATAACGTATAACGTATAATGTATAACGTATAACCTATGACGTATAACGTATAACGTATAACGTATAACTTGTAACGAAAAACGTATAACGAATAACGTAAAACGTATGACGCATTACATGCTACGTATAAAGTATAACGTTCAACGTATAACCTATGACGTATAACGTATAACTTGTAACGAAGCACGTATAAAGAATAACGTATAACGTATATCGTGTAACGTACAACTTATAACGTATAACGTACAACGTATAACGTATAACGTATATCGTATAACGTATAACGTATAACGTATAACGTATAACGTATAACGTATAACGTATAACGTATAACGTATAACGAATAACGTAAAACGTATAACGCATAAGGTATAACGTATAACGTATAACGTATAACGTATAACGTATAACGTATAACGTATAACGTATAACGTATAACGTATAACGTATAACGTATAACGTATAACGTATAACGTATAACGTATAACGTATAACGTATAACGTATAACGTATAACGTATAACGTATAACGTATAACGTATAACGTATAACGTATAACGTATAACGTATAACGTATAACGTATAACGTATAACTTATAACGTATAACGTATATCGTATAACGTATAACGTATAACGAATAACGTAAAACGTATAACGCATAATGTATAACGTATAACGTATAATGTATAACGTATAACCTATGACGTATAACGTATAACGTATAACGTATAACTTGTAACGAAAAACGTATAACGAATAACGTAAAACGTATGACGCATTACATGCTACGTATAAAGTATAACGTTCAACGTATAACCTATGACGTATAACGTATAACTTGTAACGAAGCACGTATAAAGAATAACGTATAACGTATATCGTGTAACGTACAACTTATAACGTATAACGTACAACGTATAACGTATAACGTATATCGTATAACGTATAACGTATAACGTATAACGTATAACGTATAACGTATAACGTATAACGTATAACGTATAACGTATAACGTATAACGTATAACGTATAACGTATAACGTATAACGTATAACGTATAACGTATAACGTATAACGTATAACGTATAACGTATAACGTATAACGTATAACGTATAACGTATAACGTATAACGTATAACTTATAACGTATAACGTATATCGTATAACGTATAACGTATAACGAATAACGTAAAACGTATAACGCATAACGTATAACGTATAACGTATAACGTATAACGTATAACGTATAACGTATAACGTATAACGTATAACGTATAACGTATAACGTATAACGTATAACGTATAACGTATAACGTATAACGTATAACGTATAACGTATAACGTATAACGTATAACGTATAACGTATAACGTATAACGTATAACGTATAACGTATAACCTATGACGTATAACGTATAACGTATAACGTATAACTTGTAACGAAAAACGTATAACGAATAACGTAAAACGTATGACGCATTACATGCTACGTATAAAGTATAACGTTCAACGTATAACCTATGACGTATAACGTATAACTTGTAACGAAGCACGTATAAAGAATAACGTATAACGTATATCGTGTAACGTACAACTTATAACGTATAACGTACAACGTATAACGTATAACGTATATCGTATAACGTATAACGTATAACGTATAACGTATAACGTATAACGTATAACGTATAACGTATAACGTATAACGTATAACGTATAACGTATAACGTATAACGTATAACGTATAACGTATAACGTATAACGTATAACGTATAACGTATAACGTATAACGTATAACGTATAACGTATAACGTATAACGTATAACGTATAACGTATAACTTATAACGTATAACGTATATCGTATAACGTATAACGTATAACGAATAACGTAAAACGTATAACGCATAATGTATAACGTATAACGTATAACGTATAACGTATAACGTATAACGTATAACGTATAACGTATAACGTATAACGTATAACGTATAACGTATAACGTATAACGTATAACGTATAACGTATAACGTATAACGTATAACGTATAACGTATAACGTATAACGTATAACGTATAACGTATAACGTATAACGTATAACCTATGACGTATAACGTATAACGTATAACGTATAACTTGTAACGAAAAACGTATAACGAATAACGTAAAACGTATGACGCATTACATGCTACGTATAAAGTATAACGTTCAACGTATAACCTATGACGTATAACGTTTAACTTGTAACGAAGCACGTATAAAGAATAACGTATAACGTATATCGTATAACGTACAGCTTATAACGTATAACGTACAACGTATAACGTATAACGTATAACGTATAACGTATAACGTATAACGTATAACGTATAACGTATAACGTATAATGTATAACGTATAACGTATAACGTATAACGTATAACGTATAACGTATAACGTATAACGTATAACGTATAACGTATAACGTATAACGTATAACGTATAACGTATAACGTATAACGTATAACGTATAACGTATAATTTATAACGTATAACGTATATCGTATAACGTATAACGTATAACGAATTACGTAAAACGTATAACGCATAATGTATAACGTATAACGTATAACGTATAACGTATAACCTATGACGTATAACGTATAACGTATAACGTATAACGTATAACTTGTAACGAAATACGTATAACGAATAACGTAAAACGTATGACGCATTACATGCTACGTATAAAGTATAACGTTCAACGTATAACGTATAACGTATAACGTATAACGTATAATGTATAACGTATAACGTATAACGTATAACGTATAACGTATAACGTATAACGTATAACGTATAACGTATAACGTATAACGTATAACGTATAACGTATAACTTATAACGTATAACGTATATCGTATAACGTATAACGTATAACGAATAACGTAAAACGTATAACGCATAATGTATAACGTATAACGTATAACGTATAACGTATAACGTATAACGTATAACGTATAACGTATAACGTATAACGTATAACGTATAACGTATAACGTATAACGTATAACGTATAACGTATAACGTATAACGTATAACGTATAACGTATAACGTATAACGTATAACGTATAACGTATAACGTATAACGTATAACGTATAACGTATAACGTATAACGTATAACGTATAACGTATAACGTATAACGTATAACGTATAACGTATAACGTATAACGTATAACGTATAACGTATAACGTATAACGTATAACGTATAACGTATAACGTATAACGTATAACGTATAACGTATAACGTATAACGTATATCGTATAACGTATAACGTATAATGTATAACATGTAACGTCCAACGTATAACGTATACCGTATAACGTATAACGTATAACGTATAACGTATAACGTATAACATGTAATGTATAACGTATAACGTATAGTGAATAAAGTATAACGTATAACGTATAACGTATAACGTATAACGTATAACGTATAACGTATAACGTATTACGTATAACGTATAACGTATAACGTATAACTTATAACGTATAACGTATATCGTATAACGTATAACGTATAACGAATAACGTAAAACGTATAACGCATAATTTATAACGTATAACGTATAATGTATAACGTATAACCTATGACGTATAACGTATAACGTATAACGTATAACTTGTAACGAAAAACGTATAACGAATAACGTAAAACGTATGACGCATTACATGCTACGTATAAAGTATAACGTTCAACGTATAACCTATGACGTATAACGTATAACTTGTAACGAAGCACGTATAAAGAATAACGTATAACGTATATCGTGTAACGTACAACTTATAACGTATAACGTACAACGTATAACGTATAACGTATATCGTATAACGTATAACGTATAACGTATAACGTATAACGTATAACGTATAACGTATAACGTATAACGTATAACGAATAACGTAAAACGTATAACGCATAAGGTATAACGTATAACGTATAACGTATAACGTATAACGTATAACGTATAACGTATAACGTATAACGTATAACGTATAACGTATAACGTATAACGTATAACGTATAACGTATAACGTATAACGTATAACGTATAACGTATAACGCATAACGTATAACGTATAACGTATAACGTATAACGTATAACGTATAACGTATAACGTATAACGTATAACGTATAACGTATAACGTATAACGTATAACGTATAACGTATAACGTATAACGTATAACGTATAACGTATAACGTATAACGTATAACGTATAACGTATAACGTATAACGTATAACGTATAACGTATAACGTATAACGTATAACGTATAACGTATAACGTATAACGTATAACGTCTAACGTATAACGTATAACGTATAACGTATAACGTATAACGTATAACGTATATCGTATAACGTATAACGTATAATGTATAACATGTAACGTCCAACGTATAACGTATACCGTATAACGTATAACGTATAACGTATAACGTATAACGTATAACATGTAATGTATAACGTATAACGTATAGTGAATAAAGTATAACGTATAACGTATAACGTATAACGTATAACGTATAACGTATAACGTATAACGTATTACGTATAACGTATAACGTATAACGTATAACTTATAACGTATAACGTATATCGTATAACGTATAACGTATAACGAATAACGTAAAACGTATAACGCATAATGTATAACGTATAACGTATAATGTATAACGTATAACCTATGACGTATAACGTATAACGTATAACGTATAACTTGTAACGAAAAACGTATAACGAATAACGTAAAACGTATGACGCATTACATGCTACGTATAAAGTATAACGTTCAACGTATAACCTATGACGTATAACGTATAACTTGTAACGAAGCACGTATAAAGAATAACGTATAACGTATATCGTGTAACGTACAACTTATAACGTATAACGTACAACGTATAACGTATAACGTATATCGTATAACGTATAACGTATAACGTATAACGTATAACGTATAACGTATAACGTATAACGTATAACGTATAACGAATAACGTAAAACGTATAACGCATAAGGTATAACGTATAACGTATAACGTATAACGTATAACGTATAACGTATAACGTATAACGTATAACGTATAACGTATAACGTATAACGTATAACGTATAACGTATAACGTATAACGTATAACGTATAACGTATAACGTATAACGTATAACGTATAACGTATAACGTATAACGTATAACGTATAACGTATAACGTATAACGTATAACGTATAACGTATAACGTATAACGTATAACGTATAACGTATAACGTATAACTTATAACGTATAACGTATATCGTATAACGTATAACGTATAACGAATAACGTAAAACGTATAACGCATAATGTATAACGTATAACGTATAATGTATAACGTATAACCTATGACGTATAACGTATAACGTATAACGTATAACTTGTAACGAAAAACGTATAACGAATAACGTAAAACGTATGACGCATTACATGCTACGTATAAAGTATAACGTTCAACGTATAACCTATGACGTATAACGTATAACTTGTAACGAAGCACGTATAAAGAATAACGTATAACGTATATCGTGTAACGTACAACTTATAACGTATAACGTACAACGTATAACGTATAACGTATATCGTATAACGTATAACGTATAACGTATAACGTATAACGTATAACGTATAACGTATAACGTATAACGTATAACGTATAACGTATAACGTATAACGTATAACGTATAACGTATAACGTATAACGTATAACGTATAACGTATAACGTATAACGTATAACGTATAACGTATAACGTATAACGTATAACGTATAACGTATAACGTATAACTTATAACGTATAACGTATATCGTATAACGTATAACGTATAACGAATAACGTAAAACGTATAACGCATAATGTATAACGTATAACGTATAACGTATAACGTATAACGTATAACGTATAACGTATAACGTATAACGTATAACGTATAACGTATAACGTATAACGTATAACGTATAACGTATAACGTATAACGTATAACGTATAACGTATAACGTATAACGTATAACGTATAACGTATAACGTATAACGTATAACGTATAACGTATAACCTATGACGTATAACGTATAACGTATAACGTTTAACTTGTAACGAAAAACGTATAACGAATAACGTAAAACGTATGACGCATTACATGCTACGTATAAAGTATAACGTTCAACGTATAACCTATGACGTATAACGTATAACTTGTAACGAAGCACGTATAAAGAATAACGTATAACGTATATCGTATAACGTACAGCTTATAACGTATAACGTACAACGTATAACGTATAACGTATAACGTATAACGTATAACGTATAACGTATAACGTATAACGTATAACGTATAATGTATAACGTATAACGTATAACGTATAACGTATAACGTATAACGTATAACGTATAACGTATAACGTACAACGTATAACGTATAACGTATAACGTATAACGTATAACGTATAACGTATAACGTATAACGTATAACTTATAACGTATAACGTATATCGTATAACGTATAACGTATAACGAATTACGTAAAACGTATAACGCATAATGTATAACGTATAACGTATAACGTATAACGTATAACCTATGACGTATAACGTATAACGTATAACGTATAACGTATAACTTGTAACGAAATACGTATAACGAATAACGTAAAACGTATGACGCATTACATGCTACGTATAAAGTATAACGTTCAACGTATAACGTATAACGTATAACGTATAACGTATAATGTATAACGTATAACGTATAACGTATAACGTATAACGTATAACGTATAACGTATAACGTATAACGTATAACGTATAACGTATAACGTATAACGTATAACTTATAACGTATAACGTATATCGTATAACGTATAACGTATAACGAATAACGTAAAACGTATAACGCATAATGTATAACGTATAACGTATAACGTATAACGTATAACGTATAACGTATAACGTATAACGTATAACGTATAACGTATAACGTATAACGTATAACGTATAACGTATAACGTATAACGTATAACGTATAACGTATAACGTATAACGTATAACGTATAACGTATAACGTATAACGTATAACGTATAACGTATAACGTATAACGTATGACTTATAACGTATAACGTATATCGTATAACGTATAACGTATAACGAATAACGTAAAACGTATAACGCATAATGTATAACGTATAACGTATAACGTATAACGTATAACCTATGACGTATAACGTATAACGTATAACGTATAACTTGTAACGAAAAACGTATAACGAATAACGTAAAACGTATGACGCATTACATGCTACGTATAAAGTATAACGTTCAACGTATAACCTATGACGTATAACGTATAACTTGTAACGAAGCACGTATAAAGAATAACGTATAACGTATATCGTATAACGTACAGCTTATAACGTATAACGTACAACGTATAACGTATAACGTATAACGTATAACGTATAACGTATAACGTATAACGTATAACGTATAACGTATAATGTATAACGTATAACGTATAACGTATAACGTATAACGTATAAAGTATAACGTTCAACGTATAACCTATGACGTATAACGTATAACTTGTAACGAAGCACGTATAAAGAATAACGTATAACGTATATCGTATAACGTACAGCTTATAACGTATAACGTACAACGTATAACGTATAACGTATAACGTATAACGTATAACGTATAACGTATAACGTATAACGTATAACGTATAACGTATAACGTATAACGTATAACGTATAACGTATAACGTATAACTTATAACGTATAACGTATATCGTATAACGTATAACGTATAACGAATAACGTAAAACGTATAACGCATAATGTATAACGTATAACGTATAACGCATAACGTATAACGTATAACGTATAACGTATAACGTATAACGTATAACGTATAACGTATAACGTATAACGTATAACGTATAACGTATAACGTATAACGTATAACGTATAACGTATAACGTATAACGTATAACGTATAACGTACAACGTATAACCTATGACGTATAACGTATAACGTATAACGTATAACTTGTAACGAAAAACGTATAACGAATAACGTAAAACGTATGACGCATTACATGCTACGTATAAAGTATAACGTTCAATGTATAACCTATGACGTATAACGTATAACTTGTAACGAAGCACGTATAAAGAATAACGTATAACGTATATCGTATAACGTACAGCTTATAACGTATAACGTACAACGTATAACGTATAACGTATAACGTATAACGTATAACGTATAACGTATAACGTATAACGTATAACGTATAACGTATAATGTATAACGTATAACGTATAACGTATAACGTATAACGTATAACGTATAACGTATAACGTATAACGTATAACGTATAACGTATAACGTATAACGTATAACGTATAACGTATAACGTATAACGTATAACGTATAACGTATAACGTATAACTTATAACGTATAACGTATATCGTATAACGTATAACGTATAACGAATTACGTAAAACGTATAACGCATAATGTATAACGTATAACGTATAACGTATAACGTATAACCTATGACGTATAACGTATAACGTATAACGTATAACGTATAACTTGTAACGAAATACGTATAACGAATAACGTAAAACGTATGACGCATTACATGCTACGTATAAAGTATAACGTTCAACGTATAACGTATAACGTATAACGTATAACGTATAATGTATAACGTACAACGTCTAACGTATAACGTATAACGTACAACGTATAACGTATAACGTATATCCTATAACGCATAACGTATAACGTATAACGTATAACGTATATCCTATAACGCATAACGTATAACGTATAACGTATAACGTATAACGTATAACGTATAACGTATAACGTATAACGTGTAACGTATAACGTATAACGTATAACGTATAACGTATAACGTATAACGTATAACGTATGACGTATTACATATTACGTATAACGTATAACGTATAACGTATAACGTATAACGTATAACGTATAACGTATAACGTATAACGTATAATGCATAACGTATAACGTATAACGTATAACGTACAACGTACAACGTATAACGTATAACGTATAACGTATAACGTATAACGTATAACGTATAACGTATAACGTATAACGTATAACGTATAACGTACAACGTTTAACGTATACCGTATAACGAATAACGTATAACGTATATCGCATGACGTATAACGTATAACGTATAACGTATAACGTATAACGTATAACGTATAGCGTATAACGTATAACGTATAACGTATAACGTACAACGTCTAACGTATAACGTATAACGTATAACGTATAACGTACAACGTATAACGTATAACGTATAACGTATAACGTATAACGTATAACGTATAACGTACAACGTTTAACGTATAACGTATAAGGTATAACGTATAACGTATAACGTATAACGTATAACGTATAACGTATAACGTACAACGTATAACGTATAACGTATATCCTATAACGCATAACGTATAACGTATAACGCATAACGTATAAGGTATAACGTATAACGTACAACGTATAACGTATAACGTACAACGTCTAACGTATAACGTATAACGTACAACGTATAACGTATAACGTATATCCTATAACGCATAACGTATAACGTATAACGTATAACGTATATCCTATAACGCATAACGTATAACGTATAACGTATAACGTATAACGTATAACGTATAACGCATAACGTATAACGTGTAACGTATAACGTATAACGTATAACGTATAACGTATAACGTATAACGTATAACGTATGACGTATTACATATTACGTATAACGTATAACGTATAACGTATAACGTATAACGTATAACGTATAACGTATAACGTATAACGCATAACGTATAACGTATAACGTATAACGTATAACGTATAACGTATAACGTATAACGTATAACGTACAACGTTTAACGTATAACGTATAACATAGAACGTATAACGTATAACGTATAACGTATAACGTATAACGTATGACGAATAACGTATAACGTACAACGTTTAACGTATAACGTATAACGTTGAACGTATAACGTACAACGTATAACGTATAACGTACAACGTATAACGTATAACGTATATCCTATAACGCATAACGTATAACGTATGACGTATAACGTATAACGTATAACGTATAACGTACAACGTATATCCTATAACGCATTACGTATAACGTATAACGTATAACGTATAACGTATAACGTATAACGTATAACGTATAACGTACAACGTTTAACGTATAACGTATAAGGTATAACGTATAACGTATAACGTATAACGTATAACGTATAACGTATAACGTACAACGTATAACGTATAACGTATATCCTATAACGCATAACGTATAACGTATAACGCATAACGTATAAGGTATAACGTATAACGTACAACGTATAACGTATAACGTACAACGTCTAACGTATAACGTATAACGTACAACGTATAACGTATAACGTATATCCTATAACGCATAACGTATAACGTATAACGTATAACGTATATCCTATAACGCATAACGTATAACGTATAACGTATAACGTATAACGTATAACGTATAACGCATAACGTATAACGTGTAACGTATAACGTATAACGTATAACGTATAACGTATAACGTATAACGTATAACGTATGACGTATTACATATTACGTATAACGTATAACGTATAACGTATAACGTATAACGTATAACGTATAACGTATAACGTATAACGCATAACGTATAACGTATAACGTATAACGTATAACGTATAACGTATAACGTATAACGTATAACGTACAACGTTTAACGTATAACGTATAACATAGAACGTATAACGTATAACGTATAACGTATAACGTATAACGTATGACGAATAACGTATAACGTACAACGTTTAACGTATAACGTATAACGTTGAACGTATAACGTACAACGTATAACGTATAACGTACAACGTATAACGTATAACGTATATCCTATAACGCATAACGTATAACGTATGACGTATAACGTATAACGTATAACGTATAACGTACAACGTATATCCTATAACGCATTACGTATAACGTATAACGTATAACGTATAACGTATAACGTATAGCGTATAATGTATAACGTATAACGTGGATCGTATAACGTATAACGTATAACGTATAACGTATAACGTATAACGTATAACGTATAACGTATAACGTATAACGTATAACGTATAACGTATAACGTATAACGTATAACGTATAGCGTATAACGTATAACGTATAACGTATATCGTATAACGCATAACGTATAACTTATAACGTATAACGTATAACGTGTAACGTATAACGTGTAACGTATAACGTATAGCGTATAACGTATAACGTATAACGTATAACGTATATCGTATAACGTATAACGTATAACGTATAACGTATAACGTATAACGTATAACGCATAACGTATAACGTATAACGTATAACGTATAACGTATAACGTATAACGTATAACGTACAACGTTTAACGTATACCGTATAACGACTAACGTATAACGTATATCGCATGACGTATAACGTATAACGTATAACGTATAACGTATAACGTATAACGTATAACGTATAAGGTATAACGTATAACGTATAACGTATACCGTATAACGTATAACGTATAACGTATAACGTACAACGTTTAACGTATAACGTATAACGTATAACGTATAACGTATAACGTACAACGTTTAACGTATACCGTATAACGAATAACGTATAACGTATATCGCATGACGTATAACGTATAACGTATAACGTATAACGTATAATGTATAACGTATAACGTATAACGTATAACGTATAACGTATGACGAATAACGTATAACGTACAACGTTTAACGTATAACGTATAACGTTGAACGTATAACGTACAACGTATAACGTATAACGTACAACGTATAACGTATAACGTATATCCTATAACGCATAACGTATAACGTATGACGTATAACGTATAACGTATAACGTATAACGTACAACGTATATCCTATAACGCATTACGTATAACGTATAACGTATAACGTATAACGTATAACGTATAGCGTATAATGTATAACGTATAACGTGGATCGTATAACGTATAACGTATAACGTATAACGTATAACGTATAACGTATAACGTATAACGTATAACGTATAACGTATAACGTATAACGTATAACGTATAACGTATAACGTATAGCGTATAACGTATAACGTATAACGTATATCGTATAACGCATAACGTATAACTTATAACGTATAACGTATAACGTGTAACGTATAACGTGTAACGTATAACGTATAGCGTATAACGTATAACGTATAACGTATAACGTATAACGTATATCGTATAACGTATAACGTATAACGTATAACGTATAACGTATAACGTATAACGTATAACGTATAACGTATATCGCCAGACGTATAACGCATAACGTATAACGTATAACGTATAACGTATAACGTATAACGTATATCGCCAGACGTATAACGCATAACGTATAACGTATAACGTATAACGTATAACGTATAACGTATAACGTATATCCTATAACGCATAACGTATAGCGTATAACGCATAACGTATACCTTATAACGTATAACGTATAACGTAGAACGTATAACGTATAACGTATAACGTATAACGTATAACGTATAACGTATAACGTATAACGTATAACGTATTACGTATAACGTATAACGTATAACGTATAACGTATAACGTATAATGTATAACGTATAACGTATAACGTATAACGTACAACGTACAACGTATAACGTATAACGTATAACGTATAACGTATAACGTATAACGTATAACGTATAACGTATAACGTATAACGTACAACGTTTAACGTATACCGTATAACGAATAACGTATAACGTATATCGCATGACGTATAACGTATAACGTATAACGTATAACGTATAACGTATAACGTATAGCGTATAACGTATAACGTATAACGTATAACGTACAACGTCTAACGTATAACGTATAACGTATAACGTATAACGTACAACGTATAACGTATAACGTATAACGTATAACGTATAACGTATAACGTATAACGTACAACGTTTAACGTATAACGTATAAGGTATAACGTATAACGTATAACGTATAACGTATAACGTATAACGTACAACGTATAACGTATAACGTATATCCTATAACGCATAACGTATAACGTATAACGCATAACGTATAAGGTATAACGTATAACGTACAACGTATAACGTTTAACGTACAACGTCTAACGTATAACGTATAACGTACAACGTATAACGTATAACGTATATCCTATAACGCATAACGTATAACGTATAACGTATAACGTATATCCTATAACGCATAACGTATAACGTATAACGTATAACGTATAACGTATAACGTATAACGTATAACGTATAACGTGTAACGTATAACGTATAACGTATAACGTATAACGTATAACGTATAACGTATAACGTATGACGTATTACATATTACGTATAACGTATAACGTATAACGTATAACGTATAACGTATAACGTATAACGTATAACGTATGTCGAATAACGTATAACGTACAACGTTTAACGTATAACGTATAACGTTGAACGTATAACGTACAACGTATAACGTATAACGTACAACGTATAACGTATAACGTATATCCTATAACGCATAACGTATAACGTATGACGTATAACGTATAACGTATAACGTATAACGTACAACGTATATCCTATAACGCATTACGTATAACGTATAACGTATAACGTATAACGTATAACGTATAGCGTATAATGTATAACGTATAACGTGGATCGTATAACGTATAACGTATAACGTATAACGTATAACGTATAACGTATAACGTATAACGTATAACGTATAACGTATAACGTATAACGTATAACGTATAACGTATAGCGTATAACGTATAACGTATAACGTATATCGTATAACGCATAACGTATAACTTATAACGTATAACGTATAACGTGTAACGTATAACGTGTAACGTATAACGTATAGCGTATAACGTATAACGTATAACGTATAACGTATATCGTATAACGTATAACGTATAACGTATAACGTATAACGTATAACGTATAACGTATAACGTTTAACGTATATCGCCAGACGTATAACGCATAACGTATAACGTATAACGTATAACGTATAACGTATAACGTATATCGCCAGACGTATAACGCATAACGTATAACGTATAACGTATAACGTATAACGTATAACGTATAACGTATAACGTATAACGTATTACGTATAACGTATAACGTATAACGTATAACGTATAACGTATAATGTATAACGTATAACGTATATCGTATAACGTACAACGTACAACGTATAACGTATAACGTATAACGTATAACGTATAACGTATAACGTATAACGTATAACGTATAACGTATAACGTACAACGTTTAACGTATACCGTATAACGAATAACGTATAACGTATATCGCATGACGTATAACGTATAACGTATAACGTATAACGTATAACGTATAACGTATAGCGTATAACGTATAACGTATAACGTATAACGTACAACGTCTAACGTATAACGTATAACGTATAACGTATAACGTACAACGTATAACGTATAACGTATAACGTATAACGTATAACGTATAACGTATAACGTACAACGTTTAACGTATAACGTATAAGGTATAACGTATAACGTATAACGTATAACGTATAACGTATAACGTATAACGTACAACGTATAACGTATAACGTATATCCTATAACGCATAACGTATAACGTATAACGCATAACGTATAAGGTATAACGTATAACGTACAACGTATAACGTATAACGTACAACGTCTAACGTATAACGTACAACGTACAACGTATAACGTATAACGTATATCCTATAACGCATAACGTATAACGTATAACGTATAACGTATAACGTATAACGTATAACGTATAACGTATAACGTATAACGTGTAACGTATAACGTATAACGTATAACGTATAACGTATAACGTATAACGTATAACGTATAACGTATAACGTATAACGTATAACGTATAACGTATAACGTATAACGTATAACGTATAACGTATAACGTATAACGTATAACGTATAACGTATAACGTATAACGTATAGTGTATAACGTATAACGTATAACGATTAACGTAAAACGTATGACGTATAACGTATAACGTATAACGTATAACGTATAGCGTATAACGTATAACGTATAACGATTAACGTAAAACGTATGACGTATTACATATTACGTATAACGTATAACGTATAACGTATAACGTATAACGTATAACGTATAACGTATAACGTATAACGTATAACGTATAACGTATAACGTATAACGTATAACGTATAACGTATAACGTATAACGTATAACGTATAACGTATAACGTATAACGTATAACGTATAACGTGTAACGTATAACGTATAACGTATAACGTATAACGTATAACGTATAACGTATAACGTATAACGTATAACGTATAACGTATAACGTATAGCGTATAACGTATAACGTATAACGTATATCGTGTAACGTATAACGTATAACGTATAACGTATAACGTATAACGTATAACGTATAACGTATAACGTATAACGTATAACGTATATCGCATGACGTATAACGCATATGGTATAACGTATAACGTACAACGTATAACGTATAACGTATATCCTACAACGCATAACGTATAACGTATAACGTGTAACGTATAACGTGTAACGTATAACGTATAACGTATAACGTATAGCGTATAACCTATAACGTATAACGTATAGCGTACAACGTATAACGTATAACGTATAACGTATAACGTATATCGTATAACGTATAACGTATAACGTATAACGTATAACGTATAACGTATAACGTATAACGTATAACGTATATCGCCAGACGTATAACGCATAACGTATAACGTATAACGTATAACGTATAACGTATAACGTATATCCTATAACGCATAACGTATAGCGTATAACGCATAACGTATACCTTATAACGAATAACGTATAACGTATAACGTATAACGTATAACGTATAACGTATAACGTATAACGTATAACGTATAACGCATAACGTACAACGTTTAACGTATACCGTATAACGTATAACGTATAACGTATATCGCATGACGTATAACGTATAACGTATAACGTATAACGTATAACGTATAACGTATAACGTATAACGTATAACGTGTAACGTATAACGTATAACGTATAACGTATAACGTATAACGTATAACGTATAACGTATAACGTATAACGTATAACGTATAACGTATAACGTATAACGTACAACGTTTAACGTATACCGTATAACGAATAACGTATAACGTATATCGCATGACGTATAACGTATAACGTATAACGTATAACGTATAACGTATAACGTATAGCGTATAACGTATAACGTATAACGTATAACGTACAACGTCTAACGTATAACGTATAACGTATAACGTATAACGTACAACGTATAACGTACAACGTATAACGTATAACGTATAACGTATAACGTATAACGTATAACGTATAACGTATAACGTATAACGTATAACGTATAACGTATAACGTATAACGTATAACGTATAACGTATAACGTCTAACGTATAACGTATAACGTATAACGTATAACGTATAACGTGTAACGTATAACGTGTAACGTATAACGTATAACGTATAACGTATAACGTATAACGTATAACGTATAACGTATAACGTATAACGTATAACGTATAACGTATAGCGTATAACGTATAACGTATAACGTATATCGTGTAACGTATAACGTATAACGTATAACGTATAACGTATAACGTATAACGTATAACGTATAACGTATAACGTATAACGTATATCGCATGACGTATAACGCATAACGTATAACGTATAACGTACAACGTA
Source organism: Ptiloglossa arizonensis (assembly GCF_051014685.1). Classification (NCBI taxonomy): domain Eukaryota; kingdom Metazoa; phylum Arthropoda; class Insecta; order Hymenoptera; family Colletidae; genus Ptiloglossa; species Ptiloglossa arizonensis. Next base: position 67,369 of record NW_027478631.1, read on the forward strand.
TAACGTATAACGTATATCCTACAACGCATAACGTATAACGTATAACGTGTAACGTATAACGTGTAACGTATAACGTATAACGTATAACGTATAGCGTATAACCTATAACGTATAACGTATAGCGTATAACGTATAACGTATAACGTATAACGTATAACGTATAACGTATAACGTATATCGCCAGACGTATAACGCATAACGTATAACGTATAACGTATAACGTATAACGTATAACGTATATCCTATAACGCATAACGTATAGCGTATAACGCATAACGTATACCTTATAACGTATAACGTATAACGTATAACGTATAACGTATAACGTATAACGTATAACGTATAACGTATAACGTATAACGTATAACGTATAACGTATAACGTATAACGTATAACGTATAACGTATAACGTATAACGTATAACGTATAACGTATAACGTATAACGTATAACGTGTAACGTATAACGTATAACGTATAACGTATAACGTATAACGTATAACGTATAACGTATAACGTATAACGTATAACGTATAACGTATAGCGTATAACGTATAACGTATAACGTATATCGTGTAACGTATAACGTATAACGTATAACGTATAACGTATAACGTATAACGTATAACGTATAACGTATAACGTATATCGCATGACGTATAACGCATATGGTATAACGTATAACGTACAACGTATAACGTATAACGTATATCCTACAACGCATAACGTATAACGTATAACGTGTAACGTATAACGTGTAACGTATAACGTATAACGTATAACGTATAGCGTATAACCTATAACGTATAACGTATAGCGTACAACGTATAACGTATAACGTATAACGTATAACGTATATCGTATAACGTATAACGTATAACGTATAACGTATAACGTATAACGTATAACGTATAACGTATAACGTATATCGCCAGACGTATAACGCATAACGTATAACGTATAACGTATAACGTATAACGTATAACGTATATCCTATAACGCATAACGTATAGCGTATAACGCATAACGTATACCTTATAACGAATAACGTATAACGTATAACGTATAACGTATAACGTATAACGTATAACGTATAACGTATAACGTATAACGCATAACGTACAACGTTTAACGTATACCGTATAACGTATAACGTATAACGTATATCGCATGACGTATAACGTATAACGTATAACGTATAACGTATGACGTATAACGTATAACGTATAACGTGTAACGTATAACGTATAACGTATAACGTATAACGTATAACGTATAACGTATAACGTATAACGTATAACGTATAACGTATAACGTATAACGTATAGCGTATAACGTATAACGTATAACGTATAACGTATATCGCATGACGTATAACGTATAACGTATAACGTATAACGTATAACGTATAACGTATAACGTATAACGTGTAACGTATAACGTATAACGTATAACGTATAACGTATAACGTATAACGTATAACGTATAACGTATAACGTATAACGTATAACGTATAACGTATAACGTACAACGTTTAACGTATACCGTATAACGAATAACGTATAACGTATATCGCATGACGTATAACGTATAACGTATAACGTATAACGTATAACGTATAACGTATAGCGTATAACGTATAACGTATAACGTATAACGTACAACGTCTAACGTATAACGTATAACGTATAACGTATAACGTACAACGTATAACGTACAACGTATAACGTATAACGTATAACGTATAACGTATAACGTATAACGTATAACGTATAACGTATAACGTATAACGTATAACGTATAACGTATAACGTATAACGTATAACGTATAACGTCTAACGTATAACGTATAACGTATAACGTATAACGTATAACGTGTAACGTATAACGTGTAACGTATAACGTATAACGTATAACGTATAACGTATAACGTATAACGTATAACGTATAACGTATAACGTATAACGTATAACGTATAACGTATAACGTATAGCGTATAACGTATAACGTATAACGTATATCGTGTAACGTATAACGTATAACGTATAACGTATAACGTATAACGTATAACGTATAACGTATAACGTATAACGTATAACGTATATCGCATGACGTATAACGCATAACGTATAACGTATAACGTACAACGTATAACGTATAACGTATATCCTACAACGCATAACGTATAACGTATAACGTGTAACGTATAACGTGTAACGTATAACGTATAACGTATAACGTATAGCGTATAACCTATAACGTATAACGTATAGCGTATAACGTATAACGTATAACGTATAACGTATAACGTATAACGTATAACGTATATCGCCAGACGTATAACGCATAACGTATAACGTATAACGTATAACGTATAACGTATAACGTATATCCTATAACGCATAACGTATAGCGTATAACGCATAACGTATACCTTATAACGTATAACGTATAACGTATAACGTACAACGTTTAACGTATAACGTATAACGTATAACGTATAACGTATAACGTATAACGTATAGCGTATAACGTATAACGTATAACGTATAACGTACAACGTCTAACTTATAACGCATAACGTATAACGTATAACGTACAACGTATAACGTATAACGTATAACGTATAACGTATAACGTATAACGTATAACGTACAACGTTTAACGTATACCGTATAACGAATAACGTATAACGTATATCGCATGACGTATAACGTATAACGTATAACGTATAACGTATAACGTATAACGTATAGCGTATAACGTATAACGTATAACGTATATCGTGTAACGTATAACGTATAACGTATAACGTATAACGTATAACGTATAACGTATAACGTATAACGTATAACGTATAACGTATAACGTATATCGCATGACGTATAACGCATAACGTATAACGTATAACGTATAACGTATAACGTATAACGTATATCGCCAGACGTATAACGCATAACGTATAACGTATAACGTATAACGTATAACGTATAACGTATAACGTATATCCTATAACGCATAACGTATAGCGTATAACGCATAACGTATACCTTATAACGTATAACGTATAACGTATAACGTACAACGTTTAACGTATAACGTATAACGTATAACGTATAACGTATAACGTATAACGTATAACGTATAACGTATAACGTATATCCTATAACGCATAACGTATAGCGTATAACGCATAACGTATACCTTATAACGTATAACGTATAACGTATAACGTACAACGTTTAACGTATAACGTATAACGTATAACGTATAACGTATAACGTATAACGTATAGCGTATAACGTATAACGTATAACGTATAACGTACAACGTCTAACTTATAACGCATAACGTATAACGTATAACGTACAACGTATAACGTATAACGTATAACGTATATCGTATAACGTATAACGTATAACGTATAACGTATAACGTATAACGTATAACGTATAACGTATAACGTATATCGCCAGACGTATAACGCATAACGTATAACGTATAACGTATAACGTATAACGTATAACGTATATCCTATAACGCATAACGTATAGCGTATAACGCATAACGTATACCTTATAACGAATAACGTATAAAGTATAACGTATAACGTATAACGTATAACGTATAACGTATAACGTATAACGTATAACGCATAACGTACAACGTTTAACGTATACCGTATAACGTATAACGTATAACGTATATCGCATGACGTATAACGTATAACGTATAACGTATAACGTATGACGTATAACGTATAACGTATAACGTGTAACGTATAACGTATAACGTATAACGTATAACGTATAACGTATAACGTATAACGTATAACGTATAACGTATAACGTATAACGTATAACGTATAGCGTATAACGTATAACGTATAACGTATAACGTATATCGCATGACGTATAACGTATAACGTATAACGTATAACGTATAACGTATAACGTATAACGTATAACGTGTAACGTATAACGTATAACGTATAACGTATAACGTATAACGTATAACGTATAACGTATAACGTATAACGTATAACGTATAACGTATAACGTATAACGTACAACGTTTAACGTATACCGTATAACGAATAACGTATAACGTATATCGCATGACGTATAACGTATAACGTATAACGTATAACGTATAACGTATAACGTATAGCGTATAACGTATAACGTATAACGTATAACGTACAACGTCTAACGTATAACGTATAACGTATAACGTATAACGTACAACGTATAACGTACAACGTATAACGTATAACGTATAACGTATAACGTATAACGTATAACGTATAACGTATAACGTATAACGTATAACGTATAACGTATAACGTATAACGTATAACGTATAACGTATAACGTCTAACGTATAACGTATAACGTATAACGTATAACGTATAACGTGTAACGTATAACGTGTAACGTATAACGTATAACGTATAACGTATAACGTATAACGTATAACGTATAACGTATAACGTATAACGTATAACGTATAACGTATAACGTATAGCGTATAACGTATAACGTATAACGTATATCGTGTAACGTATAACGTATAACGTATAACGTATAACGTATAACGTATAACGTATAACGTATAACGTATAACGTATAACGTATATCGCATGACGTATAACGCATAACGTATAACGTATAACGTACAACGTATAACGTATAACGTATATCCTACAACGCATAACGTATAACGTATAACGTGTAACGTATAACGTGTAACGTATAACGTATAACGTATAACGTATAGCGTATAACCTATAACGTATAACGTATAGCGTATAACGTATAACGTATAACGTATAACGTATAACGTATAACGTATAACGTATATCGCCAGACGTATAACGCATAACGTATAACGTATAACGTATAACGTATAACGTATAACGTATATCCTATAACGCATAACGTATAGCGTATAACGCATAACGTATACCTTATAACGTATAACGTATAACGTATAACGTACAACGTTTAACGTATAACGTATAACGTATAACGTATAACGTATAACGTATAACGTATAGCGTATAACGTATAACGTATAACGTATAACGTACAACGTCTAACTTATAACGCATAACGTATAACGTATAACGTACAACGTATAACGTATAACGTATAACGTATAACGTATAACGTATAACGTATAACGTACAACGTTTAACGTATACCGTATAACGAATAACGTATAACGTATATCGCATGACGTATAACGTATAACGTATAACGTATAACGTATAACGTATAACGTATAGCGTATAACGTATAACGTATAACGTATATCGTGTAACGTATAACGTATAACGTATAACGTATAACGTATAACGTATAACGTATAACGTATAACGTATAACGTATAACGTATAACGTATATCGCATGACGTATAACGCATAACGTATAACGTATAACGTATAACGTATAACGTATAACGTATATCGCCAGACGTATAACGCATAACGTATAACGTATAACGTATAACGTATAACGTATAACGTATAACGTATATCCTATAACGCATAACGTATAGCGTATAACGCATAACGTATACCTTATAACGAATAACGTATAACGTATAACGTATAACGTATAACGTATAACGTATAACGTATAACGTATAACGTATAACGCATAACGTACAACGTTTAACGTATACCGTATAACGTATAACGTATAACGTATATCGCATGACGTATAACGTATAACGTATAACGTATAACGTATGACGTATAACGTATAACGTATAACGTGTAACGTATAACGTATAACGTATAACGTATAACGTATAACGTATAACGTATAACGTATAACGTATAACGTATAACGTAAAACGTATAACGTATAACGTATAACGTATAGCGTATAACGTATAACGTATAACGTATAACGTATATCGCATGACGTATAACGTATAACGTATAACGTATAACGTATAACGTATAACGTATAACGTATAACGTATAACGTGTAACGTATAACGTATAACGTATAACGTATAACGTATAACGTATAACGTATAACGTATAACGTATAACGTATAACGTATAACGTATAACGTATAACGTACAACGTTTAACGTATACCGTATAACGAATAACGTATAACGTATATCGCATGACGTATAACGTATAGCGTATAACGTATAACGTATAACGTATAACGTATAGCGTATAACGTATAACGTATAACGTATAACGTACAACGTCTAACGTATAACGTATAACGTATAACGTATAACGTACAACGTATAACGTATAACGTATAACGTATAACGTATAACGTATAACGTATAACGTATAACGTATAACGTATAACGTATAACGTATAACGTATAACGTATAACGTATAACGTATAACGTATAACGTATAACGTATAACGTATAACGTATAACGTATAACGTATAACGTATAACGTGTAACGTATAACGTATAACGTATAACGTATAGCGTATAACGTATAACGTATAACGTATAACGTATAGCGTATAACGTATAACGTATAACGATTAACGTAGAACGTATAACGTATAACGTATAACGTATAACGTATAACGTATAACGTATAACGTATAACGTATAACGTATAGCGTATAACGTATAACGTATAACGATTAACGTATAACGTATAACGTATAACGTATAACGTATAACGTATAACCTATAACGTATAACGTATAACGTATAACGTATAACGTATAACGTATAACGTATAACGTATAACGTATAACGTATAACGTATAACGTATAACGTATAACGTATAGCGTATAACGTATAACGTATAACGATTAACGTAAAACGTATGACGTATTACATATTACGTATAACGTATAACGTATAACGTATAACGTATAACGTATAACATATAACGTATAACGTATAACGTATAACGTATAACGTATAACGTATAACGTATAACGTATAACGTATAACGTATAACGTATAACGTATAACGTATAACGTATAACGTATAACGTATAACGTATAACGTATAACGTATAACGTATAACGTATAACGTATAACGTATAACGTATAACGTATAACGTATAACGTATAACGTATAACGTATAACGTATAACGTATAACGTATAACGTATAACGTATAACGTATAACGTATAACGTATAACGTATAACGTATAGGGTATAACGTATAACGTATAACGTATATCGTATAACGTATAACGTATAACGTATAACGTATAACGTATAACGTATAACGTATAACGTATAACGTATAACGTATAACGTATAACGTATAACGTATAACGTATAACGTATAACGTATAACGTATAACGTATATCGCCAGACGTATAACGCATAACGTATATCGCCAGACGTATAACGCATAACGTATAACGTATAACGTATAACGTATAACGTATAACGTATATGCTATAACGCATAACGTATAGCGTATAACGCATAACGTATACCTTATAACGTATAACGTATAACGTAGAACGTAGAACGTATAACGTATAACGTCTAACGTATAACGTATAACGTATAACGTATAACGTATAACGTATAACGTATAACGTATAACGTATAATGTATAACGTATAACGTATAACGTATAACGTACAACGTACAACGTATAACGTATAACGTATAACGTGTAACGTATAACGTATAACGTATAACGTATAACGTATAACGTATAACGCATAACGTACAACGTTTAACGTATACCGTATAACGAATAACGTATAACGTATATCGCATGACGTATAACGTATAACGTATAACGTATAACGTATAACGAATAACGTATAACGTATAGCGTATAACGTATAACGTATAACGTATAACGTATAACGTACAACGTATAACGTATAACGTATAACCTATGACGTATAACGTATAACGTATAACGTATATCGTATAACGTACAACGTATAACGTATAACGTATAACGTATAACGTAAAGCGTATAACGTATAACGTATAACGTATATGCTATAACGCATAACGTATAGCGTATAACGCATAACGTATACCTTATAACGTATAACGTATAACGTAGAACGTAGAACGTATAACGTATAACGTCTAACGTATAACGTATAACGTATAACGTATAACGTATAACGTATAACGTATAACGTATAACGTATAATGTATAACGTATAACGTATAACGTATAACGTACAACGTACAACGTATAACGTATAACGTATAACGTGTAACGTATAACGTATAACGTATAACGTATAACGTATAACGTATAACGTATAACGCATAACGTACAACGTTTAACGTATACCGTATAACGAATAACGTATAACGTATATCGCATGACGTATAACGTATAACGTATAACGTATAACGTATAACGAATAACGTATAACGTATAGCGTATAACGTATAACGTAGAACGTAGAACGTATAACGTATAACGTCTAACGTATAACGTATAACGTATAACGTATAACGTATAACGTATAACGTATAACGTATAACGTATAACGTATAGCGTATAACGTATAACGTATAACGATTAACGTAAAACGTATGACGTATAACGTATAACGTATAACGTATAACGTATAGCGTATAACGTATAACGTATAACGATTAACGTAAAACGTATGACGTATTACATATTACGTATAACGTATAACGTATAACGTATAACGTATAACGTATAACGTATAACGTATAACGTATAACGTATAACGTATAACGTATAACGCATAACGTATAACGTATAACGTATAACGTATAACGTATAACGTATAACGTATAACGTATAACGTATAACGTATAACGTATAACGTATAACGTATAACGTATAACGTATAACGTATAGCGTATAACGTATAACGATTAACGTATAACGTATAACGTATAACGTATAACGCATAACGTACAACGTTTAACGTATACCGTATAACGAATAACGTATAACGTATATCGCATGACGTATAACGTATAACGTATAACGTATAACGTATAACGAATAACGTATAAATTATAGCGTATAACGTATAACGTATAACGTATAACGTACAACGTATAACGTATAACGTATAACGTATGACGTATAACGTATAACGTATAACGTATAACGTATAACGTACAACGTATAACGTATAACGTATAACGTATAACGTATAACGTATAACGTATAACGTATAACGTATAACGTACAACGTTTAACGTATAACGTATAACGTATAACGTATAACGTATAACGTATAACGTATAACGTATAACGTATAACGTATAACGTATAACGTATAACGTACAACGTCTAACGTATAACGTATAACGTACAACGTATAACGTATAACGTATATCCTATAACGCATAACGTATAACGTATAACGTATAACGTATAACGTATAACGTATAACGTATAACGTATAACGTATAACGTATAACGTATAACGTATAACGTATAACGTATAACGTATAACGTATAACGTATAACGTATAACGTGTAACGTATAACGTATAACGTACAACGTTTAACGTATAACGTATAACGTATAACGTATAACGTATAACGTATAACGTATAACGTACAACGTATAACGTATAACGTATATCCTATAACGCATAACGTATAACGTATATCGTATAACGTATAACGTATAACGTATAACGTATAACGTATAACGTATAACGTATAACGTATAACGTATAGGGTATAACGTATAACGTATAACGTATATCGTATAACGTATAACGTATAACGTATAACGTATAACGTATAACGTATAACGTATAACGTATAACGTATAACGTATAACGTATATCGCCAGACGTATAACGCATAACGTATATCGCCAGACGTATAACGCATAACGTATAACGTATAACGTATAACGTATAACGTATAACGTATATGCTATAACGCATAACGTATAGCGTATAACGCATAACGTATACCTTATAACGTATAACGTATAACGTAGAACGTAGAACGTATAACGTATAACGTCTAACGTATAACGTATAACGTATAACGTATAACGTATAACGTATAACGTATAACGTATAACGTATAATGTATAACGTATAACGTATAACGTATAACGTACAACGTACAACGTATAACGTATAACGTATAACGTGTAACGTATAACGTATAACGTATAACGTATAACGTATAACGTATAACGCATAACGTACAACGTTTAACGTATACCGTATAACGAATAACGTATAACGTATATCGCATGACGTATAACGTATAACGTATAACGTATAACGTATAACGAATAACGTATAACGTATAGCGTATAACGTATAACGTATAACGTATAACGTACAACGTATAACGTATAACGTATAACCTATGACGTATAACGTATAACGTATAACGTATATCGTATAACGTACAACGTATATCGTATAACGTATAACGTATAACGTATAACGTATAACGTATAACGTATAACGTATAACGTATAACGTATAACGTGTAACGTATAACGTATAACGTATAACGTATAACGTATAACGTATAACGTATAACGTATAACGTATAACGTATAACGTATAGCGTATAACGTATAACGTATAACGATTAACGTAAAACGTATGACGTATAACGTATAACGTATAACGTATAACGTATAGCGTATAACGTATAACGTATAACGATTAACGTAAAACGTATGACGTATTACATATTACGTATAACGTATAACGTATAACGTATAACGTATAACGTATAACGTATAACGTATAACGTATAACGTATAACGTATAACGTATAACGTATAACGTATAACGTATAACGTATAACGTATAACGTATAACGTATAACGTATAACGTATAACGTATAACGTATAACGTATAACGTATAACGTATAACGTATAACGTATAACGTATAACGTATAACGTATAACATATAGCGTATAACGTATAACGATTAACGTATAACGTATAACGTATAACGTATAACGTATAACGCATAACGTACAACGTTTAACGTATACCGTATAACGAATAACGTATAACGTATATCGCATGACGTATAACGTATAACGTATAACGTATAACGTATAACGAATAACGTATAAATTATAGCGTATAACGTATAACGTATAACGTATAACATACAACGTATAACGTATAACGTATAACGTATGACGTATAACGTATAACGTATAACGTATAACGTATAACGTACAACGTATAACGTATAACGTATAACGTATAACGTATAACGTATAACGTATAACGTATAACGTATAACGTACAACGTTTAACGTATAACGTATAACGTATAACGTATAACGTATAACGTATAACGTATAACGTACAACGTATAACGTATAACGTATATCCTATAACGCATAACGTATAACGTATAACGTATAACGTATAACGTATAACGTATAACGTATAACGTATAACGTATAACGTATAACGTATAACGTATAACGTATAACGTATAACGTACAACGTCTAACGTATAACGTATAACGTACAACGTATAACGTATAACGTATATCCTATAACGCATAACGTATAACGTATAACGTATAACGTATAACGTATAACGTATAACGTATAACGTATAACGTATAACGTATAACGTATAACGTATAACGTATAACGTATAACGTATAACGTATAACGTATAACGTATAACGTGTAACGTATAACGTATAACGTACAACGTTTAACGTATAACGTATAACGTATAACGTATAACGTATAACGTATAACGCATAACGTACAACGTATAACGTATAACGTATATCCTATAACGCATAACGTATAACGTATATCGTATAACGTATAACGTATAACGTATAACGTATAACGTATAACGTATATCGTATAACGTACAACGTCTAACGTATAACGTATAACGTACAACGTATAACGTATAACGTATATGCTAAAACGCATAACGTATAACGTATGACGTATAACGTATAACGTATGACGTATAACGTATAACGTATAACGTATAACGTATAACGTATAACGTATAACGTATAACATATAACGTATAACGTATAACGTATAACGTATAACGTATAACGTATAACGTGTAACGTATAACGTATAACGTATAACGTATAACGTATAACGTATAACGTATAACGTATAACGTATAACGTATAACGTATAACGTATAACGTATAGCGTATAACGTATAACGTATAACGATTAACGTAAAACGTATGACGTATAACGTATAACGTATAACGTATAACGTATAGCGTATAACGTATAACGTATAACGATTAACGTAAAACGTATGACGTATTACATATTACGTATAACGTATAACGTATAACGTATAACGTATAACGTATAACGTATAACGTATAACGTATAACGTATAACGTATAACGTATAACGTATAACGTATAACGTATAACGTATAACGTATAACGTATAACGTATAACGTATAACGTATAACGTATAACGTATAACGTATAACGTATAACGTATAACGTATAACGTATAACGTATAACGTATAACGTATAACGTATAGCGTATAACGTATAACGATTAACGTAAAACGTATGACGTATAACGTATAACGTATAACGTATAACGTATAACGTATAACGTATAACGTATAACGTATAACGTATAACGTATAACGTATAACGTATAACCTATAACGTATAACGCATAACGTATAACGTATAACGTATAACGTATAACGTATAAGGTATAACGTATAACGTACAACGTTTAACGTGTAACGTGTAACGTATAACGTAGAACGTATAACGTATAACGTATAACGTATAACGTATGACGTATAACGTATAACGTACAACGTTTAACGTATAACGTATAACGTAGAACGTATAACGTACAACGTATAACGTATAACGTACAACGTATAACGTATATCCTATAACGCATAACGTATAACGTATAACGTATAACGTATAACTTATAACGTATAATGTATAACGTATAACGTATAACGTATAACGTATAACGTATGACGTATAACGTATAACGTATAACGTATAACGTATAACGTATAACGTATAACGAATAGCGTCTAACGTATAACGTACAACGTATAACGTATAACGTATAACATATAACGTATAACGTATAGCGTATAACGTATAACGATTAACGTAAAACGTATGACGTATAACGTATAACGTATAACGTATAACGTATAACGTATAACGTATAACGTATAACGTATAACGTATAACGTATAACGTATAACGTATAACGTATAACGTATAACGTATAACGTATAACGTATAACGTATAACGTATAACGTATAACGTATAACGTATAACGTATAACGTATAACGCATAACGTATAACGTATAACGTATAACGTATAAGGTATAACGTATAACGTACAACGTTTAACGTGTAACGTGTAACGTATAACGTAGAACGTATAACGTATAACGTATAACGTATAACGTATGACGTATAACGTATAACGTACAACGTTTAATGTATAACGTATAACGTAGAACGTATAACGTACAACGTATAACGTATAACGTACAACGTATAACGTATATCCTATAACGCATAACGTATAACGTATAACGTATAACGTATAACTTATAACGTATAATGTATAACGTATAACGTATAACGTATAACGTATAACGTATGACGTATAACGTATAACGTATAACGTATAACGTATAACGTATAACGTATAACGAATAGCGTCTAACGTATAACGTATAACGTATAACGTATAACGTATAACGTATAACGTATGACGTATAACGTATAACGTACAACGTTTAACGTATAACGTATAACGTAGAACGTATAACGTACAACGTATAACGTATAACGTACAACGTATAACGTATATCCTATAACGCATAACGTATAACGTATAACGTATAACGTATAACTTATAACGTATAATGTATAACGTATAACGTATAACGTATAACGTATAACGTATGACGTATAACGTATAACGTATAACGTATAACGTATAACGTATAACGTATAACGAATAGCGTCTAACGTATAACGTACAACGTATAACGTATAACGTATAACATATAACGTATAACGTATAGCGTATAACGTATAACGATTAACGTAAAACGTATGACGTATAACGTATAACGTATAACGTATAACGTATAACGTATAACGTATAACGTATAACGTATAACGTATAACGTATAACGTATAACGTATAACGTATAACGTATAACGTATAACGTATAACGTATAACGTATAACGCATAACGTATAACGTATAACGTATAACGTATAAGGTATAACGTATAACGTACAACGTTTAACGTGTAACGTGTAACGTATAACGTAGAACGTATAACGTATAACGTATAACGTATAACGTATGACGTATAACGTATAACGTACAACGTTTAATGTATAACGTATAACGTAGAACGTATAACGTACAACGTATAACGTATAACGTACAACGTATAACGTATATCCTATAACGCATAACGTATAACGTATAACGTATAACGTATAACTTATAACGTATAATGTATAACGTATAACGTATAACGTATAACGTATAACGTATGACGTATAACGTATAACGTATAACGTATAACGTATAACGTATAACGTATAACGTATAACGTATAACGTATAACGATTAACGTAAAACGTATGACGTATAACGTATAACGTATAACGTATAACGTATAGCGTATAACGTATAACGTATAACGATTAACGTAAAACGTATGACGTATTACATATTACGTATAACGTATAACGTATAACGTATAACGTATAACGTATAACGTATAACGTATAACGTATAACGTATAACGTATAACGTATAACGTATAACGTATAACGTATAACGTATAACGTATAACGTATAACGTATAACGTATAACGTATAACGTATAACGTATAACGTATAACGTATAACGTATAACGTATAACGTATAACGTATAACGTATAACGTATAACGTATAGCGTATAACGTATAACGATTAACGTAAAACGTATGACGTATAACGTATAACGTATAACGTATAACGTATAACGTATAACGTATAACGTATAACGTATAACGTATAACGTATAACGTATAACGTATAACCTATAACGTATAACGCATAACGTATAACGTATAACGTATAACGTATAACGTATAAGGTATAACGTATAACGTACAACGTTTAACGTGTAACGTGTAACGTATAACGTAGAACGTATAACGTATAACGTATAACGTATAACGTATGACGTATAACGTATAACGTACAACGTTTAACGTATAACGTATAACGTAGAACGTATAACGTACAACGTATAACGTATAACGTACAACGTATAACGTATATCCTATAACGCATAACGTATAACGTATAACGTATAACGTATAACTTATAACGTATAATGTATAACGTATAACGTATAACGTATAACGTATAACGTATGACGTATAACGTATAACGTATAACGTATAACGTATAACGTATAACGTATAACGAATAGCGTCTAACGTATAACGTACAACGTATAACGTATAACGTATAACATATAACGTATAACGTATAGCGTATAACGTATAACGATTAACGTAAAACGTATGACGTATAACGTATAACGTATAACGTATAACGTATAACGTATAACGTATAACGTATAACGTATAACGTATAACGTATAACGTATAACGTATAACGTATAACGTATAACGTATAACGTATAACGTATAACGTATAACGTATAACGTATAACGTATAACGTATAACGTATAACGTATAACGTATAACGCATAACGTATAACGTATAACGTATAACGTATAAGGTATAACGTATAACGTACAACGTTTAACGTGTAACGTGTAACGTATAACGTAGAACGTATAACGTATAACGTATAACGTATAACGTATGACGTATAACGTATAACGTACAACGTTTAATGTATAACGTATAACGTAGAACGTATAACGTACAACGTATAACGTATAACGTACAACGTATAACGTATATCCTATAACGCATAACGTATAACGTATAACGTATAACGTATAACTTATAACGTATAATGTATAACGTATAACGTATAACGTATAACGTATAACGTATGACGTATAACGTATAACGTATAACGTATAACGTATAACGTATAACGTATAACGAATAGCGTCTAACGTATAACGTATAACGTATAACGTATAACGTATAGCGTATAACGTATAACGTATAACGATTAACGTAAAACGTATGACGTATAACGTATAACGTATAACGTATAACGTATAACGTATAACGTATAACGTATAACGTATAACGTATAACGTATAACGTATAACGTATAACGTATAACGTATAACGTATAACGTATAACGTATAACGTATAACGTATAACGTATAACGTATAACGTATAACGTATAACGTATAACGTATAACGTATAACGTATAACGTATAACGTATAACGTATAACGTATAGCGTATAACGTATAACGATTAACGTAAAACGTATGACGTATAACGTATAACGTATAATGTATAACGTATAACGTATAACGTATAACGTATAACGTATAACGTATAACGTATAACGTATAACGTATAACGTATAACGTATAACGTATAACGCATAACGTATAACGTATAACGTATAACGTATAAGGTATAACGTATAACGTACAACGTTTAACGTGTAACGTGTAACGTATAACGTAGAACGTATAACGTATAACGTATAACGTATAACGTATAACGTATAACGTATAACGTATAACGTATAACGTATAACGTATAACGTATAACGTATAACGTATAACGTATAACGTATAACGTATAACGTATAACGTATAACGTATAACGTATAACGTATAACGTATAACGTATAGCGTATAACGTATAACGTATAACGTATAACGTACAACGTCTATCGTATAACGTATAACGTATAACGTATAACGTACAACGTATAACGTACAACGTATAACGTATAACGTATAACGTATAACGTATAACGTATAACGTATAACGTATAACGTATAACGTATAACGTATAACGCATAACGTATAACGTATAACGTATAACGTATAAGGTATAACGTATAACGTACAACGTTTAACGTGTAACGTGTAACGTATAACGCATAACGTATAACGTATAACGTATAACGCATAACGTACAACGTTTAACGTATACCGTATAACGAATAACGTATAACGTATATCGCATGACGTATAACGTATAACGTATAATGTATAACGTATAACGTATAACGTATAGCGTATAACGTATAACGAATAACGTATAACGTACAACATCTAACGTATAACGTATAACGTATAACGTTTAACGTATAACGTATAATGTATAACGTATAACGTATAACGTATAACGTATAACGTATAACGTATAACGTATAACGTATAACGTATAACGTATAAAGTATAACGTATAACGTATAACGTATAACGTATAACGTATAACGTATAACGTATAACGTATAACGTATAACGTATAACGTATAACGTATAACGTATAACGTATAACGTATAACGTATAACGTATAACGTATAACGTATAGCGTATAACGTATAACGTATAACGATTAACGTAAAACGCATGACGTATTACATATTACGTATAACGTATAACGTATAACGTATAACGTATAACGTATAACGTATAACGTATAACGTATAACGTATAACGTATAACGTATAGCGCATAACGTATAACGTATAACGTATAACGTATAACGTATAAGATATAACGTATAACGTACAACGTTTAACGTGTAACGTATAACGTAGAACGTATAACGTATAACGTATAACGTATAGCGTATAACGTATGACGTATAACGTATAACGTACAACGTTTAACGTATAACGTATAACGTAGAACGTAGAACGTACAACGTACAACGTATAACGTACAACGTATAACGTATAACGTATATCCTCTAACGCATAACGTATAACGTATAACGTATAACGTATAACGTATAACGTATAACGTATAACGTATAACGTATAACGTATAACGTATAACGTATAACGTATGTCGTATAACGTATGTCGTATAACGTATAACGTATAACGTACAACGTATAACGTATAAGGTATAACGTATGACGTATAACTTATAACGTATAACGTATATCCTATAACGCATAACGTATAACGTATAACGTATAACGTATAACGTATAACGTATAACGTATAACGTATAACGTATAACGTATAACGTATAACGTATAATGTATGTCGTATAACGTATAACGTATAACGTACAACGTATAACGTACATCGTATCACGTACAACGTATAACGTACAACGTATAACGTACAACGTATAACGTACAACGTATAACGTACAACGTATAACGTACAACGTATAACGTACAACGTATAACGTATAACGTATATCGTATAACGTATAACGTATAACGTATAACGTATAACGTATAACGTATAACGTATAAGATATAACGTATAACGTACAACGTTTAACGTGTAACGTATAACGTATAACGCATAACGTATAACGTATAACGTATAACGTATAACGTATAACGTATAACGTATAACGTATAACGTATGTCGTATAACGTATGTCGTATAACGTATAACGTATAACGTACAACGTATAACGTATAACGTATAACCTATAACGTATAACGTATAACGTATAACGTATAACGTATAACGTATAACGTATAACGTATAACGTATAACGTATAACGTATAACGTATAACGTATAACGTATAACGTATAACGTATAACGTATAACGTATAACGTATAACGTATAACGTATAACGTATAACGTATAACGTATAACGTATAACGTATAACGTATAACGTATAACGTATAACGTATATCGTATAACGTATAACGTATAACGCATAACGTATAACGTATAACGTATAACGTATAACGTATAACGTATAACGTATATCCTATAACGCATAACGTATAGCGTATAACGCATAACGTATACCTTATAACGTATAACGTATAACGTATAACGTAGAACGTAGAACGTATAACGTATAACGTCTAACGTATAACGTATAACGTATAACGTATAACGTATAACGTATAACGTATAACGTATAACGTATAACGTATAATGTATAACGTATAACGTATAACGTATAACGTACAACGTACAACGTATAACGTATAACGTATAACGTATAACGTATAACGTATAACGTATAACGTATAACGTATAACGTATAACGCATAACGTACAACGTTTAACGTATACCGTATAACGAATAACGTATAACGTATATCGCATGACGTATAACGTATAACGTATAATGTATAACGTATAACGTATAACGTATAGCGTATAACGTATAACGAATAACGTATAACGAACAACGTCTAACGTATAACGTATACAGTATAACGTATAACGTACAACGTATAACGTATAACGTATAACGTATAACGTATAACGTATAACGTATAACGTATAACGTATAACGTATAACGTATAACGTATAACGTATGACGTATAACGTATAACGTATAACGTATAACGTACAACGTATAACGTATAACGTATAACGTATAACGTATAACGTATAACGTATAACGTATAACGTATAACGTATAACGTATAACGTACAACGTTTAACGTATAACGTATAACGTATAACGTATAACGTATAACGTATAACGTATAACGTATAACGTATAACGTACAACGTATAACGTATAACGTATATCCTATAACGCATAACGTATAAAGTATAACGTATAACGTATAACGTATAACGTATAACGTATAACGTATAACGTATAACGTATAACGTATAACGTATAACGTATAACGTATAACGTATAACGTATAACGTACAACGTCTAACGTATAACGTATAACGTACAACGTATAACGTATAACGTATATCCTATAACGCATAACGTATAACGTATAACGTATAACGTATAACGTATAACGTATAACGTATAACGTATAACGTATAACGTATAACGTATAACGTATAACGTATAACGTATATCGTATAACGTATAACGTATAACGTATAACGTATAACGTATAACGTATAACGTATAACGTATAACGTATAACGTATAACGTATAACGTATAACGTATAACTTATAACGTATAACGTATAACGTATAACGTATAACGTATAACGTATAACGTATAACGTATAACGTATAACGTATAACGCATAACGTATAACGTATAACGTATAACGTATATCCTATAACGCATAACGTATAGCGTATAACGCATAACGTATACCTTATAACGTATTAACGTATAACGTATAACGTAGAACGTAGAACGTAGAACGTATAACGTATAACGTCTAACGTATAACGTATAACGTATAACGTATAACGTATAACGTATAACGTATAACGTATAACGTATAACGTATAATGTATAACGTATAACGTATAACGTATAACGTACAACGTACAACGTATAACGTATAACGTATAACGTATAACGTATAACGTAGAACGTATAACGTACAACGTATAACGTATAACGTATAACGTATACCGTATAACGTATAACGTATAACGTGTAACGTATAACGTGTAGCGTATAACGTGTAACGTATAACGTATAACGTATAACGTATAACGTATAACGTATAACGTATAACGTATAACGTATAACGTATAACAGTATAACGTATAACGTATAACGTATAACGTATAACGTATAACGTATAACGTATAACGTATAACGTATAACGTATAACGTATAACGTACAACGTCTAACGTATACCGTATAACGAATAACGTATAACGTATATCGCATGACGTATAACGCATAACGTATAACGTATAACGTACAACGTATATAGTATAGTATAACGTATATCCTATAACGCATAACGTATATCCTATAACGCATAACGTATAGCGTACAACGCATAACGTATACCGTATAACGTATAACGTATAACGTGTATCGTTTAACGTGTAACGTATAACGTATAACGTATAACGTATAACGTATAACGTATAACGTATATCGTATAACATATAACGTATAACGTATAACGTCTAACGTATAACGTATAACGTATAACGTATAACGTATAACGTATAACGTATAACGTACAACGTCTAACGTATACCGTATAACGAATAACGTATAACGTATATCGCATGACGTATAACGCAGAACGTATAACGTATAACGTACAACGTATATAGTATAGTATAACGTATATCCTATAACGCATAACGTATATCCTATAACGCATAACGTATAGCGTACAACGCATAACGTATACCGTATAACGTATAACGTATAACGTGTATCGTTTAACGTGTAACGTGTAACGTATAACGTATAACGTATAACGTATAACGTATAACGTATAACGTATATCGTATAACATATAACGTATAACGTATAACGTCTAACGTATAACGTATAACGTATAACGTAGAACGTATAACGTACAACGTATAACGTATAACGTATACCGTATAACGTATAACGTATAACGTGTAACGTATAACGTGTAGCGTATAACGTGTAACGTATAACGTATAACGTATAACGTATAACGTACAACGTATAACGTATAACGTATAACGTATAACGTATAACGTATAACGTATAACGTATAACGTATAACGTATAACGTATAACGTATAACGTATAACGTATAACGTATAACGTATAACGTATAACGTATAACGTATAACGTATAACGTATAACGTATAACGCATAACGTATAACGTATAACGTATAACGTATAACGTATAACGTATATCCTATACCGCATAACGTATAGCGTATAACGCATAACGTATACCTTATAACGTATAACGTATAACGTATAACGTAGAACGTAGAACGTAGAACGTATAACGTATAACGTCTAACGTATAACGTATAACGTATAACGTATAACGTATAACGTATAACGTATAACGTATAACGTATAACGTATAACGTATAATGTATAACGTATAACGTATAACGTATAACGTACAACGTACAACGTATAACGTATAACGTATAACGTATAACGTATAACGTATAACGTATAACGTATAACGCATAACGTATAACGTATAACGTATAACGCATAACGTACAACGTTTAACGTATACCGTATAACGAATAACGTATAACGTATATCGCATGACGTATAACGTATAACGTATAATGTATAACGTATAACGTATAACGTATAGCGTATAACGTATAACGAATAACGTATAACGTACAACATCTAACGTATAACGTATAACGTATAACGTATAACGTATGACGTATAACGTATAACGTATAACGTATAACGTATAACGTATAACGTATAACGAATAGCGTCTAACGTATAACGTACAACGTATAACGTATAACGTATAACATATAACGTATAACGTATAGCGTATAACGTATAACGATTAACGTAAAACGTATGACGTATAACGTATAACGTATAATGTATAACGTATAACGTATAACGTATAACGTATAACGTATAACGTATAACGTATAACGTATAACGTATAACGTATAACGTATAACGCATAACGTATAACGTATAACGTATAACGTATAAGGTATAACGTATAACGTACAACGTTTAACGTGTAACGTGTAACGTATAACGTAGAACGTATAACGTATAACGTATAACGTATAACGTATAACGTATAACGTATAACGTATAACGTATAACGTATAACGTATAACGTATAACGTATAACGTATAACGTATAACGTATAACGTATAACGTATAACGTATAACGTATAACGTATAACGTATAGCGTATAACGTATAACGTATAACGTATAACGTACAACGTCTAACGTACAACGTATAACGTATAACGTATAACGTACAACGTATAACGTACAACGTATAACGTATAACGTATAACGTATAACGTATAACGTATAACGTATAACGTATAACGTATAACGTATAACGTATAACGTATAACGTATAACGCATAACGTATAACGTATAACGTATAACGTATAAGGTATAACGTATAACGTACAACGTTTAACGTGTAACGTGTAACGTATAACGTATAACGTATAACGTATGTCGTATAACGTATAACGTATAACGTACAACGTATAACGTACAACGTATAACGTACAACGTATAACGTACAACGTATAACGTACAACGTATAACGTACAACGTATAACGTACAACGTATAACGTACAACGTATAACGTACAACGTATAACGTACAACGTATAACGTATAACGTATATCGTATAACGTATATCGTATAACGTATAACGTATAACGTATAACGTTTAACGTATAACGTATAACGTATAACGTATAACGTATAACGTATAACGTATAACGTATAACGTATAACGTATAACGTATAACGTATAACGTATAAAGTATAACGTATAACGTATAACGTATAACGTATAACGTATAACGTATAACGTATAACGTATAACGTATAACGTATAACGTATAACGTATAACGTATAACGTATAACGTATAACGTATAACGTATAACGTATAACGTATAGCGTATAACGTATAACGTATAACGATTAACGTAAAACGCATGACGTATTACATATTACGTATAACGTATAACGTATAACGTATAACGTATAACGTATAACGTATAACGTATAACGTATAACGTATAACGTATAGCGCATAACGTATAACGTATAACGTATAACGTATAACGTATAAGATATAACGTATAACGTACAACGTTTAACGTGTAACGTATAACGTAGAACGTATAACGTATAACGTATAACGTATAGCGTATAACGTATGACGTATAACGTATAACGTACAACGTTTAACGTATAACGTATAACGTAGAACGTAGAACGTACAACGTACAACGTATAACGTACAACGTATAACGTATAACGTATATCCTCTAACGCATAACGTATAACGTATAACGTATAACGTATAACGTATAACGTATAACGTATAACGTATAACGTATAACGTATAACGTATAACGTATAACGTATGTCGTATAACGTATGTCGTATAACGTATAACGTATAACGTACAACGTATAACGTATAAGGTATAACGTATGACGTATAACTTATAACGTATAACGTATATCCTATAACGCATAACGTATAACGTATAACGTATAACGTATAACGTATAACGTATAACGTATAACGTATAACGTATAACGTATAACGTATAACGTATGTCGTATAACGTATAACGTATAACGTACAACGTATAACGTACATCGTATAACGTACAACGTATAACGTACAACGTATAACGTACAACGTATAACGTACAACGTATAACGTACAACGTATAACGTACAACGTATAACGTACAACGTATAACGTATAACGTATATCGTATAACGTATAACGTATAACGTATAACGTATAACGTATAACGTATAAGATATAACGTATAACGTACAACGTTTAACGTGTAACGTATAACGTATAACGCATAACGTATAACGTATAACGTATAACGTATAACGTATAACGTATAACGTATAACGTATAACGTATGTCGTATAACGTATGTCGTATAACGTATAACGTATAACGTACAACGTATAACGTATAACGTATAACCTATAACGTATAACGTATAACGTATAACGTATAACGTATAACGTATAACGTATAACGTATAACGTATAACGTATAACGTATAACGTATAACGTATAACGTATAACGTATAACGTATAACGTATAACGTATAACGTATAACGTATAACGTATAACGTATAACGTATAACGTATAACGTATAACGTATAACGTATAACGTACAACGTCTAACGTATAACGTATAACGTACAACGTATAACGTATAACGTATATCCTATAACGCATAACGTATAACGTATAACGTATAACGCATAACGTATAACGTATAACGTATAACGTATAACGTATAACGTATAACGTATAACGTATAACGTACAACGTCTAACGTATAACGTATAACGTACAACGTATAACGTATAACGTATATCCTATAACGCATAACGTATAACGTATAACGTATAACGTATAACGTATAACGTATAACGTATAACGTATAACGTATAACGTATAACGTATAACGTATAACGTATAACGTATAACGTATAACGTATAACGTATAACGTATAACGTATAACGTATAACTTATAACGTATAACGTATAACGTATAACGTATAACGTATAACGTATAACGTATAACGTATAACGTATAACGTATAACGTATAACGCATAACGTATAACGTATAACGTATAACGTATAACGTATAACGTATATCCTATAACGCATAACGTATAGCGTATAACGCATAACGTATACCTTATAACGTATAACGTATAACGTATAACGTAGAACGTAGAACGTATAACGTATAACGTCTAACGTATAACGTATAACGTATAACGTATAACGTATAACGTATAACGTATAACGTATAACGTATAACGTATAATGTATAACGTATAACGTATAACGTATAACGTACAACGTACAACGTATAACGTATAACGTATAACGTATACCGTATAACGTATAACGTATAACGTATAACGTATAACGTATAACGCATAACGTACAACGTTTAACGTATACCGTATAACGAATAACGTATAACGTATATCGCATGACGTATAACGTATAACGTATAATGTATAACGTATAACGTATAACGTATAGCGTATAACGTATAACGAATAACGTATAACGTACAACGTCTAACGTATAACGTATACAGTATAACGTATAACGTACAACGTATAACGTATAACGTATAACGTATAACGTATAACGTATAACGTATAACGTATAACGTATAACGTATAACGTATAACGTATAACGTATAACGTATGACGTATAACGTATAACGTATAACGTATAACGTACAACGTATAACGTATAACGTATAACGTATAACGTATAACGTATAACGTATAACGTATAACGTATAACGTATAACGTATAACGTACAACGTTTAACGTATAACGTATAACGTATAACGTATAACGTATAACGTATAACGTATAACGTATAACGTATAACGTACAACGTATAACGTATAACGTATATCCTATAACGCATAACGTATAAAGTATAACGTATAACGTATAACGTATAACGTATAACGTATAACGTATAACGTATAACGTATAACGTATAACGTATAACGTATAACGTATAACGTATAACGTATAACGTACAACGTCTAACGTATAACGTATAACGTACAACGTATAACGTATAACGTATATCCTATAACGCATAACGTATAACGTATAACGTATAACGTATAACGTATAACGTATAACGTATAACGTATAACGTATAACGTATAACGTATAACGTATAACGTATAACGTATATCGTATAACGTATAACGTATAACGTATAACGTATAACGTATAACGTATAACGTATAACGTATAACGTATAACGTATAACGTATAACGTATAACGTATAACTTATAACGTATAACGTATAACGTATAACGTATAACGTATAACGTATAACGTATAACGTATAACGTATAACGCATAACGTATAACGTATAACGTATAACGTATATCCTATAACGCATAACGTATAGCGTATAACGCATAACGTATACCTTATAACGTATTAACGTATAACGTATAACGTAGAACGTAGAACGTAGAACGTATAACGTATAACGTCTAACGTATAACGTATAACGTATAACGTATAACGTATAACGTATAACGTATAACGTATAACGTATAACGTATAACGTATAACGCATAACGATCAACATTTAACGTATACCGTATAACGAATAACGTATAACGTATATCGCATGACGTATAACGTATAACGTATAACGTATAACGTATAACGTATAACGTATAACTTATAACGTATAACGTATAACGTATAACGTATAACGTATAACGTATAACGTATAACGTATAACGTATAACGCATAACGTATAACGTATAACGTATAACGTATATCCTATAACGCATAACGTATAGCGTATAACGCATAACGTATACCTTATAACGTATTAACGTATAACGTATAACGTAGAACGTAGAACGTAGAACGTATAACGTATAACGTCTAACGTATAACGTATAACGTATAACGTATAACGTATAACGTATAACGTATAACGTATAACGCATAACGTATAACGTATAACGTATAACGTATAAGGTATAACGTATAACGTACAACGTTTAACGTGTAACGTGTAACGTATAACGTAGAACGTATAACGTATGACGTATAACGTATAACGTACAACGTTTAACGTATAACGTATAACGTAGAACGTAGAACGTACAACGTACAACGTATAACGTACAACGTATAACGTATAACGTATATCCTCTAACGCATAACGTATAACGTACAACGTTTAACGTGTAACGTATAACGTATAACGCATAACGTATAACGTATAACGTATAACGTATAACGTATAACGTATAACGTATAACGTATAACGTATGTCGTATAACGTATGTCGTATAACGTATAACGTATAACGTACAACGTATAACGTATAACGTATAACCTATAACGTATAACGTATAACGTATAACGTATAACGTATAACGTATAACGTATAACGTATAACGTATAACGTATAACGTATAACGTATAACGTATAACGTATAACGTATAACGTATAACGTATAACGTATAACGTATAACGTATAACGTATAACGTATAACGTATAACGTATAACGTATAACGTATAACGTACAACGTCTAACGTATAACGTATAACGTACAACGTATAACGTATAACGTATATCCTATAACGCATAACGTATAACGTATAACGTATAACGCATAACGTATAACGTATAACGTATAACGTATAACGTATAACGTATAACGTATAACGTATAACGTACAACGTCTAACGTATAACGTATAACGTACAACGTATAACGTATAACGTATATCCTATAACGCATAACGTATAACGTATAACGTATAACGTATAACGTATAACGTATAACGTATAACGTATAACGTATAACGTATAACGTATAACGTATAACGTATAACGTATAACGTATAACGTATAACGTATAACGTATAACGTATAACGTATAACTTATAACGTATAACGTATAACGTATAACGTATAACGTATAACGTATAACGTATAACGTATAACGTATAACGTATAACGTATAACGCATAACGTATAACGTATAACGTATAACGTATAACGTATAACGTATATCCTATAACGCATAACGTATAGCGTATAACGCATAACGTATACCTTATAACGTATAACGTATAACGTATAACGTAGAACGTAGAACGTATAACGTATAACGTCTAACGTATAACGTATAACGTATAACGTATAACGTATAACGTATAACGTATAACGTATAACGTATAACGTATAATGTATAACGTATAACGTATAACGTATAACGTACAACGTACAACGTATAACGTATAACGTATAACGTATACCGTATAACGTATAACGTATAACGTATAACGTATAACGTATAACGCATAACGTACAACGTTTAACGTATACCGTATAACGAATAACGTATAACGTATATCGCATGACGTATAACGTATAACGTATAATGTATAACGTATAACGTATAACGTATAGCGTATAACGTATAACGAATAACGTATAACGTACAACGTCTAACGTATAACGTATACAGTATAACGTATAACGTACAACGTATAACGTATAACGTATAACGTATAACGTATAACGTATAACGTATAACGTATAACGTATAACGTATAACGTATAACGTATAACGTATAACGTATGACGTATAACGTATAACGTATAACGTATAACGTACAACGTATAACGTTTAACGTATAACGTATAACGTATAACGTATAACGTATAACGTATAACGTATAACGTATAACGTATAACGTACAACGTTTAACGTATAACGTATAACGTATAACGTATAACGTATAACGTATAACGTATAACGTATAACGTATAACGTACAACGTATAACGTATAACGTATATCCTATAACGCATAACGTATAAAGTATAACGTATAACGTATAACGTATAACGTATAACGTATAACGTATAACGTATAACGTATAACGTATAACGTATAACGTATAACGTATAACGTATAACGTACAACGTCTAACGTATAACGTATAACGTACAACGTATAACGTATAACGTATATCCTATAACGCATAACGTATAACGTATAACGTATAACGTATAACGTATAACGTATAACGTATAACGTATAACGTATAACGTATAACGTATAACGTATAACGTATAACGTATAACGTATATCGTATAACGTATAACGTATAACGTATAACGTATAACGTATAACGTATAACGTATAACGTATAACTTATAACGTATAACGTATAACGTATAACGTATAACGTATAACGTATAACGTATAACGTATAACGCATAACGTATAACGTATAACGTATAACGTATATCCTATAACGCATAACGTATAGCGTATAACGCATAACGTATACCTTATAACGTATTAACGTATAACGTATAACGTATAACGTAGAACGTAGAACGTAGAACGTATAACGTATAACGTCTAACGTATAACGTATAACGTATAACGTATAACGTATAACGTATAACGTATAACGTATAACGTATAACGTATAATGTATAACGTATAACGTATAACGTATAACGTACAACGTACAACGTATAACGTATAACGTATAACGTATAACGTATAACGTATAACGTATAACGTATAACGTATAACGTATAACGTATAACGTATAACGCATAACGAACAACATTTAACGTATACCGTATAACGAATAACGTATAACGTATATCGCATGACGTATAACGTATAACGTATAATGTATAACGTATAACGTATAACGTATAGCGTATAACGTATAACGAATAACGTATAACGTACAACGTCTAACGTATAACGTATAACGTATAACGTATAACGTACAACGTATAACGTATAACGTATAACGTATAACGTATAACGTATAACGTATAACGTATAACGTATAACGTATAACGTATGACGTATAACGTATAACATATAACGTATAACGTACAACGTATAACGTATAACGTATAACGTATAACGTATAACGTATAACGTATAACGTATAACGTATAACGTATAACGTACAACGTTTAACGTATAACGTATAACGTATAACGTATAACGTATAACGTATAACGTATAACGTACAACGTATAACGTATAACGTATATCCTATAACGCATAACGTATAACGTATAACGTATAACGTATAACGTATAACGTATAACGTATAACGTATAACGTATAACGTATAACGTATAACGTATAACGTATAACGTATAACGTATAACGTATAACGTATAACGTATAACGTATAACGTATAACGTATAACGTATAACGTATAACGTATAACGTACAACGTCTAACGTATAACGTATAACGTACAACGTATAACGTATAACGTATATCCTATAACGCATAACGTATAACGTATAACGTATAACGTATAACGTATAACGTATAACGTATAACGTATAACGTATAACGTATAACGTATAACGTATAACGTATAACGTATAACGTATAACGTATAACGTATAACGTACAACGTATAACGTACAACGTATAACGTACAACGTATAACGTACAACGTATAACGTATAACGTATAACGTATAACGTATAACGTATAACGTATAACGTATAACGTATAACGTATAACGTATAACGTATAACGTATAACGTATAACGTATAACGTATAACGAATAGCGTATAACGTATAACGTATAACGATTAACGTATAACGTATGACGTATAACGTATAACGTATAACGTTTAACGTATAGCGTATAACGTATAACGTATAACGATTAACGTAAAACGTATGACGTATTACATATTACGTATAACGTATAACGTATAACGTATAACGTATAACGTATAACGTATAACGTATAACGTATAACGTATAACGTATAACGTATAACGTATAACGTATAGCGTATAACGTATAACGTATCACGATTAACGTAAAACGTATGACGTATTACATATTACGTATAACGTATAACGTATAACGTATAACGTATAACGTATAACGTATAACGTATAACGTATAACGTATAACGTATAACGTATAACGTATAACGTATAACGTATAACGTATAACGTATAACGTATAACGTATAACGTATAACGTATAACGTATAACGTATAACGTATAACGTATAACGTATAACGTATAACGTATAACGCATAACGAACAACATTTAACGTATACCGTATAACGAATAACGTATAACGTATATCGCATGACGTATAACGTATAACGTATAATGTATAACGTATAACGTATAACGTATAGCGTATAACGTATAACGAATAACGTATAACGTACAACGTCTAACGTATAACGTATAACGTATAACGTATAACGTATAACGTATAACGTATAACGTATAACGTATAACGCATAACGTATAACGTATAACGTATAACGTATAAGGTATAACGTATAACGTACAACGTTTAACGTGTAACGTGTAACGTATAACGTAGAACGTATAACGTATGACGTATAACGTATAACGTACAACGTTTAACGTATAACGTATAACGTAGAACGTAGAACGTACAACGTACAACGTATAACGTACAACGTATAACGTATAACGTATATCCTCTAACGCAAAACGTATAACGTACAACGTTTAACGTGTAACGTATAACGTATAACGCATAACGTATAACGTATAACGTATAACGTATAACGTATAACGTATAACGTATAACGTATAACGTATGTCGTATAACGTATGTCGTATAACGTATAACGTATAACGTACAACGTATAACGTATAACGTATAACCTATAACGTATAACGTATAACGTATAACGTATAACGTATAACGTATAACGTATAACGTATAACGTATAACGTATAACGTATAACGTATAACGTATAACGTATAACGTATAACGTATAACGTATAACGTATAACGTATAACGTATAACGTATAACGTATAACGTATAACGTATAACGTATAACGTATAACGTACAACGTCTAACGTATAACGTATAACGTACAACGTATAACGTATAACGTATATCCTATAACGCATAACGTATAACGTATAACGTATAACGCATAACGTATAACGTATAACGTATAACGTATAACGTATAACGTATAACGTATAACGTATAACGTACAACGTCTAACGTATAACGTATAACGTACAACGTATAACGTATAACGTATATCCTATAACGCATAACGTATAACGTATAACGTATAACGTATAACGTATAACGTATAACGTATAACGTATAACGTATAACGTATAACGTATAACGTATAACGTATAACGTATAACGTATAACGTATAACGTATAACGTATAACGTATAACGTATAACTTATAACGTATAACGTATAACGTATAACGTATAACGTATAACGTATAACGTATAACGTATAACGTATAACGTATAACGTATAACGCATAACGTATAACGTATAACGTATAACGTATAACGTATAACGTATATCCTATAACGCATAACGTATAGCGTATAACGCATAACGTATACCTTATAACGTATAACGTATAACGTATAACGTAGAACGTAGAACGTATGACGTATAACGTATAACGTATAACGTATAACGTACAACGTATAACGTTTAACGTATAACGTATAACGTATAACGTATAACGTATAACGTATAACGTATAACGTATAACGTATAACGTACAACGTTTAACGTATAACGTATAACGTATAACGTATAACGTATAACGTATAACGTATAACGTATAACGTATAACGTACAACGTATAACGTATAACGTATATCCTATAACGCATAACGTATAAAGTATAACGTATAACGTATAACGTATAACGTATAACGTATAACGTATAACGTATAACGTATAACGTATAACGTATAACGTATAACGTATAACGTATAACGTACAACGTCTAACGTATAACGTATAACGTACAACGTATAACGTATAACGTATATCCTATAACGCATAACGTATAACGTATAACGTATAACGTATAACGTATAACGTATAACGTATAACGTATAACGTATAACGTATAACGTATAACGTATAACGTATAACGTATATCGTATAACGTATAACGTATAACGTATAACGTATAACGTATAACGTATAACGTATAACGTATAACGTATAACGTATAACGTATAACGTATAACGTATAACGTATAACGTATAACGTATAACGTATAACGTATAACGTATAACGTATAACGTATAACGTATAACGTATGACGTATAACGTATAACGTATAACGTATAACGTACAACGTATAACGTTTAACGTATAACGTATAACGTATAACGTATAACGTATAACGTATAACGTATAACGTATAACGTATAACGTACAACGTTTAACGTATAACGTATAACGTATAACGTATAACGTATAACGTATAACGTATAACGTATAACGTATAACGTACAACGTATAACGTATAACGTATATCCTATAACGCATAACGTATAAAGTATAACGTATAACGTATAACGTATAACGTATAACGTATAACGTATAACGTATAACGTATAACGTATAACGTATAACGTATAACGTATAACGTATAACGTACAACGTCTAACGTATAACGTATAACGTACAACGTATAACGTATAACGTATATCCTATAACGCATAACGTATAACGTATAACGTATAACGTATAACGTATAACGTATAACGTATAACGTATAACGTATAACGTATAACGTATAACGTATAACGTATAACGTATATCGTATAACGTATAACGTATAACGTATAACGTATAACGTATAACGTATAACGTATAACGTATAACGTATAACGTATAACGTATAACGTATAACGTATAACTTATAACGTATAACGTATAACGTATAACGTATAACGTATAACGTATAACGTATAACGTATAACGTATAACGCATAACGTATAACGTATAACGTATAACGTATATCCTATAACGCATAACGTATAGCGTATAACGCATAACGTATACCTTATAACGTATTAACGTATAACGTATAACGTAGAACGTAGAACGTAGAACGTATAACGTATAACGTCTAACGTATAACGTATAACGTATAACGTATAACGTATAACGTATAACGTATAACGTATAACGTATAACGTATAATGTATAACGTATAACGTATAACGTATAACGTACAACGTACAACGTATAACGTATAACGTATAACGTATAACGTATAACGTATAACGTATAACGTATAACGTATAACGTATAACGTATAACGTATAACGCATAACGAACAACATTTAACGTATACCGTATAACGAATAACGTATAACGTATATCGCATGACGTATAACGTATAACGTATAATGTATAACGTATAACGTATAACGTATAGCGTATAACGTATAACGAATAACGTATAACGTACAACGTCTAACGTATAACGTATAACGTATAACGTATAACGTACAACGTATAACGTATAACGTATAACGTATAACGTATAACGTATAACGTATAACGTATAACGTATAACGTATAACGTATGACGTATAACGTATAACATATAACGTATAACGTACAACGTATAACGTATAACGTATAACGTATAACGTATAACGTATAACGTACAACGTATAACGTATAACGTATAACGTACAACGTTTAACGTATAACGTATAACGTATAACGTATAACGTATAACGTATAACGTATAACGTATAACGTACAACGTATAACGTATAACGTATATCCTATAACGCATAACGTATAATGTATAACGTATAACGTATAACGTATAACGTATAACGTATAACGTATAACGTATAACGTATAACGTATAACGTATAACGTATAACGTATAACGTATAACGTATAACGTATAACGTATAACGTATAACGTATAACGTATAACGTATAACGTATAACGTATAACGTATAACGTACAACGTCTAACGTATAACGTATAACGTACAACGTATAACGTATAACGTATATCCTATAACGCATAACGTATAACGTATAACGTATAACGTATAACGTATAACGTATAACGTATAACGTATAACGTATAACGTATAACGTATAACGTATAACGTATAACGTATAACGTATAACGTATAACGTATAACGTATAACGTATAACGTACAACGTATAACGTACAACGTATAACGTACAACGTATAACGTATAACGTATAACGTATAACGTATAACGTATAACGTATAACGTATAACGTATAACGTATAACGTATAACGTATAACGTATAACGTATAACGTATAACGTATAACGTATAACGAATAGCGTATAACGTATAACGTATAACGATTAACGTATAACGTATGACGTATAACGTATAACGTATAACGTTTAACGTATAGCGTATAACGTATAACGTATAACGATTAACGTAAAACGTATGACGTATTACATATTACGTATAACGTATAACGTATAACGTATAACGTATAACGTATAACGTATAACGTATAACGTATAACGTATAACGTATAACGTATAACGTATAACGTATAACGTATAGCGTATAACGTATAACGTATCACGATTAACGTAAAACGTATGACGTATTACATATTACGTATAACGTATAACGTATAACGTATAACGTATAACGTATAACGTATAACGTATAACGTATAACGTATAACGTATAACGTATAACGTATAACGTATAACGTATAACGTATAACGTATAACGTATAACGTATAACGTATAACGTATAACGTATAACGTATAACGTGTAACGTATAACGTATAACGTATAACGTATAACGTATAACGTATAACGTATAACGTATAACGTATAACGTATAACGTATAACGTATAACGTATAACGTATAGCGTATAACGTAAAACGTATAACGTATTACATATTACGTATAACGTATTACATATTACGTATAACGTATAACGTATAACGTATAACGTATAACGTATAACGTATAACGTATAACGTATAACGTATAACGTATAACGTATAACGTATAACGCATAACGTATATCCTATAACGCATAACGTATAGCGTATAACGCATAACGTATACCTTATAACGTATAACGTATAACGTGTAACGTATAACGTGTAACGTATAACGTATAACGTATAACGTATAACGTATAACGTATAACGTATAACGTATAACGTATAACGTATAACGTATAACGTATAACGTATAACGTATAGCGTATAACGTATAACGTATAACGTATATCGTATAACGTATAACGTATAACGTATAACGTATAACGTATAACGTATAACGTATAACGTATAACCTATAACGATTAACGTAAAACGTATAACGTATTACATATTACGTATAACGTATAACGTATAACGTATAACGTATAACGTATAACGTATAACGTATAACGTATAACGTATAACGTATAACGCATAACGTATATCCTATAACGCATAACGTATAGCGTATAACGCATAACGTATACCTTATAACGTATAACGTATAACGTGTAACGTATAACGTGTAACGTATAACGTGTAACGTATAACGTATAACGTATAACGTATAACGTATAACGTATAACGTATAACGTATAGCGTATAACGTGTAACGTATAACGTATATCGTATAACGTATAACGTATAACGTATAACGTATAACGTATAACGTATAACGTATAACGTATATCGCATGACGTATAACGCATAACGTATAACGTATAACGTACAACGTATAACGTATAACGTATATCCTATAACGCATAACGTATAACGTATAGCGTACAACGTATAACGTATAACGTATAACGTATAACGTATAACGTATAACGTATAACGTATAACGTATAACGCATAACGCATAACGTATAGCGTATAACGTATAACGTATAACGTATAACGTATAACGTATAACGTATAACGTATAACGTATAACGTATAACGTATAACGTATAACGTATAACGTATAACGTATAACGTATAGCGTATAACGTAAAACGTATAACGTATTACATATTACGTATAACGTATTACATATTACGTATAACGTATAACGTATAACGTATAACGTATAACGTATAACGTATAACGTATAACGTATAACGTATAACGTATAACGTATAACGTATAACGCATAACGTATATCCTATAACGCATAACGTATAGCGTATAACGTGTAACGTATAACGTATATCGTATAACGTATAACGTATAACGTATAACGTATAACGTATAACGTATAACGTATAACGTATATCGCATGACGTATAACGCATAACGTATAACGTATAACGTACAACGTATAACGTATAACGTATATCCTATAACGCATAACGTATAACGTATAGCGTACAACGTATAACGTATAACGTATAACGTATAACGTATAACGTATAACGTATAACGTATAACGCATAACGCATAACGTATAGCGTATAACGTATAACGTATAACGCATAACGTATATCCTATAACGCATCACGTATAGCGTATAACGCATAACGTATACCTTATAACGTATAACGTATAACGTGTAACGTATAACGTGTAACGTATAACGTGTAACGTATAACGTATAACGTATAACGTATAACGTATAACGTATAACGTATAACGTATAGCGTATAACGTGTAACGTATAACGTATAACGTATAACGTATAACGTATAACGTATAACGTATAACGTATAACGTATAACGTATAACGTATAACGTATAACGTATAACGTATAACGTATAACGTATAACGTATAACGTATAACGTATAACGTATAACGTATAACGTATAACGTATAACGTATAACGTATAACGTATAACGTGTAACGTATAACGTATAACGTATAACGTATAACGTATAACGTATAACGTATAACGTATAACGTATAACGTATAACGTATAACGTATAACGTATAGCGTATAACGTAAAACGTATAACGTATTACATATTACGTATAACGTATTACATATTACGTATAACGTATAACGTATAACGTATAACGTATAACGTATAACGTATAACGTATAACGTATAACGTATAACGTATAACGTATAACGTATAACGCATAACGTATATCCTATAACGCATAACGTATAGCGTATAACGCATAACGTATACCTTATAACGTATAACGTATAACGTGTAACGTATAACGTGTAACGTATAACGTGTAACGTATAACGTATAACGTATAACGTATAACGTACAACGTATAACGTATAACGTATATCCTATAACGCATAACGTATAACGTATAACGTATAACGTATAACGTATAACGTATAACGTATAACGTATAACGTATAACGTATAACGTATAACGTATAACGTATAACGTATAACGTATAACGTATAACGTATAACGTATAACGTATAACGTATAACGTATAACGTATAACGTATAACGTACAACGTATAACGTACAACGTATAACGTACAACGTATAACGTATAACGTATAACGTATAACGTATAACGTATAACGTATAACGTATAACGTATAACGTATAACGTATAACGTACAACGTTTAACGTATACCGTATAACGAATAACGTATAACGTATATCGCATGACGTATAACGCATAACGTATAACGTATAACGTTCAACGTATAACGTATAACGTATATCCTATAACGCATAACGTATAACGTATAACGTATAACGTATAACGTATAACGTATAACGTATAACGTATAACGTACAACGTTTAACGTATAACGTATAACGTAGAACGGATAACGTATAACGTATAACGTGTAACGTATAACGTATAACGTATAACGTATAACGTATAACGTATAACGTATAACGTATAACGTATAACGTATAACGTAGAACGTATAACGTATAACGTATAACGTATAACGTATAACGTATAACGTAGAACGTATAACGTACAACGTATAACGTATAACGTATAACGTATACCGTATAACGTATAACGTATAACGTGTAACGTATAACGTGTAGCGTATAACGTGTAACGTATAACGTATAACGTATAACGTATAACGTATAACGTATAACGTATAACGTATAACGTATAACGTATAACAGTATAACGTATAACGTATAACGTATAACGTATAACGTATAACGTATAACGTATAACGTATAACGTATAACGTATAACGTATAACGTACAACGTCTAACGTATACCGTATAACGAATAACGTATAACGTATATCGCATGACGTATAACGCATAACGTATAACGTATAACGTACAACGTATATAGTATAGTATAACGTATATCCTATAACGCATAACGTATATCCTATAACGCATAACGTATAGCGTACAACGCATAACGTATACCTATAACGTATAACGTGTATCGTTTAACGTGTAACGTATAACGTATAACGTATAACGTATAACGTATAACGTATAACGTATATCGTATAACATATAACGTATAACGTATAACGTCTAACGTATAACGTATAACGTATAACGTATAACGTATAACGTATAACGTATAACGTACAACGTCTAACGTATACCGTATAACGAATAACGTATAACGTATATCGCATGACGTATAACGCAGAACGTATAACGTATAACGTACAACGTATATAGTATAGTATAACGTATATCCTATAACGCATAACGTATATCCTATAACGCATAACGTATAGCGTGCAACGCATAACGTATACCGTATAACGTATAACGTATAACGTGTATCGTTTAACGTGTAACGTGTAACGTATAACGTATAACGTATAACGTATAACGTATAACGTATAACGTATATCGTATAACATATAACGTATAACGTATAACGTCTAACGTATAACGTATAACGTATAACGTAGAACGTATAACGTATAACGTATAACGTATAACGTATAACGTATAACGTATAACGTATAACGTATAACGTATAACGTATAACGTATAACGCATAACGTATAACGTATAACGTATAACGTATAACGTATAACGTATATCCTATACCGCATAACGTATAGCGTATAACGCATAACGTATACCTTATAACGTATAACGTATAACGTATAACGTAGAACGTAGAACGTAGAACGTATAACGTATAACGTCTAACGTATAACGTATAACGTATAACGTATAACGTATAACGTATAACGTATAACGTATAACGTATAACGTATAACGTATAATGTATAACGTATAACGTATAACGTATAACGTACAACGTACAACGTATAACGTATAACGTATAACGTATAACGTATAACGTATAACGTATAACGTATAACGCATAACGTATAACGTATAACGTATAACGCATAACGTACAACGTTTAACGTATACCGTATAACGAATAACGTAAAACGTATATCGCATGACGTATAACGTATAACGTATAATGTATAACGTATAATGTATAACGTATAACGTATAACGTATAGCGTATAACGTATAACGAATAACGTATAACGTACAACATCTAACGTATAACGTATAACGTATAACGTATAACGTACAACGTATAACGTATAACGTATAACGTATAACGTATAACGTATAACGTATAACGTATAACGTATAACGTATAACGTATAACGTATAACGTATGACGTATAACGTATAACATATAACGTATAACGTACAACGTATAACGTATAACGTATAACGTATAACGTATAACGTATAACGTATAACGTATAACGTATAACGTACAACGTTTAACGTATAACGTATAACGTATAACGTATAACGTATAACGTATAACGTATAACGTATAACGTACAACGTATAACGTATAACGTATATCCTATAACGCATAACGTATAACGTATAACGTATAACGTATAACGTATAACGTATAACGTATAACGTATAACGTATAACGTATAACGTATAACGTATAACGTATAACGTATAACGTATAACGTATAACGTATAACGTATAACGTATATCCTATAACGCATTACGTATAACGTATAACGTATAACGTATAACGTATAACGTATAACGTATAACATATAACGTATAACGTATAACGTATAACGTATAACGTATAACGTATAACGTATAACGTATAACGTATAACGTATAACGTATGACATATTACATATTACGTATAACGTATAACGTATAACGTATAACGTATAACGTGTAACGTATAACGTATAACGTATAACGTATAACGCATAACGTATAACGTATAACGTATAACGTATAACGTATATCCTATAACGCATAACGTACGACGTATAACGTATAACGTATAACGTATAACGTATAACGTATAACGTATAACGTATAACGTATAACGTATAACGTATAACGTATAAAGTATAACGTATAACGTATAACGTATAACGTATAACGCATAACGTATAACGTATAACGTATAACGTATAACGTATAACGTATAACGTATAACGTATAACGTATAACGTATAACGTACGACGTATAACGTATAACGTATAACGTATAACGTATAACGTATAACGTATAACGTATAACGTATAACGTATAACGTATAACGTATAAAGTATAACGTATAACGTATAACGTATAACGTATAACGCATAACGTATAACGTATAACGTATAACGTATAACGTATAACGTATAACGTATAACGTACGACGTTTAACGTATAACGTATAACGTATAACGTACATCGTATAACGTATAACGTATAACGTACAACGTATAACGTATAACGTATATCCTATAACGCATAACGTATAACGTATAACGTATAACGTATAACGTATAACGTATAACGTATAACGTATAACGTATAACGTATATCCTATAACGCATTACGTATAACGTATAACGTATAACGTATAACGTATAGCGTATAACGTATAACGTA
Organism: Ptiloglossa arizonensis; assembly: GCF_051014685.1. NCBI lineage: Eukaryota > Metazoa > Arthropoda > Insecta > Hymenoptera > Colletidae > Ptiloglossa > Ptiloglossa arizonensis. Next base: position 109,234 of record NW_027478631.1, read on the forward strand.
TATCCTATAACGCATTACGTATAACGTATAACGTATAACGTATAACGTATAACGTATAGCGTATAACGTATAACGTTTAACGTAGATCGTATAACGTATAACGTATAACGTATAACGTATAACCTATAACGTATAACGTATATCGGCAGACGTATAACGCATAACGTATAACGTATAACGGATAACGTATAACGTATAACGTATAACGTATAACGTATATCCTATAACGCATAACGTATAGCGTATAACGCATAACGTATACCTTATAACGTATAACGTATAACGTATAACGTATAACGTATAACGTATAACGTATAACGTATAACGTATAACGTATAACGTATAACGTATAACGTATAACGTATAACGTATAACGTATAACGTATAACGTATAACGTATAACGTATAACGTATAACGTATAACGTATAACGTATAACGTATAACGTATAACGTATAACGTATAACGTATAACGTATAACGTATAACGTATAACGTATAACGTATAACGTATAACGTATAACGTATAACGTATAACGTATAACGTATAACGTATAACGTATAACGTATAACGTATAACGTATAACGTATAACGTATAACGTATAACGTATAACGTATAACGTATAACGTATAACGTATAATGTATAACGTATAACGTATAACGTATAACGTACAACTTACAACGTATAACGTATAATGTATAACGTATAACGTATAACGTATAACGTATAACGTATAACGTATAACGTATAACGTATAACGTATAACGTATAACGTATAACGTATAACGTATAACGTATAACGTATAACGTATAACGTATATCGTATAACGTATAACGTATAACGTATAACGTACAACGTATAACGTATAACGTATAACGTATAACGTATAACGTATAACGTATAACGTATAACGTATAACGTATAACGTATAACGTATAACGTATAACGTATAACGTATAACGTATAACGTATAACGTATAACGTATAACGTATAACGTATAACGTGTAACGTACAACGTCTAACGTATAACGTATAACGTACAACGTATAACGTATAACGTATATCCTATAACGCATAACGTATAACGTATAACGTATAACGTATAACGTATAACGTATAACGTATAACGTATAACGTATAACGTATAACGTATAACGTATAACGTATAACGTATAACGTATAACGTATAACGTATAACGTATAACGTATAACGTATAACGTATAACGTATAACGTATAACGTATAATGTATAACGTATAACGTATAACGTATAACGTACAACTTACAACGTATAACGTATAATGTATAACGTATAACGTATAACGTATAACGTATAACGTATAACGTATAACGTATAACGTATAACGTATAACGTATAACGTATAACGTATAACGTATAACGTGTAACGTATAACGTATAACGTATAACGTATAACGTATAACGTATAACGTATAACGTATAACGAATAACGTATAACGTAGAACGTATAACGTTCAACGTATAACGTATAACGTATAACGTATACCGTATAACGTGTAACGTATAACGTGTAACGTATAACGTATATCCTATAACGCATAACGTATAGCGTATAACGCATAACGTATACCTTATAACGTATAACGTATAACGTATAACGTATAACGTATAACGTATAACGTATAACGTATAACGTATAACGTATAACGTATAACGTATAACGTATAACGTATAACGTATAACGTATAACGTATAACGTATAACGTATAACGTATAACGTATAACGTATAACGTATAACGTATAACGTACAACGTTTAACGTATAACGTATAACGTATAACGTATAACGTATAACGTATAACGTATAACGTACAACGTATAACGTATAACGTATATCCTATAACGCATAACGTACAACGTATATCGTATAACGTATAACGTATAACGTATAACGTACAACGTATAACGTATAACGTATATCCTATAACGCATAATGTACAACGTATATCGTATAACGTATAACGTATAACGTATAACGTATAACGTATAATGTATAACGTATAACGTATAACGTATAACGTACAACTTACAACGTATAACGTATAATGTATAACGTATAACGTATAACGTATAACGTATAACGTATAACGTATGACGTATAACGTATAACGTATAACGTTTAACGTATAGCGTATAACGTATAACGTATAACGTATAACGTATAACGTATAACGTATATCCTATAACGCATTACGTATAACGTATAACGTATAACGTATAACGTATAACGTATAGCGTATAACGTATAACGTATAACGTGGATCGTATAACGTATAACGTATAACGTATAACGTATAACCTACAACGTATAACGTATATCGCCAGACGTATAACGCATAACGTATAACGTATAACGGATAACGTATAACGTATAACGTATAACGTATAACGTATAACGTATATCCTATAACGCATAACGTATAGCGTATAACGCATAACGTATACCTTATAACGTATAACGTATAACGTATAACGTACAACGTATAACGTATAACGTATATCCTATAACGCATAACGTATAACGTATAACGTATAACGTATAACGTATAACGTATAACGTATAACGTATAACGTATAACGTATAACGTATAACGTATAACGTATAACGTATAACGTATATCCCATAACGCATTACGTATAACGTATAACGTATAACGTATAACGTATAGCGTATAACGTATAACGTATATCCTATAACGCATTACGTATAACGTATAACGTATAACGTATAACGTATAACGTATAGCGTATAACGTATAACGTATAACGTAGATCGTATAACGTATAACGTATAACGTATAACGTATAACCTATAACGTATAACGTATATCGCCAGACGTATAACGCATAACGTATAACGTATAACGGATAACGTATAACGTATAACGTATAACGTATAACGTATATCCTATAACGCATAACGTATAGCGTATAACGCATAACGTATACCTTATAACGTATAACGTATAACGTATAACGTATAACGTATAACGTATAACGTATAACGTATAACGTATAACGTATAACGTATAACGTATAACGTATAACGTATAACGTATAACGTATAACGTATAACGTATAACGTATAACGTATAACGTATAACGTATAACGTATAACGTATAACGTATAACGTACAACGTTTAACGTATAACGTATAACGTATAACGTATAACGTATAACGTATAACGTATAACGTACAACGTATAACGTATAACGTATATCCTATAACGCATAACGTACAACGTATATCGTATAACGTATAACGTATAACGTATAACGTATAACGTATAACGTATAACGTATAACGTATAACGTATAACGTATAACGTATAACGTATAACGTATAACGTATAACGTATAACGTATAACGTATAACGTATAACGTTTAACGTATAACGTATAACGTAGAACGGATAACGCATAACGTATAACGTGTAACGTATAACGTATAACGTATAACGTGTAACGTATAACGTATAACGTATAACGTATAACGTATAACGTATAACGTATAACGTATAACGAATAACGTATAACGTAGAACGTATAACGTTCAACGTATAACGTATAACGTATAACGTATACCGTATAACGTGTAACGTATAACGTGTAACGTATAACGTGTAGCGTATAACGTGTAACGTATAACGTATAACGTATAACGTATAACGTATAACGTATAACGTATAACGTATAAGGTATAACGTATAATGTATAACGTATAACGTATAACAGTATAACGTATAACGTATAACGTATAACGTATAACGTATAACGTATAACGTATAACGTATAACGTATAACGTATAATGTATAACGTACAACGTCTAACGTATACCGTATAACGAATAACGTATAACGTATATCGCATGACGTATAACGCATAACGTATAACGTATAACGTACAACGTAAAAAGTATAACGTATATCCTATAACGCATAACGTATATCCTATAACGCATAACGTATAGCGTACAACGCATAACGTATACCGTATAACGTATAACGTATAACGTATAACGTGTAACGTATAACGTGTAACGTATAACGTATAACGTATAACGTATAACGTATAACGTATAACGTATATCGTATAACATATAACGTATAACGTATAACGTATAACGTATAACGTATAACGTATAACGTATAACGTATAACGTACAACGTATAACGTATAACGTATAACGTATAACGTATAACGTACAACGTTTAACGTATACCGTATAACGAATAACGTATAACGTATATCGCATGACGTATAACGTATAACGTATAACGTATAACGTATAACGTATAACGTATAGCGTATAACGTATAACGTATAACGTATAACGTACAACGTCTAACGTATAACGTATAACGTATAACGTATAACGTATAACGTATAACGTATAACGTATAACGTATAACGTATAACGTATAATGTATAACGTATAACGTATAACAGTATAACGTATAACGTATAGCGTATAACGCATAACGTATACCGTATAACGTGTAACGTATAACGTGTAACGTATAACGTATATCCTATAACGCATAACGTATAGCGTATAACGCATAACGTATACCTTATAACGTATAACGTATAACGTATAACGTATAACGTATAACGTATAACGTATAACGTATAACGTATAACGTATAACGTATAACGTATAACGTATAACGTATAACGTATAACGTATAACGTATAACGTATAACGTATAACGTATAACGTATAACGTATAACGTATAACGTATAACGTATAACGTATAACGTATAACGTACAACGTTTAACGTATAACGTATAACGTATAACGTATAACGTATAACGTATAACGTATAACGTACAACGTATAACGTATAACGTATATCCTATAACGCATAACGTACAACGTATATCGTATAACGTATAACGTATAACGTATAACGTACAACGTATAACGTATAACGTATATCCTATAACGCATAATGTACAACGTATATCGTATAACGTATAACGTATAACGTATAACGTATAACGTATAATGTATAACGTATAACGTATAACGTATAACGTACAACTTACAACGTATAACGTATAATGTATAACGTATAACGTATAACGTATAACGTATAACGTATAACGTATGACGTATAACGTATAACGTATAACGTTTAACGTATAGCGTATAACGTATAACGTATAACGTATAACGTATAACGTATAACGTATATCCTATAACGCATTACGTATAACGTATAACGTATAACGTATAACGTATAACGTATAGCGTATAACGTATAACGTATAACGTGGATCGTATAACGTATAACGTATAACGTATAACGTATAACCTACAACGTATAACGTATATCGCCAGACGTATAACGCATAACGTATAACGTATAACGGATAACGTATAACGTATAACGTATAACGTATAACGTATAACGTATATCCTATAACGCATAACGTATAGCGTATAACGCATAACGTATAACGTATAACGTATAACGTACAACGTATAACGTATAACGTATATCCTATAACGCATAACGTATAACGTATAACGTATAACGTATAACGTATAACGTATAACGTATAACGTATAACGTATAACGTATAACGTATAACGTATAACGTATAACGTATATCCCATAACGCATTACGTATAACGTATAACGTATAACGTATAACGTATAGCGTATAACGTATAACGTATATCCTATAACGCATTACGTATAACGTATAACGTATAACGTATAACGTATAACGTATAGCGTATAACGTATAACGTATAACGTAGATCGTATAACGTATAACGTATAACGTATAACGTATAACCTATAACGTATAACGTATATCGCCAGACGTATAACGCATAACGTATAACGTATAACGGATAACGTATAACGTATAACGTATAACGTATAACGTATATCCTATAACGCATAACGTATAGCGTATAACGCATAACGTATACCTTATAACGTATAACGTATAACGTATAACGTATAACGTATAACGTATAACGTATAACGTATAACGTATAACGTATAACGTATAACGTATAACGTATAACGTATAACGTATAACGTATAACGTATAACGTATAACGTATAACGTATAACGTATAACGTATAACGTATAACGTATAACGTATAACGTACAACGTTTAACGTATAACGTATAACGTATAACGTATAACGTATAACGTATAACGTATAACGTACAACGTATAACGTATAACGTATATCCTATAACGCATAACGTACAACGTATATCGTATAACGTATAACGTATAACGTATAACGTATAACGTATAACGTATAACGTATAACGTATAACGTATAACGTATAACGTATAACGTATAACGTATAACGTATAACGTATAACGTATAACGTATAACGTTTAACGTATAACGTATAACGTAGAACGGATAACGCATAACGTATAACGTGTAACGTATAACGTATAACGTATAACGTGTAACGTATAACGTATAACGTATAACGTATAACGTATAACGTATAACGTATAACGTATAACGAATAACGTATAACGTAGAACGTATAACGTTCAACGTATAACGTATAACGTATAACGTATACCGTATAACGTGTAACGTATAACGTGTAACGTATAACGTGTAGCGTATAACGTGTAACGTATAACGTATAACGTATAACGTATAACGTATAACGTATAACGTATAACGTATAAGGTATAACGTATAATGTATAACGTATAACGTATAACAGTATAACGTATAACGTATAACGTATAACGTATAACGTATAACGTATAACGTATAACGTATAACGTATAACGTATAATGTATAACGTACAACGTCTAACGTATACCGTATAACGAATAACGTATAACGTATATCGCATGACGTATAACGCATAACGTATAACGTATAACGTACAACGTAAAAAGTATAACGTATATCCTATAACGCATAACGTATATCCTATAACGCATAACGTATAGCGTACAACGCATAACGTATACCGTATAACGTATAACGTATAACGTATAACGTGTAACGTATAACGTGTAACGTATAACGTATAACGTATAACGTATAACGTATAACGTATAACGTATATCGTATAACATATAACGTATAACGTATAACGTATAACGTATAACGTATAACGTATAACGTATAACGTATAACGTACAACGTATAACGTATAACGTATAACGTATAACGTATAACGTACAACGTTTAACGTATACCGTATAACGAATAACGTATAACGTATATCGCATGACGTATAACGTATAACGTATAACGTATAACGTATAACGTATAACGTATAGCGTATAACGTATAACGTATAACGTATAACGTACAACGTCTAACGTATAACGTATAACGTATAACGTATAACGTATAACGTATAACGTATAACGTATAACGTATAACGTATAACGTATAATGTATAACGTATAACGTATAACAGTATAACGTATAACGTATAACGTATAACGTATAACGTATAACGTATAACGTATAACGTATAACGTATAACGTATAACGTATAACGTATAACGTACAACGTCTAACGTATACCGTATAACGAATAACGTATAACGTATATCGCATGACGTATAACGCATAACGTATAACGTATAACGTACAACGTAAAAAGTATAACGTATATCCTATAACGCATAACGTATATCCTATAACGCATAACGTATAGCGTACAACGCATAACGTATACCGTATAACGTATAACGTATAACGTATAACGTGTAACGTATAACGTGTAACGTATAACGTATAACGTATAACGTATAACGTATAACGTATAACGTATGACGTATAACGTATTACGTATAACGTATAACGTACAACGTATAACGTATAACGTATAACGTATAACGTATAACGTATAACGTATAACGTATAACGTTTAACGTACAACGTTTAACGTATAACGTATAACGTATAACGTATAACGTATAACGTATAACGTATAACGTACAACGTATAACGTATAACGTATATCCTATAACGCATAACGTATAACGTATAACGCATAACGTATAACGTATAACGTATAACGTATAACGTATAACGTATAACGTGTAACGTATAACGTGTAACGTATAACGTATAACGTATAACGTATAACGTATAACGTATAACGTATAACGTATAACGTATAACGTATAACGTATAACGTATAACGTATAACGTATAACGTATAACGTATAACGTATAACGTATAACGTATAACGTATAACGTATAACGTATAGCGTATAACGTATAACGTATAACGATTAACGTAAAACGTATGACGTATTACATATTACGTATAACGTATAACGTATAACGCATAACGTATAACGTATAACGTATAACGTATAACGTATAAGGTATAACGTATAACGTACAACGTTTAACGTGTAACGTATAACGTAGAACGTATAACGTATAACGTATAGCGTATAACGTATGACGTATAACGTATAACGTACAACGTTTAACGTATAACGTATAACGTAGAACGTATAACGTACAACGTATAACGTATAACGTATAACGTACAACGTATAACGTATAACGTATATCCTATAACGCATAACGTATAACGTATAACGTATAACGTATAACGTATAACGTATAACGTATAACGTATAACGTATAACGTATAACGTATAACGAATAACGTATAACGTATAACGTATAACGTATAACGTATAACGTATAACGTATAACGTATAACGTATAACGTATAACGTATAACGTATAACGTATAACGTATAACGTATAACGTATAACGTTTAACGTATAACGTATAACGTAGAACGGATAACGTATAACGTATAACGTGTAACGTATAACGTATAACGTATAACGTGTAACGTATAACGTATAACGTATAACGTATAACGTATAACGTATAACGTATAACGTATAACGTATAACGTATAACGTAGAACGTATAACGTTCAACGTATAACGTATAACGTATAACGTATACCGTATAACGTGTAACGTATAACGTGTAACGTATAACGTGTAGCGTATAACGTGTAACGTATAACGTATAACGTATAACGTATAACGTATAACGTATAACGTATAACGTATAACGTATAACGTATAACAGTATAACGTATAACGTATAACGTATAACGTATAACGTATAACGTATAACGTATAACGTATAACGTATAACGTATAACGTATAACGTATAACGTATAACGTACAACGTCTAACGTATACCGTATAACGAATAACGTATAACGTATATCGCATGACGTATAACGCATAACGTATAACGTATAACGTACAACGTATAAAGTATAACGTATATCCTATAACGCATAACGTATATCCTATAACGCATAACGTATAGCGTACAACGCATAACGTATACCGTATAACGTATAACGTATAACGTGTAACGTATAACGTGTAACGTATAACGTATAACGTATAACGTATAACGTATAACGTATAACGTATATCGTATAACATATAACGTATAACGTATAACGTATAACGTATAACGTATAACGTATAACGTATAACGTATGTCGTATAACGTATAACGTATAACGTATAACGTATAACGTACAACGTTTAACGTATAACGTATAACGTATAACGTATAACGTATAACGTATAACGTATAACGTACAACGTATAACGTATAACGTACATCCTATAATGCCTAACGTATAACGTATAACGTATAACGTATAACGTATAACGTATAACGTATAACGTATAACGTATAACGTATAACGTATAACGTATAACGTATAACGTATAACGTATAACGTATAACGTATAACGTATAACGTATAACGTATAACGTATAACGTATAACGTGTAACGTATAACGTATAACGTATAACGTATAACGTATAACGTATAACGTATAACGTATAACGTATAACGTGTAACGTATAACGTATAACGTATAACGTATAACGTATAACGTATAACGTATAACGTATAACGTATAACGTATAACGTATAACGCATAACGTATAACGTATAACGTATAACGTATAAGGTATAACGTATGACGTATAACTTATAACGTATAACGCATAACGTATAACGTATAACGTATAACGTATAAGGAATAACGTATGACGTATAACTTATAACGTATAACGTATTACGTATAACGTATAACGTATAACGTATAACGTATAGCGTATAACGTATAACGTACAACGATTAACGTAAAACGTATGACGTATTACATATTACGTATAACGTATAAGGTACAATGTATAACGTATAACGTATAACGTATAACGTATAACGTATAACGTATAACGTATAACGTATAACGTATAACGTATAACGTATAACGTATAACGTATAACGTATAACGTATGTCGTATAACGTATAACGTATAACGTATAACGTATAACGTACAACGTTTAACGTATAACGTATAACGTATAACGTATAACGTATAACGTATAACGTATAACGTATAACGTATAACGTATAACGTATAACGTATAACGTATAACGTATAACGTATAACGTATAACGTATAACGTATAACGTATAACGTATAACGTATAACGTATAACGCATAACGTATAACGTATAACGTATAACGTATAACGTATAACGTATAACGTATAACGTACAACGTATAACGTATAACGTACATCCTATAATGCCTAACGTATAACGTATAACGTATAACGTATGACGTATAACGTATAACGTATAACGTATAACGTATAACGTATAACGTATAACGTATAACGTATAACGTATAACGTATAACGTATAACGTATAACGTATAACGTATAACGTATAACGTATAACGTATAACGTATAACGTATAACGTATAACGTATAACGTATAACGTATAACGTATAACGTATAACGTATAACGTATAACGTATAACGTATAACGTATAGCGTATAACGTATAACGTATAACAATTAACGTAAAACGTATGACGTATTACATATTACGTATAACGTATAACGTATAACGTATAACGTATAACGTATAACGTATAACGTATAACGTATAACGCATAACGTATAACGTATAACGTATAACGTATAAGGTATAACGTATGACGTACAACGTTTAACGTGTAGCGTATAACGTAGAACGTATAACGTATAACGTATAACGTATAACGTATAACGTATAACGTATAACGTATAACGTATAACGTATAACGTATAACGTATAGCGTCTAACGTATAACGTATAACGTATAACGTATAACGTATAACGTATAAAGTATAACTTATAACATACAACGTATAACGTATAATGTATAACGTATAACGTATAGCGTATAGCGTATAACGTATAACGTACAACGATTAACGTAAAACGTATGACGTATTACATATTACGTATAACGTATAACGTACAACGTATAACGTATAACGTACAACGTATAACGTATAACGTATATCCTATAACGCATAACGTATAACGTATAACGTATAACGTATAACGTATAACGTATAACGTATAACGTATAACGTATAACGTATAACGTATAACGTATAACGTATAACGCATAACGTGTAACGTATAACGTATAACGTATAAGGTATAACGTATAACGTACAACGTTTAACGTGTAACGTATAACGTATAACGTATAACGTATAACGTATAACGTATAACTTATGTCGTATAACGTATAACGTATAACGTATAACGTATAACGTATAACGTATAACGTATAACGTATAACGTATAACGTATAACGTATAATGTATAACGTATAACGTATAACGTATAACGTATAGCATATAACGTATAACGTATAACGTATAACGTACAACGTATAACGTATAACGTATAACGTATAACGTACAACGTATAACGTATAACGTATAACGTATAACGTATAACGTATAACGTATAACGTATAACGTATAACGTACGACGTTTAACGTATAACGTACAACGTATAACGTATAACGTACAACGTATAACGTATAACGTATATCCTATAACGCATAACGTATAACGTATAACGTATAACGTATAACGTATAACGTATAACGTATAACGTATAACGTATAACGTATAACGTATAACGTATAACGTATAACGCATAACGTATAACGTATAACGTATAACGTATAAGGTATAACGTATAACGTACAACGTTTAACGTGTAACGTATAACGTATAACGTATAACGTATAACGTATAACGTATAACTTATGTCGTATAACGTATAACGTATAACGTATAACGTACAACGTATAACGTATAACGTATAACGTATAACGTACAACGTATAACGTATAACGTATAACGTATAACGTATAACGTATAACGTATAACGTATAACGTATAACGTATAACGTACGACGTTTAACGTATAACGTATAACGTATAACGTATAACGTATAACGTATAACGTATAACGTATAACGTATAACGTATAGCGTCTAACGTATAACGTATAACGTATAACGTATAACGTATAACGTATAATGTATAACGTATAACGTATAACGTATAACGTATAACGTATAACGTATAACGTATAGCGTCTAACGTATAACGTATAACGTATAACGTATAACGTATAACGTATAACGTATAACGTATAACGTATAACGTATAACGTATAACGTATAACGTATAACGTATAACGTATAACGTATAACGTATAACGTATAACGTATAACGTATAACGTATAACGTATAACGTATAACGTATAACGTATAACATATAACGTATAACGTATAACGTATAACGTATAACGTATAACGTATAACGTATAACTTATAACGTACAACGTATAACGTACAACGTATATCCTATAACGCATAACGTATAACGTATAACGTATAACGTATAACGTATAACGTATAACGTATAACGTATAACGTATAACGTATAACGTATAACGTATAACGTATAACGTATAACGTATAACATATAACGTATAACGTATAACGTATAACGTATAACGTATAACGTATAACGTATAACGTATAACGCATAACGTATATCGTATAACGTATAACGTATAACGTATAACGTATAACGTACAACGTTTAACGTATAACGTATAACGTAGAACGTATAACGTATAACGTATAACGTATAACGTATAACGTATAACGTATAACGCATAACGTATAGCGTATAACGTATAACGTATAAGGTATAACGTATAACGTACAACGTTTAACGTGTAACGTATAACGTATAACGTAGAACGTAGAACGTAGAACGTATAACGTATAACGTCTAACGTATAACGTATAACGTATAACGTATAACGTATAACGTATAACGTATAACGTATAACGTATAACGTATAATGTATAACGTATAACGTATAACGTATAACGTACAACGTACAACGTATAACGTATAACGTATAACGTATAACGTATAACGTATAACGTATAACGTATAACGTATAACGTATAACGTATAACGTATAACGCATAACGAACAACCTTTAACGTATACCGTATAACGAATAACGTATAACGTATATCGCATGACGTATAACGTATAACGTATAACGTATAATGTATAACGTATAACGTATAACGTATAGCGTATAACGTATAACGAATAACGTATAACGTACAACGTCTAACGTATAACGTATAACGTATAACGTATAACGTACAACGTATAACGTATAACGTATAACGTATAACGTATAACGTATAACGTATAACGTATAACGTATAACGTATAACGTATGACGTATAACGTATAACATATAACGTATAACGTACAACGTATAACGTATAACGTATAATGTATAACGTATAACGTATAACGTATAACGTATAACGTATAACGTATAACGTACAACGTTTAACGTATAACGTATAACGTATAACGTATAACGTATAACGTATAACGTATAACGTACAACGTATAACGTATAATGTATAACTTATAACGTATAACGTATAACGTATAACGTATAACGTATAACGTATAACGTATAGCGTATAACGTATAACGTACAACGATTACCGTAAAACGTATGTCGTATTACATATTACGTATAACGTATAACGTATAACGTATAACGTATAACGTATAACGTATAACGTATAACGTATAACGTATAACGTATAACGTATAACGTATAACGTATAACGTATAACGTATAACGTATAACGTATAACGTATAACGTATAACGTGTAACGTATAACGTATAACGTATAACGTATAACGTATAACGTATAACGTATAACGTATAACGTATAACGTATAACGTATAACGTATAACGTATAGCGTATAACGTATAACCTATAACGATTAACGTAAAACGTATAACGTATTACATATTACGTATAACGTATAACGTATAACGTATAACGTATAACGTATAACGTATAACGTATAACGTATAACGTATAACGTATAACGTATAACGCATAACGTATATCCTATAACGCATAACGTATAGCGTATAACGCATAACGTATACCTTATAACGTATAACGTATAACGTGTAACGTATAACGTGTAACGTATAACGTATAACGTATAACGTATAACGTATAACGTATAACGTATAACGTATAACGTATAACGTATAACGTATAACGTATAACGTATAACGTATAGCGTATAACGTATAACGTATAACGTATATCGTATAACGTATAACGTATAACGTATAACGTATAACGTATAACGTATAACGTATAACGTATAACCTATAACGATTAACGTAAAACGTATAACGTATTACATATTACGTATAACGTATAACGTATAACGTATAACGTATAACGTATAACGTATAACGTATAACGTATAACGTATAACGTATAACGTATAACGTATAACGCATAACGTATATCCTATAACGCATAACGTATAGCGTATAACGCATAACGTATACCTTATAACGTATAACGTATAACGTGTAACGTATAACGTGTAACGTACAACGTGTAACGTATAACGTATAACGTATAACGTATAACGTATAACGTATAACGTATAACGTATAGCGTATAACGTGTAACGTATAACGTATATCATATAACGTATAACGTATAACGTATAACGTATAACGTATAACGTATAACGTATAACGTATATCGCATGACGTATAACGCATAACGTATAACGTATAACGTACAGCGTATAACGTATAACGTATATCCTATAACGCATAACGTATAACGTATAGCGTACAACGTATAACGTATAACGTATAACGTATAACGTATAACGTATAACGTATAACGTATAACGCATAACGCATAACGTATAGCGTATAACGTATAACGTATAACGATTAACGTAAAACGTATGACGTATTACATATTACGTATAACGTATAACGTATAACGTAAAACGTATAACGTACAACGTATAACGTATAACGTATAACGTATACCGTATAACGTATAACGTATAACGCATAACGTATAACGTATAACGTATAACGTATAACGTATAACGTATAACGTACAACGTTTAACGTATACCGTATAACGAATAACGTATAACGTATATCGCATGACGTATAACGCATAACGTATAACGTATAACGTACAACGTATAACGTATAACGTATATCCTATAACGCATAACGTATAACGTATAACGTATAACGTATAACGTATAACGTATAACGTACAACGTTTAACGTATAACGTATAACGTAGAACGGATAACGTATAACGTATAACGTGTAACGTATAACGTATAACGTATAACGTATAACGTATAACGTATAACGTATAGCGTCTAACGTATAACGTATAACGTATAACGTATAACGTATAACGTATAACGTATAACGTATAACGTATAACGTATAACGTATAACGTATAACGTATAACGTATAACGTATAACGTATAACGTATAACGTATAACGTATAACGTATAACGTATAACGTATAACGTATAACGTATAACATATAACGTATAACGTATAACGTATAACGTATAACGTATAACGTATAACGTATAACTTATAACGTACAACGTATAACGTATAACGTATATCCTATAACGCATAACGTATAACGTATAACGTATAACGTATAACGTATAACGTATAACGTATAACGTATAACGTATAACGTATAACGTATAACGTATAGCGTCTAACGTATAACGTATAACGTATAACGTATAACGTATAACGTATAATGTATAACGTATAACGTATAACGTATAACGTATAACGTATAACGTATAACGTATAGCGTCTAACGTATAACGTATAACGTATAACGTATAACGTATAACGTATAACGTATAACGTATAACGTATAACGTATAACGTATAACGTATAACGTATAACGTATAACGTATAACGTATAACGTATAACGTATAACGTATAACGTATAACGTATAACGTATAACGTATAACGTATAACATATAACGTATAACGTATAACGTATAACGTATAACGTATAACGTATAACGTATAACTTATAACGTACAACGTATAACGTATAACGTATATCCTATAACGCATAACGTATAACGTATAACGTATAACGTATAACGTATAACGTATAACGTATAACGTATAACGTATAACGTATAACGTATAACGTATAACGTATAACGTATAACGTATAACATATAACGTATAACGTATAACGTATAACGTATAACGTATAACGTATAACGTATAACGTATAACGCATAACGTATATCGTATAACGTATAACGTATAACGTATAACGTATAACGTACAACGTTTAACGTATAACGTATAACGTAGAACGTATAACGTATAACGTATAACGTATAACGTATAACGTATAACGTATAACGCATAACGTATAGCGTATAACGTATAACGTATAAGGTATAACGTATAACGTACAACGTTTAACGTGTAACGTATAACGTATAACGTAGAACGTAGAACGTAGAACGTATAACGTATAACGTCTAACGTATAACGTATAACGTATAACGTATAACGTATAACGTATAACGTATAACGTATAACGTATAACGTATAATGTATAACGTATAACGTATAACGTATAACGTACAACGTACAACGTATAACGTATAACGTATAACGTATAACGTATAACGTATAACGTATAACGTATAACGTATAACGTATAACGTATAACGCATAACGAACAACCTTTAACGTATACCGTATAACGAATAACGTATAACGTATATCGCATGACGTATAACGTATAACGTATAACGTATAATGTATAACGTATAACGTATAACGTATAGCGTATAACGTATAACGAATAACGTATAACGTACAACGTCTAACGTATAACGTATAACGTATAACGTATAACGTATAACGTATAACGTATAACGTATAACGTATAACGTATAACGTATAACGTATAACGTATAACGTATGACGTATAACGTATAACATATAACGTATAACGTACAACGTATAACGTATAACGTATAATGTATAACGTATAACGTATAACGTATAACGTATAACGTATAACGTATAACGTACAACGTTTAACGTATAACGTATAACGTATAACGTATAACGTATAACGTATAACGTATAACGTACAACGTATAACGTATAATGTATAACTTATAACGTATAACGTATAACGTATAACGTATAACGTATAACGTATAACGTATAGCGCATAACGTATAACGTACAACGATTACCGTAAAACGTATGTCGTATTACATATTACGTATAACGTATAACGTATAACGTATAACGTATAACGTATAACGTATAACGTATAACGTATAACGTATAACGTATAACGTATAACGTATAACGTATAACGTATAACGTATAACGTATAACGTATAACGTATAACGTATAACGTATAACGTATAACGTGTAACGTATAACGTATAACGTATAACGTATAACGTATAACGTATAACGTATAACGTATAACGTATAACGTATAACGTATAACGTATAACGTATAGCGTATAACGTATAACCTATAACGATTAACGTAAAACGTATAACGTATTACATATTACGTATAACGTATAACGTATAACGTATAACGTATAACGTATAACGTATAACGTATAACGTATAACGTATAACGTATAACGTATAACGCATAACGTATATCCTATAACGCATAACGTATAGCGTATAACGCATAACGTATACCTTATAACGTATAACGTATAACGTGTAACGTATAACGTGTAACGTATAACGTATAACGTATAACGTATAACGTATAACGTATAACGTATAACGTATAACGTATAACGTATAACGCATAACGTATAACGTATAACGTATAGCGTATAACGTATAACGTATAACGTATATCGTATAACGTATAACGTATAACGTATAACGTATAACGTATAACGTATAACGTATAACGTATAACCTATAACGATTAACGTAAAACGTATAACGTATTACATATTACGTATAACGTATAACGTATAACGTATAACGTATAACGTATAACGTATAACGTATAACGTATAACGTATAACGTATAACGTATAACGTATAACGCATAACGTATATCCTATAACGCATAACGTATAGCGTATAACGCATAACGTATACCTTATAACGTATAACGTATAACGTGTAACGTATAACGTGTAACGTATAACGTGTAACGTATAACGTATAACGTATAACGTATAACGTATAACGTATAACGTATAACGTATAGCGTATAACGTGTAACGTATAACGTATATCATATAACGTATAACGTATAACGTATAACGTATAACGTATAACGTATAACGTATAACGTATATCGCATGACGTATAACGCATAACGTATAACGTATAACGTACAACGTATAACGTATAACGTATATCCTATAACGCATAACGTATAACGTATAGCGTACAACGTATAACGTATAACGTATAACGTATAACGTATAACGTATAACGTATAACGTATAACGCATAACGCATAACGTATAGCGTATAACGTATAACGTATAACGATTAACGTAAAACGTATGACGTATTACATATTACGTATAACGTATAACGTATAACGTAAAACGTATAACGTACAACGTATAACGTATAACGTATAACGTATACCGTATAACGTATAACGTATAACGCATAACGTATAACGTATAACGTATAACGTATAACGTATAACGTATAACGTACAACGTTTAACGTATACCGTATAACGAATAACGTATAACGTATATCGCATGACGTATAACGCATAACGTATAACGTATAACGTACAACGTATAACGTATAACGTATATCCTATAACGCATAACGTATAACGTATAACGTATAACGTATAACGTATAACGTATAACGTACAACGTTTAACGTATAACGTATAACGTAGAACGGATAACGTATAACGTATAACGTGTAACGTATAACGTATAACGTATAACGTATAACGTATAACGTATAACGTATAACGTATAACGTATAACGTATAACGTAGAACGTATAACGTATAACGTATAACGTATAACGTATAACGTAGAACGTATAACGTACAACGTATAAAGTATAACGTATAACGTATACCGTATAACGTATAACGTATAACGTGTAACGTATAACGTGTAGCGTATAACGTGTAACGTATAACGTATAACGTATAACGTATAACGTATAACGTATAACGTATAACGTATAACGTATAACGTATAACGTATAACGTATAACAGTATAACGTATAACGTATAACGTATAACGTATAACGTATAACGTATAACGTATAACGTATAACGTATAACGTATAACGTATAACGTACAACGTCTAACGTATACCGTATAACGAATAACGTATAACGTATATCGCATGACGTATAACGCATAACGTATAACGTATAACGTACAACGTATATAGTATAGTATAACGTATATCCTATAACGCATAACGTATATCCTATAACGCATAACGTATATCCTATAACGCATAACGTATAGCGTACAACGCATAACGTATACCGTATAACGTATAACGTATAACGTGTATCGTTTAACGTGTAACGTATAACGTATAACGTATAACGTATAACGTATAACGTATAACGTATATCGTATAACATATAACGTATAACGTATAACGTCTAACGTATAACGTATAACGTACAACGTATAACGTATAACGTATAACGTATAACGTACAACGTCTAACGTATACCGTATAACGAATAACGTATAACGTATATCGCATGACGTATAACGCAGAACGTATAACGTATAACGTACAACGTATATAGTATAGTGTAACGTATATCCTATAACGCATAACGTATATCCTATAACGCATAACGTATAGCGTACAACGCATAACGTATACCGTATAACGTATAACGTATAACGTGTATCGTTTAACGTGTAACGTGTAACGTATAACGTATAACGTATAACGTATAACGTATAACGTATAACGTATATCGTATAACATATAACGTATAACGTATAACGTCTAACGTATAACGTATAACGTATAACGTAGAACGTATAACGTACAACGTATAACGTATAACGTATAACGTATACCGTATAACGTATAACGTATAACGTGTAACGTATAACGTGTAGCGTATAACGTGTAACGTATAACGTATAACGTATAACGTATAACGTACAACGTATAACGTATAACGTATAACGTATAACGTATAACGTATAACGTATAACGTATAACGTATAGCGTATAACGTATAACGTATAACGTATAACGTATAACGTATAACGTATAACGTATAACGTATAACGTATAACGTATAACGTATAACGCATAACGTATAACGTATAACGTATAACGTATAACGTATAACGTATATCCTATACCGCATAACGTATAGCGTATAACGCATAACGTATACCTTATAACGTATAACGTATAACGTATAACGTAGAACGTAGAACGTAGAACGTATAACGTATAACGTCTAACGTATAACGTATAACGTATAACGTATAACGTATAACGTATAACGTATAACGTATAACGTATAACGTATAACGTATAACGTATAACGTATAACGTATAACGTATAACGTATAACGTATAACGTATAACGTATAACGTATAACGTATAACGTATAACGTATAACGTATAACGTATAACGTATAACGTATAACGTATAACGTATAACGTATAGCGTATAACGTATAACGTATAACGTATAACGTACAACGTCTAACGTACAACGTATAACGTATAACGTATAACGTACAACGTATAACGTACAACGTATAACGTATAACGTATAACGTATAACGTATAACGTATAACGTATAACGTATAACGTATAACGTATAACGTATAACGTATAACGTATAACGCATAACGTATAACGTATAACGTATAACGTATAAGGTATAACGTATAACGTACAACGTTTAACGTGTAACGTGTAACGTATAACGTATAACGTATAACGTATGTCGTATAACGTATAACGTATAACGTACAACGTATAACGTACAACGTATAACGTACAACGTATAACGTACAACGTATAACGTACAACGTATAACGTACAACGTATAACGTACAACGTATAACGTACAACGTATAACGTACAACGTATAACGTACAACGTATAACGTATAACGTATATCGTATAACGTATATCGTATAACGTATAACGTATAACGTATAACGTTTAACGTATAACGTATAACGTAGAACGGATAACGTGTAACGTATAACGTGTAACGTATAACGTATAACGTATAACGTATAACGTATAACGTATAACGTATAACGTATAACGTATAACGTATAACGTAGAACGTATAACGTATAACGTATAACGTATAACGTATAACGTAGAACGTATAACGTACAACGTATAACGTACAACGTATAACGTATACCGTATAACGTATAACGTATAACGTGTAACGTATAACGTGTAGCGTATAACGTGTAACGTATAACGTATAACGTATAACGTATAACGTATAACGTATAACGTATAACGTATAACGTATAACGTATAACGTATAACGTATAACAGTATAACGTATAACGTATAACGTATAACGTATAACGTATAACGTATAACGTATAACGTATAACGTATAACGTATAACGTATAACGTACAACGTCTAACGTATACCGTATAACGAATAACGTATAACGTATATCGCATGACGTATAACGCATAACGTATAACGTATAACGTACAACGTATATAGTATAGTATAACGTATATCCTATAACGCATAACGTATATCCTATAACGCATAACGTATAGCGTACAACGCATAACGTATACCGTATAACGTATAACGTATAACGTGTATCGTTTAACGTGTAACGTATAACGTATAACGTATAACGTATAACGTATAACGTATAACGTATATCGTATAACATATAACGTATAACGTATAACGTCTAACGTATAACGTATAACGTATAACGTATAACGTATAACGTATAACGTATAACGTACAACGTCTAACGTATACCGTATAACGAATAACGTATAACGTATATCGCATGACGTATAACGCAGAACGTATAACGTATAACGTACAACGTATATAGTATAGTATAACGTATATCCTATAACGCATAACGTATATCCTATAACGCATAACGTATAGCGTACAACGCATAACGTATACCGTATAACGTATAACGTATAACGTGTATCGTTTAACGTGTAACGTGTAACGTATAACGTATAACGTATAACGTATAACGTATAACGTATAACGTATATCGTATAACATATAACGTATAACGTATAACGTCTAACGTATAACGTATAACGTATAACGTAGAACGTATAACGTACAACGTATAACGTATAACGTATAACGTATACCGTATAACGTATAACGTATAACGTGTAACGTATAACGTGTAGCGTATAACGTGTAACGTATAACGTATAACGTATAACGTATAACGTACAACGTATAACGTATAACGTATAACGTATAACGTATAACGTATAACGTATAACGTATATCGTATAACGTATAACGTATAACGTATAACGTATAACGTATAACGTATAACGTATAACGTATAACGTATAACGTATAACGTATAACGTATAACGTATAACGCATAACGTATAACGTATAACGTATAACGTATAACGTATAACGTATATCCTATACCGCATAACGTATAGCGTATAACGCATAAGGTATACCTTATAACGTATAACGTATAACGTATAACGTAGAACGTAGAACGTAGAACGTATAACGTATAACGTCTAACGTATAACGTATAACGTATAACGTATAACGTATAACGTATAACGTATAACGTATAACGTATAACGTATAACGTATAATGTATAACGTATAACGTATAACGTATAACGTACAACGTACAACGTATAACGTATAACGTATAACGTATAACGTATAACGTATAACGTATAACGTATAACGCATAACGTATAACGTATAACGTATAACGCATAACGTACAACGTTTAACGTATACCGTATAACGAATAACGTATAACGTATATCGCATGACGTATAACGTATAACGTATAATGTATAACGTATAACGTATAACGTATAGCGTATAACGTATAACGAATAACGTATAACGTACAACATCTAACGTATAACGTATAACGTATAACGTATAACGTATGACGTATAACGTATAACGTATAACGTATAACGTATAACGTATAACGTATAACGAATAGCGTCTAACGTATAACGTACAACGTATAACGTATAACGTATAACATATAACGTATAACGTATAGCGTATAACGTATAACGATTAACGTAAAACGTATGACGTATAACGTATAACGTATAATGTATAACGTATAACGTATAACGTATAACGTATAACGTATAACGTATAACGTATAACGTATAACGTATAACGTATAACGTATAACGTATAACGCATAACGTATAACGTATAACGTATAACGTATAAGGTATAACGTATAACGTACAATGTTTAACGTGTAACGTGTAACGTATAACGTAGAACGTATAACGTATAACGTATAACGTATAACGTATAACGTATAACGTATAACGTATAACGTATAACGTATAACGTATAACGTATAACGTATAACGTATAACGTATAACGTATAACGTATAACGTATAACGTATAACGTATAACGTATAACGTATAACGTATAGCGTATAACGTATAACGTATAACGTATAACGTACAACGTCTAACGTACAACGTATAACGTATAACGTATAACGTACAACGTATGACGTACAACGTATAACGTATAACGTATAACGTATAACGTATAACGTATAACGTATAACGTATAACGTATAACGTATAACGTATAACGTATAACGTATAACGTATAACGCATAACGTATAACGTATAACGTATAACGTATAAGGTATAACGTATAACGTACAACGTTTAACGTGTAACGTGTAACGTATAACGTATAACGTATAACGTATGTCGTATAACGTATAACGTATAACGTACAACGTATAACGTACAACGTATAACGTACAACGTATAACGTACAACGTATAACGTACAACGTATAACGTACAACGTATAACGTACAACGTATAACGTACAACGTATAACGTACAACGTATAACGTACAACGTATAACGTATAACGTATATCGTATAACGTATATCGTATAACGTATAACGTATAACGTATAACGTTTAACGTATAACGTATAACGTATAACGTATAACGTATAACGTATAACGTATAACGTATAACGTATAACGTATAACGTATAACGTATAACGTATAACGTATAAAGTATAACGTATAACGTATAACGTATAACGTATAACGTATAACGTATAACGTATAACGTATAACGTATAACGTATAACGTATAACGTGTAACGTATAACGTATAACGTATAACGTATAACGTATAACGTATAACGTATAGCGTATAACGTATAACGTATAACGATTAACGTAAAACGCATGACGTATTACATATTACGTATAACGTATAACGTATAACGTATAACGTATAACGTATAACGTATAACGTATAACGTATAACGTATAGCGCATAACGTATAACGTATAACGTATAACGTATAACGTATAAGATATAACGTATAACGTACAACGTTTAACGTGTAACGTATAACGTAGAACGTATAACGTATAACGTATAACGTATAGCGTATAACGTATGACGTATAACGTCTAACGTACAACGTTTAACGTATAACGTATAACGTAGAACGTAGAACGTACAACGTACAACGTATAACGTACAACGTATAACGTATAACGTATATCCTCTAACGCATAACGTATAACGTATAACGTATAACGTATAACGTATAACGTATAACGTATAACGTATAACGTATAACGTATAACGTATAACGTATAACGTATAACGTATAACGTATGTCGTATAACGTATGTCGTATAACGTATAACGTATAACGTACAACGTATAACGTATAAGGTATAACGTATGACGTATAACTTATAACGTATAACGTATATCCTATAACGCATAACGTATAACGTATAACGTATAACGTATAACGTATAACGTATAACGTATAACGTATAACGTATAACGTATAACGTATAACGTATGTCGTATAACGTATAACGTATAACGTACAACGTATAACGTACATCGTATAACGTACAACGTATAACGTACAACGTATAACGTACAACGTATAACGTACAACGTATAACGTACAACGTATAACGTACAACGTATAACGTACAACGTATAACGTATAACGTATATCGTATAACGTATAACGTATAACGTATAACGTATAACGTATAACGTATAAGATATAACGTATAACGTACAACGTTTAACGTGTAACGTATAACGTATAACGCATAACGTATAACGTATGTCGTATAACGTATAACGTATAACGTACAACGTATAACGTACAACGTATAACGTACAACGTATAACGTACAACGTATAACGTACAACGTATAACGTACAACGTATAACGTACAACGTATAACGTACAACGTATAACGTACAACGTATAACGTACAACGTATAACGTATAACGTATATCGTATAACGTATATCGTATAACGTATAACGTATAACGTATAACGTCTAACGTATAACGTATAACGTATAACGTATAACGTATAACGTATAACGTATAACGTATAACGTATAACGTATAACGTATAATGTATAACGTATAACGTATAACGTATAACGTACAACGTACAACGTATAACGTATAACGTATAACGTATAACGTATAACGTATAACGTATAACGTATAACGCATAACGTATAACGTATAACGTATAACGCATAACGTACAACGTTTAACGTATACCGTATAACGAATAACGTATAACGTATATCGCATGACGTATAACGTATAACGTATAATGTATAACGTATAACGTATAACGTATAGCGTATAACGTATAACGAATAACGTATAACGTACAACATCTAACGTATAACGTATAACGTATAACGTATAACGTATGACGTATAACGTATAACGTATAACGTATAACGTATAACGTATAACGTATAACGAATAGCGTCTAACGTATAACGTACAACGTATAACGTATAACGTATAACATATAACGTATAACGTATAGCGTATAACGTATAACGATTAACGTAAAACGTATGACGTATAACGTATAACGTATAATGTATAACGTATAACGTATAACGTATAACGTATAACGTATAACGTATAACGTATAACGTATAACGTATAACGTATAACGTATAACGCATAACGTATAACGTATAACGTATAACGTATAAGGTATAACGTATAACGTACAACGTTTAACGTGTAACGTGTAACGTATAACGTAGAACGTATAACGTATATCGTATAACGTATAACGTATAACGTATAACGTATAACGTATAACGTATAACGTATAACGTATAACGTATAACGTATAACGTATAACGTATAACGTATAACGTATAACGTATAACGTATAACGTATAACGTATAACGTATAGCGTATAACGTATAACGTATAACGTATAACGTACAACGTCTAACGTACAACGTATAACGTATAACGTATAACGTACAACGTATGACGTACAACGTATAACGTATAACGTATAACGTATAACGTATAACGTATAACGTATAACGTATAACGCATAACGTATAACGTATAACGTATAACGTATAAGGTATAACGTATAACGTACAACGTTTAACGTGTAACGTGTAACGTATAACGTATAACGTATAACGTATGTCGTATAACGTATAACGTATAACGTACAACGTATAACGTACAACGTATAACGTACAACGTATAACGTACAACGTATAACGTACAACGTATAACGTACAACGTATAACGTACAACGTATAACGTACAACGTATAACGTACAACGTATAACGTACAACGTATAACGTATAACGTATATCGTATAACGTATATCGTATAACGTATAACGTATAACGTATAACGTTTAACGTATAACGTATAACGTATAACGTATAACGTATAACGTATAACGTATAACGTATAACGTATAAAGTATAACGTATAACGTATAACGTATAACGTATAACGTATAACGTATAACGTATAACGTATAACGTATAACGTATAACGTATAACGTATAACGTATAACGTATAACGTATAACGTATAACGTGTAACGTATAACGTATAACGTATAACGTATAACGTATAACGTATAACGTATAGCGTATAACGTATAACGTATAACGATTAACGTAAAACGCATGACGTATTACATATTACGTATAACGTATAACGTATAACGTATAACGTATAACGTATAACGTATAACGTATAACGTATAACGTATAGCGCATAACGTATAACGTATAACGTATAACGTATAACGTATAAGATATAACGTATAACGTACAACGTTTAACGTGTAACGTATAACGTAGAACGTATAACGTATAACGTATAACGTATAGCGTATAACGTATGACGTATAACGTCTAACGTACAACGTTTAACGTATAACGTATAACGTAGAACGTAGAACGTACAACGTACAACGTATAACGTACAACGTATAACGTATAACGTATATCCTCTAACGCATAACGTATAACGTATAACGTATAACGTATAACGTATAACGTATAACGTATAACGTATAACGTATAACGTATAACGTATAACGTATAACGTATAACGTATAACGTATAACGTATAACGTATGTCGTATAACGTATGTCGTATAACGTATAACGTATAACGTACAACGTATAACGTATAAGGTATAACGTATGACGTATAACTTATAACGTATAACGTATATCCTATAACGCATAACGTATAACGTATAACGTATAACGTATAACGTATAACGTATAACGTATAACGTATAACGTATAACGTATAACGTATAACGTATGTCGTATAACGTATAACGTATAACGTACAACGTATAACGTACATCGTATAACGTACAACGTATAACGTACAACGTATAACGTACAACGTATAACGTACAACGTATAACGTACAACGTATAACGTACAACGTATAACGTACAACGTATAACGTATAACGTATATCGTATAACGTATAACGTATAACGTATAACGTATAACGTATAACGTATAAGATATAACGTATAACGTACAACGTTTAACGTGTAACGTATAACGTATAACGCATAACGTATAACGTATAACGTATAACGTATAACGTATAACGTATAACGTATAACGTATAACGTATGTCGTATAACGTATGTCGTATAACGTATAACGTATAACGTATAACGTACAACGTATAACGTATAACGTATAACCTATAACGTATAACGTATAACGTATAACGTATAACGTATAACGTATAACGTATAACGTATAACGTATAACGTATAACGTATAACGTATAACGTATAACGTATAACGTATAACGTATAACGTATAACGTATAACGTATAACGTATAACGTATAACGTATAACGTATAACGTATAACGTATAACGTATAACGTATAACGTATAACGTATAACGTATAACGTACAACGTCTAACGTATAACGTATAACGTACAACGTATAACGTATAACGTATATCCTATAACGCATAACGTATAACGTATAACGTATAACGCATAACGTATAACGTATAACGTATAACGTATAACGTATAACGTATAACGTATAACGTATAACGTACAACGTCTAACGTATAACGTATAACGTACAACGTATAACGTATAACGTATATCCTATAACGCATAACGTATAACGTATAACGTATAACGTATAACGTATAACGTATAACGTATAACGTATAACGTATAACGTATAACGTATAACGTATAACGTATAACGTATAACGTATAACGTATAACGTATAACGTATAACGTATAACGTATAACGTATAACGTATAACGTATAACGTATAACGTATAACGTATAACGTATAACGTATAACGTATAACGTATAACGTATAACGCATAACGTATAACGTATAACGTATAACGTATAACGTATAACGTATATCCTATAACGCATAACGTATAGCGTATAACGCATAACGTATACCTTATAACGTATAACGTATAACGTATAACGTAGAACGTATAACGTATAACGTATAACGTATAATGTATAACGTATAACGTATAACGTATAACGTACAACGTACAACGTATAACGTATAACGTATAACGTATAACGTATAACGTATAACGTATAACGTATAACGTATAACGTATAACGCATAACGTACAACGTTTAACGTATACCGTATAACGAATAACGTATAACGTATATCGCATGACGTATAACGTATAACGTATAATGTATAACGTATAACGTATAACGTATAGCGTATAACGTATAACGAATAACGTATAACGTACAACGTCTAACGTATAACGTATACAGTATAACGTATAACGTACAACGTATAACGTATAACGTATAACGTATAACGTATAACGTATAACGTATAACGTATAACGTATAACGTATAACGTATAACGTATAACGTATAACGTATGACGTATAACGTATAACGTATAACGTATAACGTACAACGTATAACGTATAACGTATAACGTATAACGTATAACGTATAACGTATAACGTATAACGTATAACGTATAACGTATAACGTACAACGTTTAACGTATAACGTATAACGTATAACGTATAACGTATAACGTATAACGTATAACGTATAACGTATAACGTACAACGTATAACGTATAACGTATATCCTATAACGCATAACGTATAAAGTATAACGTATAACGTATAACGTATAACGTATAACGTATAACGTATAACGTATAACGTATAACGTATAACGTATAACGTATAACGTATAACGTATAACGTACAACGTCTAACGTATAACGTATAACGTACAACGTATAACGTATAACGTATATCCTATAACGCATAACGTATAACGTATAACGTATAACGTATAACGTATAACGTATAACGTATAACGTATAACGTATAACGTATAACGTATAACGTATAACGTATAACGTATAACGTATATCGTATAACGTATAACGTATAACGTATAACGTATAACGTATAACGTATAACGTATAACGTATAACGTATAACGTATAACGTATAACGTATAACGTATAACTTATAACGTATAACGTATAACGTATAACGTATAACGTATAACGTATAACGTATAACGTATAACGTATAACGCATAACGTATAACGTATAACGTATAACGTATATCCTATAACGCATAACGTATAGCGTATAACGCATAACGTATACCTTATAACGTATTAACGTATAACGTATAACGTAGAACGTAGAACGTAGAACGTATAACGTATAACGTCTAACGTATAACGTATAACGTATAACGTATAACGTATAACGTATAACGTATAACGTATAACGTATAACGTATAATGTATAACGTATAACGTATAACGTATAACGTACAACGTACAACGTATAACGTATAACGTATAACGTATAACGTATAACGTATAACGTATAACGTATAACGTATAACGTATAACGTATAACGCATAACGAACAACCTTTAACGTATACCGTATAACGAATAACGTATAACGTATATCGCATGACGTATAACGTATAACGTATAATGTATAACGTATAACGTATAACGTATAGCGTATAACGTATAACGAATAACGTATAACGTACAACGTCTAACGTATAACGTATAACGTATAACGTATAACGTACAACGTATAACGTATAACGTATAACGTATAACGTATAACGTATAACGTATAACGTATAACGTATAACGTATAACGTATGACGTATAACGTATAACATATAACGTATAACGTACAACGTATAACGTATAACGTATAACGTATAACGTATAACGTATAACGTATAACGTATAACGTATAACGTATAACGTACAACGTTTAACGTATAACGTATAACGTATAACGTATAACGTATAACGTATAACGTATAACGTACAACGTATAACGTATAACGTATATCCTATAACGCATAACGTATAACGTATAACGTATAACGTATAACGTATAACGTATAACGTATAACGTATAACGTATAACGTATAACGTATAACGTATAACGTATAACGTATAACGTATAACGTATAACGTATAACGTATAACGTATAACGTATAACGTATAACGTATAACGTATAACGTATAACGTATAACGTACAACGTCTAACGTATAACGTATAACGTACAACGTATAACGTATAACGTATATCCTATAACGCATAACGTATAACGTATAACGTATAACGTATAACGTATAACGTATAACGTATAACGTATAACGTATAACGTATAACGTATAACGTATAACGTATAACGTATAACGTATAACGTATAACGTATAACGTATAACGTATAACGTATAACGTATAACGTATAACGTACAACGTATAACGTACAACGTATAACGTATAACGTATAACGTATAACGTATAACGTATAACGTATAACGTATAACGTATAACGTATAACGTATAACGTATAACGTATAACGTATAACGTATAACGTATAACGTATAACGTATAACGTATAACGTATAACGAATAGCGTATAACGTATAACGTATAACGATTAACGTATAACGTATGACGTATAACGTATAACGTATAACGTTTAACGTATAGCGTATAACGTATAACGTATAACGATTAACGTAAAACGTATGACGTATTACATATTACGTATAACGTATAACGTATAACGTATAACGTATAACGTATAACGTATAACGTATAACGTATAACGTATAACGTATAACGTATAACGTATAACGTATAACGTATAACGTATAACGTATAACGTATAACGCATAACGTATAACGTATAACGTATAACGTATATCCTATAACGCATAACGTATAGCGTATAACGCATAACGTATACCTTATAACGTATTAACGTATAACGTATAACGTAGAACGTAGAACGTAGAACGTATAACGTATAACGTCTAACGTATAACGTATAACGTATAACGTATAACGTATAACGTATAACGTATAACGTATAACGTATAACGTATAATGTATAACGTATAACGTATAACGTATAACGTACAACGTACAACGTATAACGTATAACGTATAACGTATAACGTATAACGTATAACGTATAACGTATAACGTATAACGTATAACGTATAACGTATAACGCATAACGAACAACCTTTAACGTATACCGTATAACGAATAACGTATAACGTATATCGCATGACGTATAACGTATAACGTATAATGTATAACGTATAACGTATAACGTATAGCGTATAACGTATAACGAATAACGTATAACGTACAACGTCTAACGTATAACGTATAACGTATAACGTATAACGTACAACGTATAACGTATAACGTATAACGTATAACGTATAACGTATAACGTATAACGTATAACGTATAACGTATAACGTATGACGTATAACGTATAACATATAACGTATAACGTACAACGTATAACGTATAACGTATAACGTATAACGTATAACGTATAACGTATAACGTATAACGTATAACGTATAACGTACAACGTTTAACGTATAACGTATAACGTATAACGTATAACGTATAACGTATAACGTATAACGTACAACGTATAACGTATAACGTATATCCTATAACGCATAACGTATAACGTATAACGTATAACGTATAACGTATAACGTATAACGTATAACGTATAACGTATAACGTATAACGTATAACGTATAACGTATAACGTATAACGTATAACGTATAACGTATAACGTATAACGTATAACGTATAACGTATAACGTACAACGTATAACGTACAACGTCTAACGTATAACGTATAACGTACAACGTATAACGTATAACGTATATCCTATAACGCATAACGTATAACGTATAACGTATAACGTATAACGTATAACGTATAACGTATAACGTATAACGTATAACGTATAACGTATAACGTATAACGTATAACGTATAACGTATAACGTATAACGTATAACGTATAACGTATAACGTATAACGTACAACGTATAACGTACAACGTATAACGTACAACGTATAACGTACAACGTATAACGTATAACGTATAACGTATAACGTATAACGTATAACGTATAACGTATAACGTATAACGTATAACGTATAACGTATAACGTATAACGTATAACGTATAACGTATAACGTATAACGAATAGCGTATAACGTATAACGTATAACGATTAACGTATAACGTATGACGTATAACGTATAACGTATAACGTTTAACGTATAGCGTATAACGTATAACGTATAACGATTAACGTAAAACGTATGGCGTATTACATATTACGTATAACGTATAACGTATAACGTATAACGTATAACGTATAACGTATAACGTATAACGTATAACGTATAACGTATAACGTATAACGTATAGCGTATAACGTATAACGTATCACGATTAACGTAAAACGTATGACGTATTACATATTACGTATAACGTATAACGTATAACGTATAACGTATAACGTATAACGTATAACGTATAACGTATAACGTATAACGTATAACGTATAACGTATAACGTATAACGTATAACGTATAACGTATAACGTATAACGTATAACGTATAACGTATAACGTATAACGTATAACGTATAACGTATAACGTATAACGTATAACGTGTAACGTATAACGTATAACGTATAACGTATAACGTATAACGTATAACGTATAACGTATAACGTATAACGTATAACGTATAACGTATAACGTATAGCGTATAACGTATAACCTATAACGATTAACGTAAAACGTATAACGTATTACATATTACGTATAACGTATAACGTATAACGTATAACGTATAACGTATAACGTATAACGTATAACGTATAACGTATAACGCATAACGTATATCCTATAACGCATAACGTATAGCGTGTAACGCATAACGTATACCTTATAACGTATAACGTATAACGTGTAACGTATAACGTGTAACGTATAACGTATAACGTATAACGTATAACGTATAACGTATAACGTATAACGTATAACGTATAACGTATAACGTATAACGTATAACGTATAACGTATAGCGTATAACGTATAACGTATAACGTATATCGTATAACGTATAACGTATAACGTATAACGTATAACGTATAACGTATAACGTATAACGTATAACCTATAACGATTAACGTAAAACGTATAACGTATTACATATTACGTATAACGTATAACGTATAACGTATAACGTATAACGTATAACGTATAACGTATAACGTATAACGTATAACGTATAACGCATAACGTATATCCTATAACGCATAACGTATAGCGTATAACGCATAACGTATACCTTATAACGTATAACGTATAACGTGTAACGTATAACGTGTAACGTATAACGTGTAACGTATAACGTATAACGTATAACGTATAACGTATAACGTATAACGTATAACGTATAGCGTATAACGTGTAACGTATAACGTATATCGTATAACGTATAACGTATAACGTATAACGTATAACGTATAACGTATAACGTATAACGTATATCGCATGACGTATAACGCATAACGTATAACGTATAACGTACAACGTATAACGTATAACGTATATCCTATAACGCATAACGTATAACGTATAGCGTACAACGTATAACGTATAACGTATAACGTATAACGTATAACGTATAACGTATAACGTATAACGCATAACGCATAACGTATAGCGTATAACGTATAACGTATAACGATTAACGTAAAACGTATGACGTATTACATATTACGTATAACGTATAACGTATAACGTAAAACGTATAACGTACAACGTATAACGTATAACGTATAACGTATAACGTATACCGTATAACGTATAACGTATAACGCATAACGTATAACGTATAACGTATAACGTATAACGTATAACGTATAACGTACAACGTTTAACGTATACCGTATAACGAATAACGTATAACGTATATCGCATGACGTATAACGCATAACGTATAACGTATAACGTTCAACGTATAACGTATAACGTATATCCTATAACGCATAACGTATAACGTATAACGTATAACGTATAACGTATAACGTATAACGTATAACGTACAACGTTTAACGTATAACGTATAACGTAGAACGGATAACGTATAACGTATAACGTGTAACGTATAACGTATAACGTATAACGTATAACGTATAACGTATAACGTATAACGTATAACGTATAACGTATAACGTATAACGTAGAACGTATAACGTATAACGTATAACGTATAACGTATAACGTATAACGTAGAACGTATAACGTACAACGTATAACGTATAACGTATAACGTATACCGTATAACGTATAACGTATAACGTGTAACGTATAACGTGTAGCGTATAACGTGTAACGTATAACGTATAACGTATAACGTATAACGTATAACGTATAACGTATAACGTATAACGTATAACGTATAACAGTATAACGTATAACGTATAACGTATAACGTATAACGTATAACGTATAACGTATAACGTATAACGTATAACGTATAACGTATAACGTACAACGTCTAACGTATACCGTATAACGAATAACGTATAACGTATATCGCATGACGTATAACGCATAACGTATAACGTATAACGTACAACGTATATAGTATAGTATAACGTATATCCTATAACGCATAACGTATATCCTATAACGCATAACGTATAGCGTACAACGCATAACGTATACCGTATAACGTATAACGTATAACGTGTATCGTTTAACGTGTAACGTATAACGTATAACGTATAACGTATAACGTATAACGTATAACGTATATCGTATAACATATAACGTATAACGTATAACGTCTAACGTATAACGTATAACGTATAACGTATAACGTATAACGTATAACGTATAACGTACAACGTCTAACGTATACCGTATAACGAATAACGTATAACGTATATCGCATGACGTATAACGCAGAACGTATAACGTATAACGTACAACGTATATAGTATAGTATAACGTATATCCTATAACGCATAACGTATATCCTATAACGCATAACGTATAGCGTACAACGCATAACGTATACCGTATAACGTATAACGTATAACGTGTATCGTTTAACGTGTAACGTGTAACGTATAACGTATAACGTATAACGTATAACGTATAACGTATAACGTATAACGTATAACGTATACCGTATAACGTATAACGTATAACGTGTAACGTATAACGTGTAGCGTATAACGTGTAACGTATAACGTATAACGTATAACGTATAACGTATAACGTACAACGTATAACGTATAACGTATAACGTATAACGTATAACGTATAACGTATAACGTATAACGTATAACGTATAACGTATAACGTATAACGTATAACGTATAACGTATAACGTATAACGTATAACGTATAACGTATAACGTATAACGTATAACGCATAACGTATAACGTATAACGTATAACGTATATCGTATAACGTATATCCTATACCGCATAACGTATAGCGTATAACGCATAACGTATACCTTATAACGTATAACGTATAACGTATAACGTAGAACGTAGAACGTAGAACGTATAACGTATAACGTCTAACGTATAACGTATAACGTATAACGTATAACGTATAACGTATAACGTATAACGTATAACGTATAACGTATAACGTATAATGTATAACGTATAACGTATAACGTATAACGTACAACGTACAACGTATAACGTATAACGTATAACGTATAACGTATAACGTATAACGTATAACGTATAACGCATAACGTATAACGTATAACGTATAACGCATAACGTACAACGTTTAACGTATACCGTATAACGAATAACGTATAACGTATATCGCATGACGTATATCGTATAACGTATAATGTATAACGTATAACGTATAACGTATAGCGTATAACGTATAACGAATAACGTATAACGTACAACATCTAACGTATAACGTATAACGTATAACGTATAACGTACAACGTATAACGTATAACGTATAATCTATAACGTATAACGTATAACGTATAACGTATAACGTATAACGTATAACGTATAACGTATAACGTATAACGTATGACGTATAACGTATAACATATAACGTATAACGTACAACGTATAACGTATAACGTATAACGTATAACGTATAACGTATAACGTATAACGTATAACGTATAACGTACAACGTTTAACGTATAACGTATAACGTATAACGTATAACGTATAACGTATAACGTATAACGTATACCGTATAACGTATAACGTATAACGTGTAACGTATAACGTGTAGAGTATAACGTGTAACGTATAACGTATAACGTATAACGTATAACGTACAACGTATAACGTATAACGTATAACGTATAACGTATAACGTATAACGTATAACGTATAACGTATAACGTATAACGTATAACGTATAACGTATAACGTATGACGTATAAAGTATAACGTATAACGTATAACGTATAACGTATAACGTATAACGTATATCCTATACCGCATAACGTATAGCGTATAACGCATAACGTATACCTTATAACGTATAACGTATAACGTATAACGTAGAATGTAGAACGTAGAACGTATAACGTATAACGTCTAACGTATAACGTATAACGTATAACGTATAACGTATAACGTATAACGTATAACGTATAACGTATAACGTATAATGTATAACGTATAACGTATAACGTATAACGTACAACGTACAACGTATAACGTATAACGTATAACGTATAACGTATAACGTATAACGTATAACGTATAACGCATAACGTATAACGTATAACGTATAACGCATAACGTACAACGTTTAACGTATACCGTATAACGAATAACGTATAACGTATATCGCATGACGTATAACGTATAACGTATAATGTATAACGTATAACGTATAACGTATAGCGTATAACGTATAACGAATAACGTATAACGTACAACATCTAACGTATAACGTATAACGTATAACGTATAACGTACAACGTATAACGTATAACGTATAACGTATAACGTATAACGTATAACGTATAACCTATAACGTATAACGTATAACGTATAACGTATAACGTATGACGTATAACGTATAACATATAACGTATAACGTACAACGTATAACGTATAACGTATAACGTATAACGTATAACGTATAACGTATAACGTATAACGTATAACGTACAACGTTTAACGTATAACGTATAACGTATAACGTATAACGTATAACGTATAACGTATAACGTATAACGTACAACGTATAACGTATAACGTATATCCTATAACGCATAACGTATAACGTATAACGTATAACGTATAACGTATAACGTATAACGTATAACGTATAACGTATAACGTATAACGTATAACGTATAACGTATAACGTATAACGTATAACGTATAACGTATAACGTATAACGTATATCCTATAACGCATTACGTATAACGTATAACGTATAACGTATAACGTATAACGTATAACGTATAACATATAACGTATAACGTATAACGTATAACGTATAACGTATAACGTATAACGTATAACGTATAACGTATGACATATTACATATTACGTATAACGTATAACGTATAACGTATAACGTATAACGTGTAACGTATAACGTATAACGTATAACGTATAACGCATAACGTATAACGTATAACGTATAACGTATAACGTATATCCTATAACGCATAACGTACGACGTATAACGTATAACGTATAACGTATAACGTATAACGTATAACGTATAACGTATAACGTATAACGTATAACGTATAACGTATAACGTATAAAGTATAACGTATAACGTATAACGTATAACGTATAACGCATAACGTATAACGTATAACGTATAACGTATAACGTATAACGTATAACGTATAACGTATAACGTATAACGTATAACGTACGACGTATAACGTATAACGTATAACGTATAACGTATAACGTATAACGTATAACGTATAACGTATAACGTATAACGTATAACGTATAACGTATAAAGTATAACGTATAACGTATAACGTATAACGTATAACGCATAACGTATAACGTATAACGTATAACGTATAACGTATAACGTATAACGTATAACGTACGACGTTTAACGTATAACGTATAACGTATAACGTACATCGTATAACGTATAACGTATAACGTACAACGTATAACGTATAACGTATATCCTATAACGCATAACGTATAACGTATAACGTATAACGTATAACGTATAACGTATAACGTATAACGTATAACGTATAACGTATAACGTCTAACGTATAACGTATAACGTATAACGTATAACGTATAACGTATAACGTATAACGTATAACGTATAACGTATAATGTATAACGTATAACGTATAACGTATAACGTACAACGTACAACGTATAACGTATAACGTATAACGTATAACGTATAACGTATAACGTATAACGTATAACGCATAACGTATAACGTATAACGTATAACGCATAACGTACAACGTTTAACGTATACCGTATAACGAATAACGTATAACGTATATCGCATGACGTATAACGTATAACGTATAATGTATAACGTATAACGTATAACGTATAGCGTATAACGTATAACGAATAACGTATAACGTACAACATCTAACGTATAACGTATAACGTATAACGTATAACGTACAACGTATAACGTATAACGTATAACGTATAACGTATAACGTATAACGTATAACCTATAACGTATAACGTATAACGTATAACGTATAACGTATGACGTATAACGTATAACATATAACGTATAACGTACAACGTATAACGTATAACGTATAACGTATAACGTATAACGTATAACGTATAACGTATAACGTATAACGTACAACGTTTAACGTATAACGTATAACGTATAACGTATAACGTATAACGTATAACGTATAACGTATAACGTACAACGTATAACGTATAACGTATATCCTATAACGCATTACGTATAACGTATAACGTATAACGTATAACGTATAACGTATAACGTATAACATATAACGTATAACGTATAACGTATAACGTATAACGTATAACGTATAACGTATAACGTATAACGTATGACATATTACATATTACGTATAACGTATAACGCATAACGTATAACGTATAACGTGTAACGTATAACGTATAACGTATAACGTATAACGCATAACGTATAACGTATAACGTATAACGTATAACGTATATCCTATAACGCATAACGTACGACGTATAACGTATAACGTATAACGTATAACGTATAACGTATAACGTATAACGTATAACGTATAACGTATAACGTATAACGTATAAAGTATAACGTATAACGTATAACGTATAACGTATAACGTATAACGTATAACGTATAACATATAACGTAGAACGTGGAACGTATAACGTATAACGTATAACGTATAACGTGTAACGTATAACGTATAACGTATATCGTAGAACGTATAACGTATAACGTATGACGTATCACGAATAAGGTATGACCTATAACGTATAACGTATAACGTATAACGTATGACGCATAACGTATAACGTATAACGTATAACGTATAACGTATAACGTATAACGTATAACGTATATCCTATAACGCATTACGTATAACGTATAACGTATAACGTATAACGTATAGCGTATAACGTATAACGTATATCCTATAACGCATTACGTATAACGTATAACGTATAACGTATAACGTATAACGTATAGCGTATAACGTATAACGTATAACGTAGATCGTATAACGTATAACGTATAACGTATAACGTATAACCTATAACGTATAACGTATATCGGCAGACGTATAACGCATAACGTATAACGTATAACGGATAACGTATAACGTATAACGTATAACGTATAACGTATATCCTATAACGCATAACGTATAGCGTATAACGCATAACGTATACCTTATAACGTATAACGTATAACGTATAACGTATAACGTATAACGTATAACGTATAACGTATAACGTATAACGTATAACGTATAACGTATAACGTATAACGTATAACGTATAACGTATAACGTATAACGTATAACGTATAACGTATAACGTATAACGTATAACGTATAACGTATAACGTATAACGTATAACGTATAACGTATAACGTATAACGTATAACGTATAACGTATAACGTATAACGTATAACGTATAACGTATAACGTATAACGTATAACGTATAACGTATAACGTAAAACGTATAACGTATAACGTATAATGTATAACGTATAACGTATAACGTATAACGTACAACTTACAACGTATAACGTATAATGTATAACGTATAACGTATAACGTATAACGTATAACGTATAACGTATAACGTATAACGTATAACGTATAACGTATAACGTATAACGTATAACGTATAACGTATAACGTATAACGTATAACGTATATCGTATAACGTATAACGTATAACGTATAACGTACAACGTATAACGTATAACGTATAACGTATAACGTATAACGTATAACGTATAACGTATAACGTATAACGTATAACGTATAACGTATAACGTATAACGTATAACGTATAACGTATAACGTATAACGTATAACGTATAACGTATAACGTGTAACGTACAACGTCTAACGTATAACGTATAACGTACAACGTATAACGTATAACGTATATCCTATAACGCATAACGTATAACGTATAACGTATAACGTATAACGTATAACGTATAACGTATAACGTATAACGTATAACGTATAACGTATAACGTATAACGTATAACGTATAACGTATAACGTATAACGTATAACGTATAACGTATAACGTATAACGTATAACGTATAACGTATAACGTATAACGTATAACGTATAATGTATAACGTATAACGTATAACGTATAACGTACAACTTACAACGTATAACGTATAATGTATAACGTATAACGTATAACGTATAACGTATAACGTATAACGTATAACGTATAACGTATAACG
This sequence comes from Ptiloglossa arizonensis, assembly GCF_051014685.1. NCBI lineage: Eukaryota > Metazoa > Arthropoda > Insecta > Hymenoptera > Colletidae > Ptiloglossa > Ptiloglossa arizonensis. Next base: position 151,692 of record NW_027478631.1, read on the forward strand.
TATAACGTATAACGTATAACGTATAACGTATAACGTGTAACGTATAACGTATAACGTATAACGTATAACGTATAACGTATAACGTATAACGTATAACGAATAACGTATAACGTAGAACGTATAACGTTCAACGTATAACGTATAACGTATAACGTATACCGTATAACGTGTAACGTATAACGTGTAACGTATAACGTATATCCTATAACGCATAACGTATAGCGTATAACGCATAACGTATACCTTATAACGTATAACGTATAACGTATAACGTATAACGTATAACGTATAACGTATAACGTATAACGTATAACGTATAACGTATAACGTATAACGTATAACGTATAACGTATAACGTATAACGTATAACGTATAACGTATAACGTATAACGTATAACGTATAACGTATAACGTACAACGTTTAACGTATAACGTATAACGTATAACGTATAACGTATAACGTATAACGTATAACGTACAACGTATAACGTATAACGTATATCCTATAACGCATAACGTACAACGTATATCGTATAACGTATAACGTATAACGTATAACGTACAACGTATAACGTATAACGTATATCCTATAACGCATAACGTACAACGTATATCGTATAACGTATAACGTATAACGTATAACGTATAACGTATAACGTATAACGTATAACGTATAACGTATAACGTATAACGTATAACGTATAACGTATAACGTATAACGTATAACGTATAACGTATAACGTGTAACGTACAACGTCTAACGTATAACGTATAACGTACAACGTATAACGTATAACGTATATCCTATAACGCATAACGTATAACGTATAACGTATAACGTATAACGTATAACGTATAACGTATAACGTATAACGTATAACGTATAACGTATAACGTATAACGTATAACGTATGACGTATAACGTATAACGTATAACGTATAACGTACAACGTATAACGTATAACGTATATCCTATAACGCATAACGTACAACGTATATCGTATAACGTATAACGTATAACGTATAACGTACAACGTATAACGTATAACGTATATCCTATAACGCATAACGTACAACGTATATCGTATAACGTATAACGTATAACGTATAACGTATAACGTGTAACGTACAACGTCTAACGTATAACGTATAACGTACAACGTATAACGTATAACGTATATCCTATAACGCATAACGTATAACGTATAACGTATAACGTATAACGTATAACGTATAACGTATAACGTATAACGTATGACGTATAACGTATAACGTATAACGTGTAACGAAGAACGTATAACGAATAACGTAAAACGTATAACGTATAACGTATAACGTATAACGTATAACGTATAACGTATAACGTATAACGTATAACGTATAACGTATAACGTATAACGTATAACGTATAACGTATAACGTATAACGTATAACGTATAACGTATAACGTATAACGTATAACGTATAACGTATAACGTATAACGTATAACGTATAACGTATAACGTATAACGTATAACGTATAACGTATAACGTATAACGTGTAACGTATAACGTAGAACGTGTAACGTGTAACGTATAACGTGTAACATATAACGTATAACGTATAACGTATGACGTATAACGTATAACGTATAACGTGTAACGAAGAACGTATAACGAATAACGTAAAACGTATAACGTATAACGTATAACGTATAACGTATAACGTATAACGTATACCGTATAACGTATAACGTATAACGTATAACGTATAAGGTATAACGTGTAACGTATAACGTATAACGTATAACGTATAACGTAAAACGTATAACGTATAACGTATAACGTATAACGTATAACGTATAACGTATAACGTATAACGTATGACCTATAACGTATATTCTATAACGTATAACGTATAACGTATAACGTATAACGTATAACGTATAACGCATAACGTATAACGTATAACGTATAACGTATGACGTATAACGTATAACGTATAACGTATAACGTATAACGTATAACGTATAACGTATAACGTATAACGTATAACGTATAACGTATAACGTATAACGTATAACGTAAAACGTATAACGTATAACGTATAACGTATAACGTATAACGTATAACGTATAACGTGTAACGTATAACGTAGAACGTGTAACGTATAACGTATAACGTGTAACATATAACGTATAACGTGTAACATATAACGTATAACGTATAACGTATAGCGTATAACGTATAACGTATAAGGTATAACGTATAACGTATAACGTATAACGTACAACATATAACGTATAACGTATAACGTGTAACGTATAACGTAGAACGTGTAACGTATAACGTATAACGTGTAACATATAACGTATAACGTATAACGTATGACGTATAACGTATAACTTATAACGTATAACGTATAACGTACAACGTATAACCTATAACGTATAACGTATAACGTATAACGTATAACGTATAACGTATAACGTATAAGGTATAACGTATAACGTATAACGTATAACGTACAACATATAACGTATAACGTATAACGTGTAACGTATAACGTAGAACGTGCAACGTATAACGTATAACGTGTAACATATAACGTATAACGTATAACGTATGACGTATAACGTATAACGTATAACGCGTAACGAAGAACGTATAACGAATAACGTAAAACGTATAACGTATAACGTATAACGTATAACGTATAACGTATAACGTATAACGTATAACGTATAACGTATAACGTATAACGTATAACGTATAACGTATAACGTATAACGTATAACGTATAACGTATAACGTATAACGTATAACGTATAACGTATAACGTATAACGTATAACGTATAACGTATAACGTGTAACGTATAACGTAGAACGTGTAACGTGTAACGTATAACGTGTAACATATAACGTATAACGTATAACGTATGACGTATAACGTATAACGTATAACGTATAACGAAGAACGTATAACGAATAACGTAAAACGTATAACGTATAACGTATAACGTATAACGTATAACGTATAACGTATAACGTATAACGTATAACGTATAAGGTATAACGTGTAACGTATAACGTAAAACGTATGACGTATTACATATAACGTATAACGTATAACGTATAACGTATAACGTATAACGTATAACGTATAACGTATAACGTATAACGTATAACGCATAACGTATAACGTATAACGCATAACGTATGACGTATAACGTATAACGTATAACGTATAACGTATAACGTATAACGTATAACGTATAACGTATAACGTATAACGTATAACGTATAACGTAAAACGTATAACGTATAACGTATAACGTATAACGTATAACGTATAACGTATAACGTGTAACGTATAACGTATAACGTATAACGTATAACGTATAACGTATAACGTATAACGTATAACGTATAACGTATAACGTATAACGTATAACGTAAAACGTATAACGTATAACGTATAACGTATAACGTATAACGTATAACGTATAACGTGTAACGTATAACGTAGAACGTGTAACGTATAACGTATAACGTGTAACGTATAACGTATAACGTGTAACATATAACGTATAACGTATAACGTATAGCGTATAACGTATAACGTATAATGTATAACGTATAACGTATAACGTATAACGTACAACATATAACGTATAACGTATAACGTGTAACGTATAACGTAGAACGTGTAACGTATAACGTATAACGTGTAACATATAACGTATAACGTATAACGTATAACGTATGACGTATAACGTATAACGTATAACGTGTAACGAAGAACGTATAACGAATAACGTAAACGTATAACGTATAACGTATAACGTATAACGTATAACGTATAACGTATAACGTATAACGTATAACGTATAACGTATAACGTATAACGTATAACGTATAACGTATAACGTATAACGTATAACGTATAACGTATAACGTATAACGTATAACGTATAACGTATAACGTATAACGTATAACGTATAACGTATAACGTATAACGTATAACGTATAACGTATAACGTGTAACGTATAACGTAGAACGTGTAACGTGTAACGTATAACGTGTAACATATAACGTATAACGTATAACGTATGACGTATAACGTATAACGTATAACGTGTAACGAAGAACGTATAACGAATAACGTAAAACGTATAACGTATAACGTATAACGTATAACGTATAACGTATAACGTATAACGTATAACGTATAACGTATAACGTATAAGGTATAACGTATAACGTATAACGTATAACGTATAACGTATAACGTAAAACGTATAACGTATAACGTATAACGTATAACGTATAACGTATGACCTATAACGTATATTCTATAACGTATAACGTATAACGTATAACGTATAACGTATAACGTATAACGTATAACGCATAACGTATAACGTATAACGTATAACGTATGACGTATAACGTATAACGTATAACGTATAACGTATAACGTATAACGTATAACGTATAACGTATAACGTATAACGTATAACGTATAACGTATAACGTATAACGTAAAACGTATAACGTATAACGTATAACGTATAACGTATAACGTATAACGTATAACGTGTAACGTATAACGTAGAACGTGTAACGTATAACGTATAACGTGTAACATATAACGTATAACGTGTAACATATAACGTATAACGTATAACGTATAACCTATAGCGTATAACGTATAACGTATAATGTATAACGTATAACGTATAACGTATAACGTACAACATATAACGTATAACGTATAACGTGTAACGTATAACGTAGAACGTGTAACGTATAACGTATAACGTGTAACATATAACGTATAACGTATAACGTATGACGTATAACGTATAACTTATAACGTATAACGTATAACGTACAACGTATAACCTATAACGTATAACGTATAACGTATAACGTATAACGTATAACGTATAACGTATAATGTATAACGTATAACGTATAACGTATAACGTACAACATATAACGTATAACGTATAACGTGTAACGTATAACGTAGAACGTGCAACGTATAACGTATAACGTGTAACATATAACGTATAACGTATAACGTATGACGTATAACGTATAACGTATAACGTGTAACGAAGAACGTATAACGAATAACGTAAAACGTATAACGTATAACGTATAACGTATAACGTATAACGTATAACGTATAACGTATAACGTATAACGTATAACGTATAACGTATAACGTATAACGTATAACGTATAACGTATAACGTATAACGTATAACGTATAACGTAAAACGTATAACGTATAACGTATAACGTATAACGTATAACGTATAACGTATAACGTGTAACGTATAACGTAGAACGTGTAACGTGTAACGTATAACGTGTAACATATAACGTATAACGTATAACGTATGACGTATAACGTATAACGTATAACGTATAACGAAGAACGTATAACGAATAACGTAAAACGTATAACGTATAACGTATAACGTATAACGTATAACGTATAACGTATAACGTATAACGTATAACGTATAAGGTATAACGTGTAACGTATAACGTAAAACGTATGACGTATTACATATAACGTATAACGTATAACGTATAACGTATAACGTATAACGTATAACGTATAACGTATAACGTATAACGTATAACGCATAACGTATAACGTATAACGTATAACGTATGACGTATAACGTATAACGTATAACGTATAACGTATAACGTATAACGTATAACGTATAACGTATAACGTATAACGTATAACGTATAACGTATAACGTATAACGTAAAACGTATAACGTATAACGTATAACGTATAACGTATAACGTATAACGTATAACGTGTAACGTATAACGTATAACGTATAACGTATAACGTATAACGTATAACGCATAACGTATAACGTATAACGTATAACGTATGACGTATAACGTATAACGTATAACGTATAACGTATAACGTATAACGTATAACGTATAACGTATAACGTATAACGTATAACGTATAACGTGTAACGTATAACGTATAACGTATAACGTATAACGTATAACGTATAACCTATATTGTGTAACGTCTAACGTATAACGTGTAACGTATAACGTACAACGTGTAACATATAACGTATAACGTATAACGTATAGCGTATAACGTATAACGTATAATGTATAACGTATAACGTATAACGTATAACGTACAACATATAACGTATAACGTATAACGTGTAACGTATAACGTAGAACGTGTAACGTATAACGTATAACGTGTAACATATAACGTATAACGTATAACGTATAACGTATGACGTATAACGTATAACGTATAACGTGTAACGAAGAACGTATAACGAATAACGTAAAACGTATAACGTATAACGTATAACGTATAACGTATAACGTATAACGTATAACGTATAACGTATAACGTATAACGTATAACGTATAACGTATAACGTATAACGTATAACGTATAACGTATAACGTATAACGTATAACGTATAACGTATAACGTATAACGTATAACGTATAACGTATAACGTATAACGTATAACGTATAACGTATAACGTGTAACGTATAACGTAGAACGTGTAACGTGTAACGTATAACGTGTAACATATAACGTATAACGTATAACGTATGACGTATAACGTATAACGTATAACGTGTAACGAAGAACGTATAACGAATAACGTAAAACGTATAACGTATAACGTATAACGTATAACGTATAACGTATAACGTATAACGTATAACGTATAACGTATAACGTATAAGGTATAACGTATAACGTATAACGTATAACGTATAACGTATAACGTAAAACGTATAACGTATAACGTATAACGTATAACGTATAACGTATGACCTATAACGTATATTCTATAACGTATAACGTATAACGTATAACGTATAACGTATAACGTATAACGTATAACGCATAACGTATAACGTATAACGTATAACGTATGACGTATAACGTATAACGTATAACGTATAACGTATAACGTATAACGTATAACGTATAACGTATAACGTATAACGTATAACGTATAACGTATAACGTATAACGTAAAACGTATAACGTATAACGTATAACGTATAACGTATAACGTATAACGTATAACGTGTAACGTATAACGTAGAACGTGTAACGTATAACGTATAACGTGTAACATATAACGTATAACGTGTAACATATAACGTATAACGTATAACGTATAGCGTATAACGTATAACGTATAATGTATAACGTATAACGTATAACGTATAACGTACAACATATAACGTATAACGTATAACGTGTAACGTATAACGTAGAACGTGTAACGTATAACGTATAACGTGTAACATATAACGTATAACGTATAACGTATGACGTATAACGTATAACTTATAACGTATAACGTATAACGTACAACGTATAACCTATAACGTATAACGTATAACGTATAACGTATAACGTATAACGTATAACGTATAATGTATAACGTATAACGTATAACGTATAACGTACAACATATAACGTATAACGTATAACGTGTAACGTATAACGTAGAACGTGCAACGTATAACGTATAACGTGTAACATATAACGTATAACGTATAACGTATGACGTATAACGTATAACGTATAACGTGTAACGAAGAACGTATAACGAATAACGTAAAACGTATAACGTATAACGTATAACGTATAACGTATAACGTATAACGTATAACGTATAACGTATAACGTATAACGTATAACGTATAACGTATAACGTATAACGTATAACGTATAACGTATAACGTATAACGTATAACGTATAACGTAAAACGTATAACGTATAACGTATAACGTATAACGTATAACGTATAACGTATAACGTGTAACGTATAACGTAGAACGTGTAACGTGTAACGTATAACGTGTAACATATAACGTATAACGTATAACGTATGACGTATAACGTATAACGTATAACGTATAACGAAGAACGTATAACGAATAACGTAAAACGTATAACGTATAACGTATAACGTATAACGTATAACGTATAACGTATAACGTATAACGTATAACGTATAAGGTATAACGTGTAACGTATAACGTAAAACGTATGACGTATTACATATAACGTATAACGTATAACGTATAACGTATAACGTATAACGTATAACGTATAACGTATAACGTATAACGTATAACGTATAACGTATAACGCATAACGTATAACGTATAACGTATAACGTATGACGTATAACGTATAACGTATAACGTATAACGTATAACGTATAACGTATAACGTATAACGTATAACGTATAACGTAGAACGTATAACGTATAACGTATAACGTATAACGTATAACGTATAACGTAAAACGTATAACGTATAACGTATAACGTATAACGTATATCGTATAACGTATAACGTGTAACGTATAACGTAGAACGTGTAACGTAGAACGTGTAACGTATAACGTATAACGTGTAACATATAACGTATAACGTGTAACATATAACGTATAACGTATAACGTATAGCGTATAACGTATAACGTATAATGTATAACGTATAACGTATAACGTATGACGTATAACGTATAACGTATAACGTATAACGTAAAACGTATAACGTATAACGTATAACGTATAACGTATGACGTATAACGTATAACGTATAACGTATAACGTATAACGTATAACGTATAACGTATAACGTATAACGTAGAACGTATAACGTATAACGTATAACGTATAACGTATAACGTATAACGTAAAACGTATAACGTATAACGTATAACGTATAACGTATAACGTATAACGTATAACGTGTAACGTATAACGTAGAACGTGTAACGTAGAACGTGTAACGTATAACGTATAACGTGTAACATATAACGTATAACGTGTAACATATAACGTATAACGTATAACGTATAGCGTATAACGTATAACGTATAATGTATAACGTATAACGTATAACGTATAACGTACAACATATAACGTATAACGTATAACGTGTAACGTATAACGTAGAACGTGTAACGTATAACGTATAACGTGTAACATATAACGTATAACGTATAACGTATGACGTATAACGTATAACTTATAACGTATAACGTATAACGTACAACGTATAACCTATAACGTATAACGTATAACGTATAACGTATAACGTATAACGTATAACGTATAATGTATAACGTATAACGTATAACGTATAACGTACAACATATAACGTATAACGTATAACGTGTAACGTATAACGTAGAACGTGCAACGTATAACGTATAACGTGTAACATATAACGTATAACGTATAACGTATGACGTATAACGTATAACGTATAACGTGTAACGAAGAACGTATAACGAATAACGTAAAACGTATAACGTATAACGTATAACGTATAACGTATAACGTATAACGTATAACGTATAACGTATAACGTATAACGTATAACGTATAACGTATAACGTATAACGTATAACGTATAACGTATAACGTACAACGTATAACGTATAACGTATAACGTATAACGTATAACGTATAACGTATAACGTACAACGTACAACGTATAACGTACAACGTATAACGTATAACGTATAACGTATAACGTATAACGTATAACGTATAACGTATAACGTATAACGTATAACGTATGTGGCGGCCCGTGCTCGAGCACGCCGCCAGACCGTCGCCTCTTGAGATAAACAAAACGCAGCAACGAAGCTGGCCACGAAAATTGTCAATCGTCGCCTGGCGATAAACGGGGCCCTAAAGAATGGTCGGAGAAAGAAGGGACGGGGACGAGCCCCGAGGAGCCAGTCTTCGACCGATCTTCGACCCGACCGACACGACCACGCGATACGACCGAATCCGCAATAAAGCCAGTGAACGAAAGAATTAGCGTACTTTCCTTTCTCCCGATTACCCACATAATTGGTGACCCCGACGTGAGTGATCGTGAAAGAATTGGTGTGGAATTGGGAGAAGGCCAGCGGCAGCGATGACGGACCTTCCGCAGGACGTCACGGTAGCACGCGTCGCGATTCGCGTCCCGCCGTTTTGGGAAAAAAACCCAGAAACATGGTTCCGGCAGCTGGAGTCGCAATTCGTGCTGGCTGGAATCACCCAGGATTCCACCAAGTACCATTACGTAAGCGCGCATCTGGAGAACCAGTACGCCGACCTGGTGAACGACATCATCAGCGACCCGCCAACGCAGAACATGTACGATACGTTAAAAGCGGAACTGATCCGACGCCTCTCGGACACCAGAGAGCAGAAGATCCGCACGCTCCTGGAGCACGAGGAAATCGGCGACCGGAAGCCATCGACTTTCCTGCGCCGGTTACAAAACCTTGCGGGCGACACGGTGTCGAACGAATTTTTGAGGACACTGTGGCTGGGGCGCCTCCCCCGGAACATCCAATCGGTGTTGGTATCACAAAAGAAGGAAAGTTTGTCCGAGCTCGCTTCTCTCGCCGACGCCGTGGCAGAGGTGACACCGGGTCCCCAGGTCACCGCCGCGTCGACCGCACCCGACGGGATCCACGCGGAGTTGGCCGAACTACGCCGGGAGATCGCGGCCCTCCGCGTCAGCAGAGACGATTACCGCCACTCGCGCCCGCCGTCGCGGGACGCCCGACGGAGCCCTTCGAGGTCGCGTGACGCCCGACGGAGCTTTTCGAGGTCGCGTGACGCCCGACGGAGCCCTTCGAGGTCGCGCGATTATAATGCCTCGCCTCCCCCCGAGGACGGCCGGTGCTGGTACCATTGGATGTTCGGTACCGCAGCGAGAAGATGCCGCCAGCCGTGCAATCATGTGGCGGAAAACAATCGGGCCGATCGTTAATGGCGGCAAGCGATCGCGTGCCGACTACAAGCCGCTTGTTCGTGACGGATCGAGTGACCAGAACAATTTTTATGGTGGACACCGGATCGGATTTGTGCGTGTTTCCGCGGTCGCGTGCGAAGGGGGTGCACGAAAAGACGACGTACGAGCTATACGCGGCGAACGGTTCGACGATCCGGACCTACGGTTACGTCACGTTCCGTCTAAACCTGGGGCTGAGACGGGATTTCACGTGGCGATTCGTCATTGCCGACGTTACAACCCCGATCATAGGCGCCGATTTTTTAAACTTTTTCAACCTCCTCGTCGACCTGCGAGCAAAAAAACTGGTGGACGCGTTAACCACGTTATCGACGGGGGGACGCGTGGTCGAAAATCGAGCGGGAAGCGTAAAAGCGATATCCGGGGAATCTAGATTCCATACGATCCTTGCCGAGTTCCCGGACGTCACGCGACCATCGGGAGGATACCGCACGACGAGACACGAGACGTGCCACTACATCAGGACCACACCGGGTCCACCAGTGTCTTGTAAACCGCGACGCCTCGCTCCCGACAAACTGCGAATCGCCAAAGCGGAGTTCGAGGCCATGGTGAGGGACGGAACGGCGCGCCGTTCCGAAAGTTGCTGGTCGTCGGCCCTGCACCTGGTCCCGAAGAAGAACGACGAATGGCGACCGTGCGGAGACTACCGGGCGTTGAACGCAAGAACAATCCCGGATAAATACCCGGTGCCTCACGTCGAGGATTTTGCGCAATGTCTGGCCGGCAAGACGTTGTTCTCGACGATAGATTTAGTGCGGGCGTACAACCAAATCCCAGTGAACCCGGACGATATCCCTAAAACCGCCATCACTACACCTTTCGGGCTGTTCGAGTTCCCTTGGATGTCGTTCGGTCTACGAAACGCGGCCCAGACATTCCAGCGCTTTATGGACGAGGTGTTACGCGGACTCGATTGGTGCTACGTTTACATCGACGACATTCTCGTGGCATCGAGCTCGGTCGAAGAGCACGAACATCATTTACGCGAACTTTTCAGACGATTGAGCGAGTACGGAGTGCTCGTGAATTGCGCGAAGTGCGTTTTTGGTGCGCCGGAAGTGACGTTCCTGGGATACGCGGTGAACGAGAGCGGCACACGACCGTTGCCGCAAAAAGTCGAAGCAATTCGAACTTTCCCACGCCCAGAGACAGTTAAAGAACTGCGACAATTTCTGGGCATGCTAAACTTCTACCGGCGTTTCTTGCCGGCCGCCGCAGAGATTCAGGCCCCCCTAAACGCAGCCCTTCAGGGTAACGTCAAGGGCCGGACCCCCGTCGACTGGTCGCCGGACAGAATCGAAGCGTTCGAACGGTGTAAGGACAGCCTCGCGCGGGCGGCATTGCTCGCGCACCCCGACGTCTCGTTGCCTTTGGCACTTTTTACAGATGCTTCCGATTTCACGGTGGGAGCTGCGTTGCAGCAGCGATCGGGCGACGGATGGCAACCATTAGCTTTCTTCACGAAAAAGCTAACGCAGGCCGAACGGAAGTACAGTCCGTATGACCGGGAACTTCTGGCGGTGTATAAAGCCGTCAGGTACTTTCGGCATATGGTGGAAGGCCGCGTATTCACGATCTTTACCGACCATAAACCGATCACCTTCGCGTTCGCGCAAAAACCGGGGAAACATACCCCCCGACAGTTCCGCTATTTAGACTTTATCGGACAATTTACAACCGACATCCGGCACGTGTCCGGGAAAGACAACGTCGTGGCCGACGCTTTGTCACGGGTCGCGCAGATTTCCCGGGCCCTCGACTATGCGAAACTCGCCGACTCCCAACAGCGAGACGAAGAATTACAGGCGTTGCTACAATCGAGCACGTCACTCGCGCTGAAGCGAGTTGCGTTTTCCGACGGGAGTTCGGCGGTGTACTGCGACACGACGACCCCCTCATTGCGACCATTCGTGACGAGGGAGTTTCGAAAACGCGCCTTCGATTCCATCCACGATCTCGCGCATCCCGGGGCGAAAGCGACCGCGCGGCTAGTAGCGCAGCGTTTTGTGTGGCCAGGTATCCGGAAGGATTGTAGAACCTGGGCACAGGCGTGCGTGCCGTGCCAACGAGCGAAGACCAGTAGGCACGTGTCTACACCGGCGGGTAGATTTGATACGCCGTCGGGGCGTTTTGAGCATGTCCACGTGGACATCATCGGGCCGTTGCCGATGTCAAGGGGGTATCGATACTGCGTAACATGCGTCGATCGTTACGCACGCTGGCCGGAAGCGTTCCCCGTTGAAGATGTTACCGCCGAGACGGTAGCTCACGCGTTACTCGCGGGTTGGATCGCCCGGTTCGGCGCACCCCATCGAATCACAACCGATCAGGGCCGACAATTCGAATCCGCTTTATTCCAACAATTGTCGCTCCTGATCGGGACGAAACATTTGCGTACAACTGCGTACCATCCAGCAGCGAACGGCATGGTGGAACGATTCCACCGCCAGTTGAAATCGGCAATCGTGTGCCACGCGGACAGCTGGGCCGCGGCGTTACCGGTCGTCCTTTTAGGCATCCGAGCCGCCTGGAAGGACGACATCAAAGCGACTCCGGCCGAAATGTTGTACGGCGAACCGATTCGCCTGCCGGGCGAATTATTGATAGAGCGGCGAACCGCGAACGACAACGAGGAAGCCTACGTCGCGAAACTACGCGAGCATTTCCGCGGACTGCGCCCGACGCCTGTAACGCGCCACGGAAACCAAAAGGTGTTCGTCTTCAAGGACCTCGCCACAACGACGCACGTGTTCGTGAGGCACGGCGGCCTCAAAGGCGCCCTGCAACCGGCGTACGACGGCCCTTACGAGGTAGTCGAGCGACACCCGAAGCATTTCAACATACGTGTCAAGGATCGGGTGGTTCCAGTGTCGTTAGACAGACTCAAGCCAGCCTACCTGCTACAGGACGACAGCCAGGGCGCAACCAACAAACCCCCACCGCGGAAGGCCGACAACGACACCGCGGATTCCCGTACGGAAGAGCAGAGCGAACGCACGACGAAATCGGGTAGACGCGTCCATTTTCCCGACCGCTACGTTGCGGGCAAGCCGATATGAATAAGCGTACCCTTATTTTCACCAAGGGGGCTGGTGTGGCGGCCCGTGCTCGAGCACGCCGCCAGACCGTCGCCTCTTGAGATAAACAAAACGCAGCAACGAAGCTGGCCACGAAAATTGTCAATCGTCGCCTGGCGATAAACGGGGCCCTAAAGAATGGTCGGAGAAAGAAGGGACGGGGACGAGCCCCGAGGAGCCAGTCTTCGACCGATCTTCGACCCGACCGACACGACCACGCGATACGACCGAATCCGCAATAAAGCCAGTGAACGAAAGAATTAGCGTACTTTCCTTTCTCCCGATTACCCACACGTATAACGTATAACGTATAACGTATAACGTATAACGTATAACGTATAACGTATAACCTATATTGTGTAACATCTAACATATAACGAATGACGTATAACGTATAACGTATAACGTATAACGTATAACGTATAACGTATAACGTATAACGTATAACGTATAACGTATAACCTATAACGTATAACGTATAACGTATAACGTATAACGTATAACGTATAAAGTATAACGTATAACGTATAACGTATAACGTATAACGTATAACATAAAACGTATAACGTATAACGTATAACGTATAACGTATAACGTATAACGTATAACGTATAACGTAAAACGTATAACGTATGACGTATTACATATTACGTATAACGTATAACGTATAACGTATAACGTATAACGTATAACGTATAACGTATAACGTATAACGTATAACGTATAACGTATAACGTATAACGTATAACGTATAACGTATAACGTATAACGTATAACGTATAACGTATAACGTATAACGTATAACGTATCACGTATAACGTATATTGTATAACGTATAACGTATAACGTATAACGTATAACGTATAACGTATAACGTATAACGTGTAACGTATAACGTATAACGTATAACGTGTAACGTATAACCTATATTGTGTAACGTCTAACATATAACGAATGACGTATAACGTATAACTTATAACGTATAACGTATAACGTATAACGTATATCGTATAACGTATAACGTATAACGTATAACGTATAACGTATAACGTATAACTTATAACGTATAACGTATAACGTACAACGTATAACCTATAACGTATATTCTATAACGTATAACGTATAACGTATAACGTATAACGTATAATGTATAACGTATAACGTATAACGTATAACGTACAACGTATAACGTATAACGTATAACGTATAACGTATAACGTATAACGTATAACGTACAACGTACAACGTATAACGTACAACGTATAACGTATAACGTATAACGTATAACGTATAACGTATAACGTATAACGTATAACGTATAACGTATAACGTATAACGTATAACGTATAACGTATAACGTATAACGTATAACGTATAACGTATAACCTATATTGTGTAACATCTAACGTATAACGAATGACGTATAACGTATATTGTATAACGTATAACGTACAACGTATAACGTATAACGTATAACGTATAACGTATAACGTATAACGTATAACGTGTAACGTATAACGTATAACGTATAACGTGTAACGTATAACGTATAACGTATAACGTAGAACGTATAACGTATAACGTATGACGTATCACGAATAAGGTATGACCTATAACGTATAACGTATAACGTATAACGTATAACGTAGAACGTATAACGTATAACGTATGACGTATCACGAATAATGTATGACCTATAACGTATAACGTATAACGTATAACGTATGACGCATAACGAATAACGTATGACGTAGAACGTATAACGTATAACTTATAACGTCTAACGTATAACGTATAACGTATGACGTATAACGTATAACGTATAACGTATAACGTATAACGTATAACGTATAGCGTATAACGTATAACGTATAACGTATAACGTATAACGTATAACGTATAACGTATAACGTATAACGTATGACGTATAACGTATAACGTATAACGTATAACGTATAACGTATCACGTATAACCTATATTGTGTAACGTCTAACGTATAACGAATGACGTATAACGTATAATGTATAACGTATAACGTATAACGTATAACGTATAACGTATAACGTATAACGTATAACGTATAACGTATAACGTATCACGTATAACCTATATTGTGTAACGTCTAACGTATAACGAATGACGTATAACGTATAATGTATAACGTATAACGTATAACGTATAACGTATAACGTATAACATATAACGTATAACGTATAACGTATAACGTATAACGTATCACGTATAACCTATATTGTGTAACGTCTAACGTATAACGATAGACGTATAACGTATAATGTATAACGTATAACCTATAACGTATAACGTATAACGTATAACATATAACGTGTAACGTCTAACGTATAACGTATGACGTATAACGTATAACGTATAACATAAAACGTATAACGTATAACGTATAACGTATAACGTATAACGTATAACGTATAACGTATAACGTATAACGTATAACGTGTAACGTATAACGTATAACGTATAACGTATAACGGATAACGTATAACGTATAACGTATAACGTATGACGTATAACGTATAACGTATAACCTATAACGTATTATGTATAACGTATAATGTATAACGTATAACGTATAACGTATAACGTAAAACGTATAACGTATAACGTATAACGTATAACGTATAACGTATAACTTATGACGTATAACGTATAACGTATAACGTATAACGTGTAACGTATAACGTAGAACGTGTAACGTATAACGTATAACGTGTAACATATAACGTATAACGTATAACGTATGACGTATAACGTATAACGTATAACGTGTAACGAAGAGGGTATAACGAAAAACGTAGAACGTGTAACGTATAACGTATAACGTATAACGTATAACGTATAACGTATAACGTATAACGTATAACGTATAGCGTATAACGTATAACGTATAACGTATAACGTATAACGTATAACGTATAACGTATAACGTATAACGTATAACGTATAACGTATAACGTATAACGTATAACGTATAACGTATAACGTATAACGTATAACGTATAACGTATAACGTATAACGTATGACGTATAACCTATATTGTGTAACGTCTAACGTATAACGAATGACGTATAACGTATAACGTATAACGTATAACGTATAACGTATAACGTATAACGTATAACGTATAACGTATAACGTATAACGTATAACGTATAACGTATAACGTATAACGTATAACGTATAACGTATAACGTATAACGTATAACGTATAACTTGTAACGTATAACGTATAACGTATAACGTATAACCTATAACGTATATTCTATAACGTATAACGTATAACGTATAACGTATAACGTATAACGTACAACGTATAACGTATAATGTATAACGTATAACGTATAACGTATAACGTATAACGTATAACGTATAACGTATAACGTATAACGTATAACGTATAACGTATAACGTATAACGTATAACGTATAACCTATATTGTGTAACATCTAACGTATAACGAATGACGTATAACGTATATTGTATAACGTATAACGTATAACGTATAACGTATAACGTATAACGTATATCGTATAACGTATAACGTATAACGTATAACGTACAACGTATAACGTATAACTTATAACGTATAACGTATAACGTACAACGTATAACCTATAACGTATATTCTATAACGTATAACGTATAACGTATAACGTATAACGTATAATGTATAACGTATAACGTATAACGTATAACGTACAACGTATAACGTATAACGTATAACGTATAACGTATAACGTATAACGTATAACGTATAACGTATAACGTACAACGTACAACGTATAACGTACAACGTATAACGTATGACGTATAACGTATAACGTATAACGTGTAACGAAGAGCGTATAACGAAAAACGTAGAACGTGCAACGTATAACGTATAACGTATAACGTATAACGTATAACGTATAACGTATAACGTATAACGTATAGCGTATAACGTATAACGTATAACGTATAACGTATAACGTATAACGTATAACGTATAACGTATAACGTATAACGTATAACGTATAACGTATAACGTATAACGTATAACGTATAACGTATAACGTATAACGTATAACGTATAACGTATGACGTATAACCTATATTGTGTAACGTCTAACGTATAACGAATGACGTATAACGTATAACGTATAACGTATAACGTATAACGTATAACGTATAACGTATTACGTATAACGTATAACGTATAACGTATAACGTATAACGTATAACGTATAACGTATAACGTATAACGTATAACGTATAACGTATAACGTATAACGTATAACGTATAACGTATAACTTGTAACGTATAACGTATAACGTATAACGTATAACCTATAACGTATATTCTATAACGTATAACGTATAACGTATAACGTATAACGTATAACGTATAACGTATAACGTATAACGTGTAACGTATAACGTATAACGTATAACGTGTAACGTATAACCTATATTGTGTAACGTCTAACGTATAACGAATGACGTATAACGTATAACGTATAGCGTATAACGTATAACGTATAACGTATATCGTATAACGTATAACGTATAACGTATAACGTATAACGTATAACGTATAACTTATAACGTATAACGTATAACGTACAACGTATAACCTATAACGTATATTCTATAATGTATAACGTATAACGTATAACGTATAACGTATAATGTATAACGTATAACGTATAACGTATAACGTACAACGTATAACGTATAACGTATAACGTATAACGTATAACGTATAACGTATAACGTACAACGTACAACGTATAACGTACAACGTATAACGTATAACGTATAACGTATAACGTATAACGTATAACGTATAACCTATATTGTGTAACATCTAACGTATAACGAATGACGTATAACGTATATTGTATAACGTATAACATATAACGTATAACGTATAACGTATAACGTGTAACGTATAACGTATAACGTGTAACGTATAACGTATAACGTATAACGTGCGACGTATAACGTATAACGTATAACGTAGAACGTATAACGTATAACGTATGACGTATCACGAATAAGGTATGACCTATAACGTATAACGTATAACGTATAACGTAGAACGTATAACGTATAACGTATAACGTATGACGTATCACGAATAATGTATGACCTATTACGTATAACGTATAACGTATAACGTATGACGCATAACTTATAACGTATGACGTAGAACGTATAACGTATAACTTATAACCTATATTGTGTAACATCTAACGTATAACGAATGACGTATAACGTATAACGTATAACGTATCACGTATAACCTATATTGTGTAACGTCTAACGTATAACGAATGACGTATAGCGTATAATGTACAACGTATAACGTATAACGTATAACGTATAACGTACAACGTATAACGTATAACGTATAACGTATAACGTATAACGTATAACGTATAACGTACAACGTACAACGTATAACGTACAACGTATAACGTATAACGTATAACGTATAACGTATAACGTATAACGTATAACGTATAACCTATATTGTGTAACATCTAACGTATAACGAATGACGTATAACGTATATTGTATAACGTATAACGTATAACGTATAACGTATAACGTATAACGTGTAACGTATAACGTATAACGTGTAACGTATAACGTATAACGTATAACGTGTGACGTATAACGTATAACGTATAACGTAGAACGTATAACGTATAACGTATGACGTATCACGAATAAGGTAGACCTATAACGTATAACGTATAACGTATAACGTATAACGAATGACGTATAACGTATAACGTATAACGTATAACGTATAACGTATAACGTATAACGTATAACGTATAACGTATAACGTATAACGTATAACGTATAACGTATAACGTATAACGTATAACGTATAACGTATAACGTATAACTTGTAACGTATAACGTATAACGTATAACGTATAACCTATAACGTATATTCTATAACGTATAACGTATAACGTATAACGTATAACGTATAACGTATAACGTATAACGTATAACGTGTAACGTATAACGTATAACGTATAACGTGTAACGTATAACCTATATTGTGTAACGTCTAACGTATAACGAATGACGTATAACGTATAACGTATAGCGTATAACGTATAACGTATAACGTATATCGTATAACGTATAACGTATAACGTATAACGTATAACGTATAACGTATAACTTATAACGTATAACGTATAACGTACAACGTATAACCTATAACGTATATTCTATAATGTATAACGTATAACGTATAACGTATAACGTATAATGTATAACGTATAACGTATAACGTATAACGTACAACGTATAACGTATAACGTATAACGTATAACGTATAACGTATAACGTATAACGTATAACGTATAACCTATATTGTGTAACATCTAACGTATAACGAATGACGTATAACGTATATTGTATAACGTATAACGTACAACGTATAACGTATAACGTATAACGTATAACGTATAACGTATAACGTATAACGTATAACGTATAACCTATATTGTGTAACATCTAACGTATAACGAATGACGTATAACGTATATTGTATAACGTATAACGTACAACGTATAACGTATAACGTATAACGTATAACGTATAACGTATAACGTATAACGTATAACGTGTAACGTATAACGTATAACGTATAACGTGTAACGTATAACGTATAACGTATAACGTAGAACGTATAACGTATAACGTATGACGTATCACGAATAAGGTATGACCTATAACGTATAACGTATAACGTATAACGTAGAACGTATAACGTATAACGTATGACGTATCACGAATAATGTATGACCTATAACGTATAACGTATAACGTATAACGTATGACGCATAACGAATAACGTATGACGTAGAACGTATAACGTATAACTTATAACGTCTAACGTATAACGTATGACGTATAACGTATAACGTATAAAGTATAACGTATAACGTATAACGTATAACGTATAACCTATAACGTATAACGTATAACGTATAACGTATAACGTATAACCTATATTGTGTAACGTCTAACGTATAACGATAGACGTATAACGTATAATGTATAACGTATAACCTATAACGTATAACGTATAATGTATAACGTATAACGTATAACGTATAACGTATAACGTATAACGTATAACGTATAACGAATGACGTATAACGTATAATGTATAACGTATAACGTATAACGTATAACGTATAACGTATAACGTATAACGTATAACGTATAACGTATAACGTATCACGTATAACCTATATTGTGTAACGTCTAACGTATAACGATAGACGTATAACGTATAATGTATAACGTATAACCTATAACGTATAACGTATAACGTATAACATATAACGTGTAACGTCTAACGTATAACGTATGACGTATAACGTATAACGTATAACGTATAACGTATAACGTATAACGTATAACGTATAACCTATAACGTATAACGTATAACGTATAACGTATAACGTATAACGTATAACGTATAACGTATAACGTATAACGTATAACGTATAACGTATAACGTATAACATAAAACGTATAACGTATAACGTATAACGTATAACGTATAACGTATAACGTATAACGTATAACGTATAACGTATAACGTAAAACGTATAACGTATGACGTATTACATATTACGTATAACGTATAACGTATAACGTATAACGTATAACGTATAACGTATAACGTATAATGTATAACGTATAACGTATAACGTATAACGTATAACGTATAACGTATAACGTATAACGTATAACGTATAACGTGTAACGTATAACGTGTAACATATAACGTATAACGTATAACGTATAACGTATAACGTATAACGTATAACGTATAACGTATAACGTATAACGTATAACGTATAACGTATAACGTATAACGTATAACGTATAACGTATAACGTGTAACGTATAACGTATAACGTATAACGTATAACGGATAACGTATAACGTATAACGTATAACGTATGACGTATAACGTATAACGTATAACCTATAACGTATTATGTATAACGTATAATGTATAACGTATAACGTATAACGTATAACGTAAAACGTATAACGTATAACGTATAACGTATAACGTATAACGTATAACTTATGACGTATAACGTATAACGTATAACGTATAACGTGTAACGTATAACGTAGAACGTGTAACGTATAACGTATAACGTGTAACATATAACGTATAACGTATAACGTATGACGTATAACGTATAACGTATAACGTGTAACGAAGAGCGTATAACGAAAAACGTAGAACGTGTAACGTATAACGTATAACGTATAACGTATAACGTATAACGTATAACGTATAACGTATAACGTATAACGTATAACGTATAAGGTATAACGTGTAACGTATAACGTATAACGTATAACGTATAACATAAAACGTATAACGTATAACGTATAACGTATAACGTATAACGTATAACGTATAACGTATAACGTAAAACGTATAACGTATGACGTATTACATATTACGTATAACGTATAACGTATAACGTATAACGTATAACGTATAACGTATAACGTATAACGTATAACGTATAACGTATAACGTATAACGTGTAACGTATAGCGTATAACGTATAACGTATAACGTATAACGTATAACGTGTAACGTATAACGTGTAACGTATAACGTAGAACGTGTAACGTATAACGTATAACGTGTAACATATAACGTATAACGTATAACGTATGACGTATAACGTATAACGTATAACGTGTAACGAAGAGCGTATAACGAAAAACGTAGAACGTGTAACGTATAACGTATAACGTATAACGTATAACGTATAACGTATAACGTATAACGTATAACGTATAACGTATAACGTATAAGGTATAACGTGTAACGTATAACGTAAAACGTATGACGTATTACGTATAACGTATAACGTATAACGTATAACGTATGACGCATAACGTATAACGTATGACGTATAACGTATAACGTATAACTTATAACGTCTAACGTATAACGTATAACGTATGACGTATAACGTATAACGTATAACGTATAACGTATGACGTATAACGTATAACGTAGAACGTATAACGTATAACGTATGGCGTATCACGAATAAGGTATGACCTATAACGCATAACGTATAACGTATAACGTAGAACGTTTAACGTATAAGGTATGACGTATCACGAATAAGGTATGACCTATAACGTATAACGTATAACGTATAACGTATGACGCATAACGTATAACGTATGACGTATAACGTATAACGTATAACTTATAACGTCTAACGTATAACGTATAACGTATGACGTATAACGTATAACGTATAACGTATAACGTATAACGTATAACGTATAACGTATAACGTATAACGTATAACGTATAACGTATATCGTATAACGTATAACGTATAACGTATAATGTATGACGTATGACGTATAACGTATAACGTATAACGTATAACGTATAACGTATAACGTATAACGTATAGCGTATAACGTATAACGTATAACGTATAACGTATAACGTATAACGTATAACGTATAACGTATAACATATAACGTATAACGTATAACGTATAACGTATAACGTATAACCTATAACCTATATTGTGTAACGTCTAACGTATAACGAATGACGTATAACGTATAACGTATAACGTATAACGAATGACGTATAACGTATAACGTATAACGTATAACGTATAACGTATAACGTATAACGTATAACGTATAACGTATAACGTATAACGTATAACGTATAACGTATAACTTATAACGTATAACGTATAACGTATAACGTATAACGTATGACGTATCAGGAATAAGGTATGACCTATAACGTATAACGTATAACGTATAACGTATGACGCATAACGTATAACGTATAACGTATAAGGTATAACGTATAACGGACAACGTATAACGTATAACGTATAACGTATAACGTATAACGTATAACGTATAACGTATAACGTATAACGTATAACGTATGAGGTATAACGTATAACGTATAACGTATAACGTATAACGTATAACGTATAACGTATAACGTATAACGTATAACGTATAACGTATAACGTATAACGTACAACGCATAACGTATAACGCATAACGTATAACGTATAACTTATAACGTGTAACGTATGACGTATCACGAATAAGGTATGACCTATAACGTATAACGTATAACGTATAACGTATTACGTATAACCTATAAACGATATAACGTATAACGTATAACGTATAACGTATAACGTATAACGTATAACGTATAACGTATAACGTATAACGTATAACGTATAACGTATAACGTATAACGTATAACGTATAACGTATAACGTGTGACGCATAACGTATAACGTATAACGTATAAGGTATAACGTATAACGTACAACGTATAACGTATAACGTATAACGTATAACGTATAACGTATAACGTATAACGTATAACGTATAACGTATAACGTATAACGTATAACGTATAACGTATAACGTATAACGTATAACGTATGACGTATAACGTATAACGTATAACGTATAACGTATAACGTATAACGTATAACGTATAACGTATAACGTATAACGTATAACGTATAACGTATAACGTATAACGTATAACGTATAACGTATAACGTGTAACGTATAACGTATAACGTGTAACATATAACGTATAACGTATAACGTAGAACGTATAATGTATAACGTATGACGTATCACGAATAAGGTATGACCTATAACGTATAACGTATAACGTATAACGTATTACGTATAACGTATAAACGATTTAACGTATAACGTAAAACGTATAACGTATAACGTATAACGTATAACGTATAACGTATAACGTATAACGTATAACGTACAACGTATAACGTATAACGTATAACGTATTACGTATAACGTATAACGTATAACGTATAACGTATAACGTATAACGTATATCGTATAACGTATAACGTATAACGTATAACGTATAACGTATAACGTATAACGTATAACGTATAACGTATAACGTATAACGTATAACGTATAACGTATAACGTATAACGTATAACGTATAACGTATAACGTATAACGTATAACGTATAACGTATAACGTATAACGTATAACGTATAACGTATAACGTATAACGTATAACCTATAACGTATGACGTATAACGTATAACGTATAACTTATAACGTCTAACGTATAACGTATAACGTATGACGTATAACGTATAACGTATAACGTATAACGTATAACGTATAACGTGTAACGAAGAACGTATAACGAAAAACGTAGAACGTGTAACGTATAACGTATAACGTATAACGTATAACGTATAACGTATAACGTATAACGTATAACGTATAACGTATAACGTATAACGTATAAGGTATAACGTGTAACGTATAACGTAAAACGTATGACGTATTACGTATAACGTATAACGTATAACGTATAACGTATAACGTATAACGTATAACGTATAACGTATAACGTATAACGTATAACGTATAACGTATAACGTATAACGTATAACGTATAACGTATAACGTATAACGTATAACGTATAACGTATAACGTATAACGTATAACGTATAACGTATAACGTATAACGTATAACGTATAACGTATGACGTATAACGTATAACGTATAACGTATAACGTATAACGTATAACGTATAACGTATAACGTATAACGTATAACGTATAACGTATAACGTATAACGTATAACGTATAACGTATAACGTATAACGTATAACGTATAACGTACAACGCATAACGTATAACGCATAACGTATAACGTATAACCTATAACGTGTAACGTATGACGTATCACGAATAAGGTATGACCTATAACGTATAACGTATAACGTATAACGTATTACGTATAACGTATAAACGATATAACGTATAACGTATAACGTATAACGTATAACGTATAACGTATAACGTATAACGTATAACGTATAACGTATAACGTATAACGTATAACGTATAACGTATAACGTATAACGTATGACGTATAACGTATAACGTATAGCGTATAACGTAGAACGTAGAACGTATAACGTATAACGTATAACGTATAACGTGTAACGTATAACGTATAACGTATAACGTAGAACGTATAACGTATAACGTATGACGTATCACGAATAAGGTATGACCTATAACGCATAACGTATAACGTATGACGTATCAGGAATAAGGTATGACCTATAACGTATAACGTATAACGTATAACGTGTGACGCATAACGTATAACGTATAACGTATAAGGTATAACGTATAACGTACAACGTATAACGTATAACGTATAACGTATAACGTATAACGTATAACGTATAACGTATAACGTATAACGTATAACGTATAACGTATGACGTATCACGAATAAGGTATGACCTATAACGCATAACGTATAACGTATGACGTATCAGGAATAAGGTATGACCTATAACGTATAACGTATAACGTATAACGTGTGACGCATAACGTATAACGTATAACGTATAAGGTATAACGTATAACGTGTAACATATAACGTATAACGTATAACGTATAACGTAGAACGTATAATGTATAACGTATGACGTATCACGAATAAGGTATGACCTATAACGTATAACGTATAACGTATAACGTATTACGTATAACGTATAAACGATATAACGTATAACGTATAACGTATAACGTATAACGTATAACGTATAACGTATAACGTATAACGTATAACGTATAACGTATAACGTATAACGTATAACGTACAACGCATAACGTATAACGCATAACGTATAACGTATAACCTATAACGTGTAACGTATGACGTATCACGAATAAGGTATGACCTATAACGTATAACGTATAACGTATAACGTATTACGTATAACGTATAAACGATATAACGTATAACGTATAACGTATAACGTATAACGTATAACGTATAACGTATAACGTATAACGTATAACGTATGACGTATAACGTATAACGTATAGCGTATAACGTAGAACGTAGAACGTATAACGTATAACGTATAACGTATAACGTGTAACGTATAACGTATAACGTATAACGTAGAACGTATAACGTATAACGTATGACGTATCACGAATAAGGTATGACCTATAACGCATAACGTATAACGTATGACGTATCAGGAATAAGGTATGACCTATAACGTATAACGTATAACGTATAACGTGTGACGCATAACGTATAACGTATAACGTATAAGGTATAACGTATAACGTACAACGTATAACGTATAACGTATAACGTATAACGTATAACGTATAACGTATAACGTATAACGTATAACGTATAACGTATGACGTATCACGAATAAGGTATGACCTATAACGCATAACGTATAACGTATGACGTATCAGGAATAAGGTATGACCTATAACGTATAACGTATAACGTATAACGTGTGACGCATAACGTATAACGTATAACGTATAAGGTATAACGTATAACGTGTAACATATAACGTATAACGTATAACGTATAACGTAGAACGTATAATGTATAACGTATGACGTATCACGAATAAGGTATGACCTATAACGTATAACGTATAACGTATAACGTATTACGTATAACGTATAAACGATATAACGTATAACGTATAACGTATAACGTATAACGTATAACGTATAACGTATAACGTATAACGTATAACGTATAACGTATAACGTATAACGTATAACGTATAACGTATAACGTATAACGTATAACGTATAACGTATAACGTATAACGTATAACGTATAACGTATAACGTATAACGTATAACGTATAACGTATAACGTATAACGTATAACGTATAACGTATAACGTATAACGGATAACGTATAACGTATAACGTAAAACGTATACCGTATAACGTATAACGTATAACGTATAACGTATAACGTATAACGTATAAGGTATAACGTATAACGTATAACGTATAACGTATAACGTATAACGTATAACGTATAAGGTATAACGCATAACGTATAACGTATAACGTATAACGTATAACGTATAAAGAATAACGTATAACGTATAACGTATAACGTATAACGTATAACGTATAACGTATAACGTATAACGTATAACGTATAACGTATAAGGTATTACGTATAACGTATAACGTATAACGTATAACGTATAACGTATAACGAATAACGCATAACGTATAACGTATAACGTATAACGTATAACGTATAACCTATGACGTATAACGTATAACGTATAACGTATAACGTATAACGTATTACGTATAACGTATAACGTATAACGTATAACGTATAACGAAGAACGTAAAACGTATAACGCATAACGTATAACGTATAACGTGTAACGAAGAAGGTATAACGAATAACGTATAACGTATATCGTATAACGTAGAACGTATAACGTATAACGTATATCGTAAAACGTATAACGTATAACGTATAACGTATAACGTATAACGTATAACGTATAACGTATAACGTATAACGTATAACGTATAACGTATAACGTATAACGTATAACGTATAACGTATAACGTATAAAGTATAACGTATAACGTATAACGTATAACGTATAACGTATAACGTATAAAGAATAACGTATAACGTATAACGTATAACGTATAACGTATAACTTATAACGTATAACGTATAAGGCATTACGTATAACGTATAACGTATAACGTATAACGTATAACGAATAACGTATAACGTATAACGTATAACGTATAACGTATAACTTATAACGTATAACGTATAAGGCATTACGTATAACGTATAACGTATAACGTATAACGTATAACGAATAACGTATAACGTATAACGTATAACGTATAACGTATAACGTATAACCTATGACGAATAACGTAAAACGTATAACGCATAACGTATAACGTATAACGTGTAACGAAGAACGTATAACGAATAACGTATAACGTATAACGTATAACGTATAACGTATAACGTATAACGTATAACGTATAACGTATAACGTATAACGTATAACGTATAACGTATAACGTATAACGTATAACGTATAACGTATAACGTATAACGTATAACGTATAACGTATAACGTATAACGTATAACGTATAACGTATAACGTATAACGTATGACGTATAACGTATAACGTATCACCAATAACGTAAAACGTATAGCGCAAACGTATAACGTATAACGTGTAACGAAGAACGTATAACGAATAACGTAAAACGTATAACGCATAACATGTAACGTATAACGTATAACGTATAACGTATAACGTATAACGTATAACGTATAACGTATAACGTATAACGTATAACGCATAACGTATAACGTATAACGTATAATGTATAACGTATAACGTATAACGTATAACGTATAACGTATAACGTATAACGTATAACGTATAACGTATAACGTATAACGTATAACGTATAATGTATAACGTATAACGTATAACGTATAACGTATAACGTATAACGTATAACGTATAACGTATAACGTATAACGTATAACGTATAACGTATAACGTATAACGTATAAGGTATAACGTATAAAGAATAACGTATAACGTATACCGTATAACGTATAACGTATAACGTATAACGTATAACGTATAACGTATAACGTATAACGTATAACGTATAACGTATAACGTATAACGTACAACGTATAACGTACAACGTATAACGTATAACGTATAACGTATAACGTATAACGTATAACGTATAACGTATAACGTATAACGTATAACGTATAACGTATAACGTATAACGTATAACGTATAAGGTATAACGTATAAAGTATAACGTATAACGTATAACGTACAAAGAATAACGTATAACGTATACCGTATAACGTATAACGTATAACGTATAACGTATAACGTATAACGTATAACGTATAACGTATAACGTATAACGTATAACGGATAACGTATAACGTATAACGTATAACGTATAACGTATAACGTATAATGTATAACGTATGACGTATAACGTATAACGTATAACGTATAACGTATAACGTACAACGTATAACGTATAACGTATAAGGTATAACGTATAAAGTATAACGTATAACGTATAACGTATAAAGAATAACGTATAACGTATACCGTATAACGTATAACGTATAACGTATAACGTATAACGTATAACGTATAACGTATAACGTATAACGTATAACGTATAACGTATAACGTATAACGTATAACGTATAACGTATAACGTATAACGTATAACGTATAACGTATAACGTATAACGTATAACGTATAACGTATAACGTATAACGTATAAGGTATAACGTATAAAGTATAACGTATAACGTATAACGTACAAAGAATAACGTATAACGTATACCGTATAACGTATAACGTATAACGTATAACGTATAACGTATAACGTATAACGTATAACGTATAACGTATAACGTATAACGTATAACGTATAACGTATAACGTATAACGTATAACGTATAACGTATAACGTATAACGTATAAAGAATAACGTATAACGTATAACGTATAACGTATAACGTATAAGGTATTACGTATAACGTATAACGTATAACGTATAACGTATAACGTATAACGTATAACGTATAACGTATAACGTATAACGTATAACGTATAACGTATAACGTATAACGTATAACGTATAACGTATAACGTATAACGTATAACGTATAACGTATAACGTATAACGTATAACGTATAACCTATGACGTATAACGTATAACGTATAACGTATAACGTATAACGTATAACGTATAACGTATAACGTATAACGTATAACGTATAACGTATAACGTATAACGTATAACGTATAACGTTTAACGTATAACGTATAACGTATAACGTATAACGTATAACGTATAACGTATAACGTATAACGTATAACGTATAACGTATAACGTATAACGTATAACGTATAACGTATAACGTATAACGTATAACGTATAACGTATATCGGATAACGTATAACGTATAACGTAAAATGTATAACGTATAACGTATAACGAATAACGTAAAACGTATAACGCATAACGTATATCGTATACCGTATAACGTATAACGTATAACGTATAACGTATAAAGAATAACGTATATCGTATAACGTATGACGTATAACGTATAACGTATAACGTATAACGTATAACGTATAAGGTATAACGCATAACGTATAACGTATAACGTATAACGTATAACGTATAAAGAATAACGTATAACGTATAACGTATAACGTATAACGTATAACGTATAACGTATAACGTATAACGTATAACGTATAACGTATAACGTATAACGTATAACGTATAACGTATAACGTATAACGTATAACGTATAACGTATAACGTATAACGTATAACGTATATCGGATAACGTATAACGTATAACGTAAAACGTATAACGTATAACGTATAACGAATAACGTAAAACGTATAACGCATAACGTATATCGTATACCGTATAACGTATAACGTATAACGTATAACGTATAACGTATAAAGAATAACGTATATCGTATAACGTATGACGTATAACGTATAACGTATAACGTATAACGTATAACGTATAACGTATAACGTATAACGTATAACGTATAACGTATAACGTATAACGTATAACGTAAAACGTATACCGTATAACGTATAACGTATAACGTATAACGTATAACGTATAACGTATAAGGTATTACGTATAACGTATAACGTATAACGTATAACGTTTAACGTGTAACGTATAACGTATAAGGCATTACGTATAACGTATAACGTATAACGTATAACGTATAACGAATAACGTATAACGTATAACGTATAACGTATAACGTATAACGTATAACCTATGACGAATAACGTAAAACGTATAACGCATAACGTATAACGTATAACGTGTAACGAAGAACGTATAACGAATAACGTATAACGTATAACGTATAACGTATAACGTATAACGTATAACGTATAACGTATAACGTATAACGTATAACGTATAACGTATAACGTATAACGTATAACGTATAACGTATAACGTATAACGTATAACGTATAACGTATAACGTATAACGTATAACGTATAACGTATAACGTATAACGTATAACGTATAACGTATAACGTATAACGTATAACGTATAACGTATAACGTATAACGTATAACGTATAACGTATGACGTATAACGTATAACGTATCACGAATAACGTAAAACGTATAGCGCAAACGTATAACGTATAACGTGTAACGAAGAACGTATAACGAATAACGTAAAACGTATAACGCATAACATGTAACGTATAACGTATAACGTATAACGTATAACGTATAACGTATAACGTATAACGTATAACGTATAACGTATAACGTATAAAGAATAACGTATATCGTATAACGTATGACGTATAACGTATAACGTATAACGTATAACGTATAACGTATAACGTATAACGTATAACGTATAACGTATAACGTATAACGTATAACGTATAACGTAAAACGTATACCGTATAACGTATAACGTATAACGTATAACGTATAACGTATAACGTATAAGGTATTACGTATAACGTATAACGTATAACGTATAACGTATAACGTATAACGTATAACGTATAACGTATAACGTATAAGGTATAACGTATAAAGTATAACGTATAACGTATAACGTATAAAGAATAACGTATAACGTATACCGTATAACGTATAACGTATAACGTATAACGTATAACGTATAACGTATAACGTATAACGTATAACGTTTAACGTATAACGTATAACGTATAACATATAACGTATAACGTATAACGTATAACGTATAACGTATAACGTATAACGTATAACGTATAACGTATAACGTATAACGTATAACGTATAACGTATAACGTATAAGGTATAACGTATAAAGTATAACGTATAACGTATAACGTACAAAGAATAACGTATAACGTATACCGTATAACGTATAACGTATAACGTATAACGTATAACGTATAACGTATAACGTATAACGTATAACGTATAACGTATAACGTATAACGTATAACGTATAACGTATAACGTATAACGTATAACCTATAACGTATAACGTATAACGTATAACGTATAAAGAATAACGTATAACGTATAACGTATAACGTATAACGTATAACGTATAAGGTATTACGTATAACGTATAACGTATAACGTATAACGTATAACGTATAACGTATAACGTATAACGTATAACGTATAACGTATAACGTATAACGTATAACGTATAACGTATAACGTATAACGTATAACGTATAACGTATAACGTATAACGTATAACGTATAACGTATAACGTATAACGTATAACGTATAACGTATAACGTATAACGTATAACGTATGACGTATAACGTATAACGTATCACGAATAACGTAAAACGTATAGCGCAAACGTATAACGTATAACGTGTAACGAAGAACGTATAACGAATAACGTAAAACGTATAACGCATAACATGTAACGTATAACGTATAACGTATAACGTATAACGTATAACGTATAACGTATAACGTATAACGTATAACGTATAACGTATAACGTATAACGTATAACGTATAACGTATAACGTATAACGTATAACGTATAACGTATAACGTATAACGTATAACGTATAACGTATAACGTATAACGTATAACGTATAACGTATAACGTATAACGTATAACGTATAACGTATAACGTATAACGTATAACGTATAACGTATAACGTATAACGTATAACGTATAACGTATAACGTATAACGTATAACGTATAACGTATAACGTATAACGTATAACGTATAACGTATAACGTATAACGTATAACGTATAACGTATAACGTATAACGTATAACGTATAACGTATAACGTATAACGTATAAGGTATAACGTATAAAGTATAACGTATAACGTATAACGTATAAAGAATAACGTATAACGTATACCGTATAACGTATAACGTATAACGTATAACGTATAACGTATAACGTATAACGTATAACGTATAACGTTTAACGTATAACGTATAACGTATAACATATAACGTATAACGTATAACGTATAACGTATAACGTATAACGTATAACGTATAACGTATAACGTATAACGTATAACGTATAACGTATAACGTATAACGTATAAGGTATAACGTATAAAGTATAACGTATAACGTATAACGTACAAAGAATAACGTATAACGTATACCGTATAACGTATAACGTATAACGTATAACGTATAACGTATAACGTATAACGTATAACGTATAACGTATAACGTATAACGTATAACGTATAACGTATAACCTATAACGTATAACGTATAACGTATAACGTATAAAGAATAACGTATAACGTATAACGTATAACGTATAACGTATAACGTATAAGGTATTACGTATAACGTATAACGTATAACGTATAACGTATAACGTATAACGTATAACGTATAACGTATAACGTATAACGTATAACGTATAACGTATAACGTATAACGTATAACGTATAACGTATAAGGCATTACGTATAACGTATAACGTATAACGTATAACGTATAACGAATAACGTATAACGTATAACGTATAACGTATAACGTATAACGTATAACCTATGACGAATAACGTAAAACGTATAACGCATAACGTATAACGTATAACGTGTAACGAAGAACGTATAACGAATAACGTATAACGTATAACGTATAACGTATAACGTATAACGTATAAGGTATAACGTATAACGTATAACGTACAACGTATAACGTATAACGTATAAAGAATAACGTATAACGTATACCGTATAACGTATAACGTATAACGTATAACGTATAACGTATAACGTATAACGTATAACGTATAACGTATAACGTATCACGAATAACGTAAAACGTATAACGCATAACGTATAACGTATAACGTGTAACGAAGGACGTATAACGAATAACGTAAAAAGTATTACGTATTACATATTTCGTATAACGTATAACGTGTATCGTATAACGTATAACGTATATCGTATAACGTATAAGGTATAACGTATAACGTATAACGTATAACGTATAACGTATAACGTATAACGTATAAAGAATAACGTATAACGTATAACGTATAACGTATAACGTATAACGTATAAAGTATAACGTATAACGTATAACGTATAACGTATAACGTATAACGTATAAAGAATAACGTATAACGTATAACGTATAACGTATACCGTATAACGTATAACGTATAACGTATAACGTATAACGTATAACGTATAACGTATAAGGTATAACGTATAAGGTATAACGTATAACGTATAACGTATAAAGAATAACGTATAACGTATACCGTATAACGTATAACGTATAACGTATAACGTATAACGTATAACGTATAACGTATAACGTATAACGTATAACGTATAACGTATAACGTATAACGTATAAAGAATAACGTATAACGTATAACGTATAACGTATAACGTATAAGGTATTACGTATAACGTATAACGTATAACGTATAACGTATAACGTATAACGTATAACGTATAACGTATAACGTATAACGTATAACGTATAACGTATAACGTATAACGTATAACGTAAAACGTATAACGTATAACGTATAACGTATAACGTATAACGTATAACGTATAACGTATAACGTATAACGTATAACGTATAACGTATAACGTATAACGTATAACCTATAACGTATAACGTATAACGTATAACGTATAACGTATAACGTATAACGTATAACGTATAACGTATAACGTATAACGTATAACGTATAACGTATAACGTATAACGTATAACGTATAACGTATAACGTATAACGTATAACGTATAACGTATAACGTATAACGTATAACGTATAACGTATAACGTATAACGTATAACGTATCACGAATAACGTAAAACGTATAACGCATAACGTATAACGTATAACGTGTAACGAAGGACGTATAACGAATAACGTAAAACGTATTACGTATTACATATTTCGTATAACGTATAACGTGTATCGTATAACGTATAACGTATATCGTATAACGTATAAGGTATAACGTATAACGTATAACGTATAACGTATAACGTATAACGTATAACGTATAAAGAATAACGTATAACGTATAACGTGTATCGTATAACTTATGACGTATAACTTATAACGTATGACGTATAACGTATAACTTGTAACGAAAAACGCATAACGAATATAGTAAAACGTATGATGCATTACATATTACGTATAACGTATAACGTATAACGTATAACGTATAACGTATAACGTATAACGTATATCGAATAACGTAAAACGTATAACACATAGCGTATAACGTATAACGTGTAACGAAGAACGTATAACGAATAACGTATAACGTATATCGTATAACGTATAACGTATAACGTATAACGTATAACGTATAACGTATAACGTATCACGTATAACGTATAACGTATAACGTATAACGTATAACGTATAACGTATACCGTATAACGTATAACATATAACGTATAACGTATGACGTATAACGTATAACGTATCACGAATAACGTAAAACGTATAGCGCAAACGTATAACGTATAACGTGTAACGAAGAACGTATAACGAATAACGTAAAACGTATAACGCATAACATGTAACGTATAACGTATAACGTATAACGTATAACGTATAACGTATAACGTATAACGTATAACGTATAACGTATAACGTATAACGTATAACGTATAACGTATAACGTATAACGTATAACGTATAACGTATAACGTATAACGTATAACGTATAACGTATAACGTATAACGTATAACGTATAACGTATAACGTATAACGTATAACGTATAACGTATAACGTATAACGTATAACGTATAACGTATAACGTATAACGTATAACGTATAACGTATAACGTATAACGTATAACGTATAACGTATAACGTATAACGTATAACGTATAACGTATAACGTATAACGTATAACGTATAACGTATAACGTATAACGTATAACGTATAACGTATAACGTATAACGTATAACGTATAACGTATAACGTATAACGCATAACGTATAACGTATAACGTATAACGTATAACGTATAACGTATAACGTATAACGTATAACGTATAACGTATAACGTATAAGGTATAACGTATAAAGTATAACGTATAACGTATAACGTATAAAGAATAACGTATAACGTATACCGTATAACGTATAACGTATAACGTATAACGTATAACGTATAACGTATAACGTATAACGTATAACGTATAACGTATAACGTATAACGTATAACGTATAACGTATAACGTATAACGTATAACGTATAACGTATAACGTATAACGTATAACGTATAACGTATAAAGAATAACGTATAACGTATAACGTATAACGTATAACGTATAAGGTATTACGTATAACGTATAACGTATAACGTATAACGTATAACGTATAACGTATAACGTATAACATATAACGCATAACGTATAACGTATAACGTATAACGTATAACGTATAACGTATAACGTATAACGTATAACGTATAACGTATAACGTATAACGTATAACGTATAACGTATAACGTGTAACGAAGAACGTATAACGAATAACGTAAAACGTATTACGTATTACATATTTCGTATAACGTATAACGTGTATCGTATAACTTATGACGTATAACTTATAACGTATGACGTATAACGTATAACTTGTAACGAAAAACGCATAACGAATATAGTAAAACGTATGATGCATTACATATTACGTATAACGTATAACGTATAACGTATAACGTATAACGTATAACGTATAACGAATAACGTAAAACGTATAACACATAGCGTATAACGTATAACGTGTAACGAAGAACGTATAACGAATAACGTATAACGTATATCGTATAACGTATAACGTATAACGTATAACGTATAACGTATAACGTATAACGTATAACGTATAACGCATAACGTATAACGTATAACGTATAACGTATAACGTATAACGTATAACGTATAACGTATAACGTATAACGTATAACGTATAAGGTATAACGTATAAAGTATAACGTATAACGTATAACGTATAAAGAATAACGTATAACGTATACCGTATAACGTATAACGTATAACGTATAACGTATAACGTATAACGTATAACGTATAACGTATAAGGTATTACGTATAACGTATAACGTATAACGTATAACGTATATCGTATACCGTATAACGTATAACGTAAAACGTATAACGTATAACGTATAACGTATAACGTATAACGTATAACGTATAACGTATAACGTATAACGTATAACGTATAACGTATAACGTGTAACGTATAAGGCATTACGTATAACGTATAACGTATAACGTATAACGTATAACGAATAACGTATAACGTATAACGTATAACGTATTACGTATAACGTATAACCTATGACGAATAACGTAAAACGTATAACGCATAACGTATAACGTATAACGTGTAACGAAGAACGTATAACGAATAACGTATAACGTATAACGTATAACGTATAACGTATAACGTATAAGGTATAACGTATAACGTATAACGTACAACGTATAACGTATAACGTATAAAGAATAACGTATAACGTATACCGTATAACGTATAACGTATAACGTATAACGTATAACGTATAACGTATAACGTATAACGTATAACGTATAACGTATCACGAATAACGTAAAACGTATAACGCATAACGTATAACGTATAACGTGTAACGAAGGACGTATAACGAATAACGTAAAACGTATTACGTATTACATATTTCGTATAACGTATAACGTGTATCGTATAACGTATAACGTATATCGTATAACGTATAAGGTATAACGTATAACGTATAACGTATAACGTATAACGTATAACGTATAACGTATAAAGAATAACGTATAACGTATACCGTATAACGTATAACGTATAACGTATAACGTATAACGAATAACGTATAACGTATAACGTATCACGAATAACGTAAAACGTATAACGCATAACGTATAACGTATAACGTGTAACGAAGAACGTATAACGAATAACGTAAAACGTATTACGTATTACATATTTCGTATAACGTATAACGTGTATCGTATAACTTATGACGTATAACTTATAACGTATGACGTATAACGTATAACTTGTAACGAAAAACGCATAACGAATATAGTAAAACGTATGATGCATTACATATTACGTATAACGTATAACGTATAACGTATAACGTATAACGTATAACGTATAACGAATAACGTAAAACGTATAACACATAGCGTATAACGTATAACGTGTAACGAAGAACGTATAACGAATAACGTATAACGTATATCGTATAACGTATAACGTATAACGTATAACGTATAACGTATAACGTATAACGTATAACGTATAACGTATAACGTATAACGTATAACGTATAACGTATAACGTATAACGTATAACGTATAACGTATCACGAATAACGTAAAACGTATAACGCATAACGTATAACGTATAACGTGTAACGAAGGACGTATAACGAATAACGTAAAACGTATTACGTATTACATATTTCGTATAACGTATAACGTGTATCGTATAACGTATAACGTATATCGTATAACGTATAAGGTATAACGTATAACGTATAACGTATAACGTATAACGTATAACGTATAACGTATAACGTATAACGTATAACGTATAACGTATAACGTATAACGTATAACGTATAACGTATAACGTATAACGTATAACGTATAACGTATAACGTATAACGTATAACGTATAACGTATAACGTATAACGTATAACGTATAACGTATAACGTATAACGTATAACGTATAACGTATAACGTATAACGTATAACGTATAACGTATAACGTATAACGTATAACGTATAACGTATCACGAATAACGTAAAACGTATAACGTATAACGTATAACGTATAACGTATAACGTATAACGTATAAAGAATAACGTATAACGTATAACGTATAACGTATAACGTATAACGTATAACGTATAACGTATAACGTATAACGTATAACGTATAACGTATAACGTATAACGTATCACGAATAACGTAAAACGTATAACGTATAACGTATAACGTATAACGTATAACGTATAACGTATAAAGAATAACGTATAACGTATACCGTATAATGTATAACGTATAACGTATAACGTATAACGAATAACGTATAACGTATAACGTATCACGAATAACGTAAAACGTATAACACATAGCGTATAACGTATAACGTGTAACGAAGAACGTATAACGAATAACGTATAACGTATAACGTATAACGTATAACGTATAACGTATCACGAATAACGTAAAACGTATAACGCATAACGTATAACGTATAACGTGTAACGAAGGACGTATAACGAATAACGTAAAACGTATTACGTATTACATATTTCGTATAACGTATAACGTGTATCGTATAACGTATAACGTATATCGTATAACGTATAAGGTATAACGTATAACGTATAACGTATAACGTATAACGTATAACGTATAACGTATAAAGAATAACGTATAACGTATACCGTATAACGTATAACGTATAACGTATAACGTATAACGAATAACGTATAACGTATAACGTATCACGAATAACGTAAAACGTATAACGCATAACGTATAACGTATAACGTGTAACGAGGAACGTATAACGAATAACGTAAAACGTATTACGTATTACATATTTCGTATAACGTATAACGTGTATCGTATAACGTATAACGTATAACGTATAACGTATAACGTATAACGTATAACGTATAACGTATAACGTATAACGTATAACGTATGACGTATAACGTATAACGTATCACGAATAACGTAAAACGTATAGCGCAAACGTATAACGTATAACGTGTAA
Organism: Ptiloglossa arizonensis; assembly: GCF_051014685.1. Taxonomy (NCBI): domain Eukaryota; kingdom Metazoa; phylum Arthropoda; class Insecta; order Hymenoptera; family Colletidae; genus Ptiloglossa; species Ptiloglossa arizonensis. Next base: position 192,563 of record NW_027478631.1, read on the forward strand.
CGAAGAACGTATAACGAATAACGTAAAACGTATAACGCATAACATGTAACGTATAACGTATAACGTATAACGTATAACGTATAACGTATAACGTATAACGTATAACGTATAACGTGTAACGTATAACGTGTAACGTATAACGTGTAACGTATAACGTATAACGTATAACGTATAACGTATAACGTATAACGTATAACGTATAACGTATAACGTATAACGTATAACGTATAACGTATAACGTATAACGTATAACGTATAACGTATAACGTATAACGTATAACGTATAACGTATAACGTATAACGTATAACGTATAACGTATAACGTATAACGTATAACGTATAACGTATAACGTATAACGTATAACGTATAACGTATAACGTATAACGTATAACGTATAACGTATAACGTATAACGTATAACGTATAACGTATAACCTATAACGTATAACGTATAACGTATAACGTATAACGTATAACGTATAACGTATAACGTATAAGGTATAACGTATAAAGTATAACGTATAACGTATAACGTATAAAGAATAACGTATAACGTATACCGTATAACGTATAACGTATAACGTATAACGTATAACGTATAACGTATAACGTATAACGTATAACGTATAACGTATAACGTATAACGTATAACGTATAACGTATAAAGATTAACGTATAACGTATAACGTATAACGTATAACGTATAAGGTATTACGTATAACGTATAACGTATAACGTATAACGTATAACGTATAACGTATAACGTATAACGTATAACGCATAACGTATAACGTATAACGTATAACGTATAACGTATAATCTATGACGTATAACGTATAACGTATAACGTATAACGTATAACGTATAACGTATAACGTATAACGTATAACGTATAACGTATAACGTATAACGTATAACGTATAACGTATAACGTATAACGTATAACGTATAACGTATAACGTATAACGTATAACGTATAACGTATAACGTATAACGTATAACGTATAACGTATAACGTATAACGAATAACGTAAAACGTATAACACATAGCGTATAACGTATAACGTGTAACGAAGAACGTATAACGAATAACGTATAACGTATATCGTATAACGTATAACGTATAACGTATAACGTATAACGTATAACGTATAACGTATAACGTATAACGTATAACGTATAACGTATAACGTATAACCTATAACGTATAACGTATAACGTATAACGTATAACGTATAACGTATAAGGTATAACGTATAAAGTATAACGTATAACGTATAACGTATAAAGAATAACGTATAACGTATACCGTATAACGTATAACGTATAACGTATAACGTATAACGTATAACGTATAACGTATAACGTATAACGTATAACGTATAACGTATAACGTATAACGTATAACGTATAACGTATAACGTATAAAGAATAACGTATAACGTATAACGTATAACGTATAACGTATAAGGTATTACGTATAACGTATAACGTATAACGTATAACGTATAACGTATAACGTATAACGCATAACGTATAACGCATAACGTATAACGTATAATCTATGACGTATAACGTATAACGTATAACGTATAACGTATAACGTATAACGTATAACGTATAACGTATAACGTATAACGTATAACGTATAACGTATAACGTATAACGTATAACGTATAACGTATAACGTATAACGTATAACGTATAACGTATAACGTATAACGTATAACGTATAACGTATAACGTATAACCTATAACGTATAACCTATAACGTATAACGTATAACGTATAACGTATAACGTATAACGTATAACGTATAACGTATAACGTATAACGTATAACGTATAACGTATAACGTATAACGTATAACGTATAACGTATAACGTATAACGTATAACGTATAACGTATAACGTATAACGTATAACGTATAACGTATAACGTATAACGTATAACGTATAACGTATAACGTATAACGTATAACGTATAACGTATAACGTATAACGTATAACGTATAACGTATAACGTATAACGTATAACGTATAACGTATAACGCATAACGTATAACGCATAACGTATAACGTATAACGTATAACGTATAACGTATAACGTATAACGTATAACGTATAACGTATAAGGTATAACGTATAAAGTATAACGTATAACGTATAACGTATAAAGAATAACGTATAACGTATACCGTATAACGTATAACGTATAACGTATAACGTATAACGTATAACGTATAACGTATAACGTATAACGTATAACGTATAACGTATAACGTATAACGTATAACGTATAACGTATAACGTATAACGTATAACGTATAACGTATAACGTATAACGTATAACGTATAAAGAATAACGTATAACGTATAACGTATAACGTATAACGTATAAGGTATTACGTATAACGTATAACGTATAACGTATAACGTATAACGTATAACGTATAACCTATAACGTATAACGCATAACGTATAACGTATAACGTATAACGTATAACGTATAACGTATAACGTATAACGTATAACGTATAACGTATAACGTATAACGTATAACGTATAACGTATAACGTATAACGTATAACGTATAACGTATAACGTATAACGTATAACGTATAACGTATAACGTATAACGTATAACGTATAACGTATAAGGTATTACGTATAACGTATAACGTATAACGTATAACGTATAACGTATAACGTATAACGTATAACGTATAACGTATAACGTATAACGTATAACGTATAACGTATAACGTATAACGTATAACGTATAACGTATAACGTATAACGTATAACGTATAACGTATAACGTATAACGTATAACGTATAACGTATAACGTATAACGTATAACGTATAACGAATAACGTAAAACGTATAACACATAGCGTATAACGTATAACGTGTAACGAAGAACGTATAACGAATAACGTATAACGTATATCGTATAACGTATAACGTATAACGTATAACGTATAACGTATAACGTATAACGTATAACGTATAACGTATCACGAATAACGTAAAACGTATAACGCATAACGTATAACGTATAACGTGTAACGAAGAACGTATAACGAATAACGTAAAACGTATTACGTATTACATATTTCGTATAACGTATAACGTGTATCGTATAACTTATGACGTATAACTTATAACGTATGACGTATAACGTATAACTTGTAACGAAAAACGCATAACGAATATAGTAAAACGTATGATGCATTACATATTACGTATAACGTATAACGTATAACGTATAACGTATAACGTATAACGTATAACGAATAACGTAAAACGTATAACACATAGCGTATAACGTATAACGTGTAACGAACAACGTATAACGAATAACGTATAACGTATATCGTATAACGTATAACGTATAACGTATAACGTATAACGTATAACGTATAACGTATAACGTATAACGTATAACGTATAACGTATAACGTATAACGTATAACGTATAACGTATAACGTATAACGTATCACGAATAACGTAAAACGTATAACGCATAACGTATAACGTATAACGTGTAACGAAGGACGTATAACGAATAACGTAAAACGTATTACGTATTACATATTTCGTATAACGTATAACGTGTATCGTATAACGCATAACGTATATCGTATAACGTATAAGGTATAACGTATAACGTATAACGTATAACGTATAACGTATAACGTATAACGTATAACGTATAACGTATAACGTATAGCGTATAACGTATAACGTATAACGTATAACGTATAACGTATAACGTATAACGTATAACGTATAACGTATAACGTATAACGTATAACGTATAACGTATAACGTATAACGTATAACGTATAACGTATAACGTATAACGTATAACGTATAACGTATAACGTATAACGTATAACGTATAACGTATAACGTATAACGTATCACGAATAACGTAAAACGTATAACGTATAACGTATAACGTATAACGTATAACGTATAACGTATAAAGAATAACGTATAACGTATACCGTATAACGTATAACGTATAACGTATAACGTATAACGAATAACGTATAACGTATAACGTATCACGAATAACGTAAAACGTATAACACATAGCGTATAACGTATAACGTGTAACGAAGAACGTATAACGAATAACGTATAACGTATAACGTATAACGTATAACGTATAACGTATCACGAATAACGTAAAACGTATAACGCATAACGTATAACGTATAACGTGTAACGAAGGACGTATAACGAATAACGTAAAACGTATTACGTATTACATATTTCGTATAACGTATAACGTGTATCGTATAACGTATAACGTATATCGTATAACGTATAAGGTATAACGTATAACGTATAACGTATAACGTATAACGTATAACGTATAACGTATAAAGAATAACGTATAACGTATACCGTATAACGTATAACGTATAACGTATAACGTATAACGAATAACGTATAACGTATAACGTATCACGAATAACGTAAAACGTATAACGCATAACGTATAACGTATAACGTGTAACGAAGAACGTATAACGAATAACGTAAAACGTATTACGTATTACATATTTCGTATAACGTATAACGTGTATCGTATAACGTATAACGTATAACGTATAACGTATAACGTATAACGTATAACGTATAACGTATAACGTATAACGTATAACGTATAACGTATGACGTATAACGTATAACGTATCACGAATAACGTAAAACGTATAGCGCAAACGTATAACGTATAACGTGTAACGAAGAACGTATAACGAATAACGTAAAACGTATAACGCATAACATGTAACGTATAACGTATAACGTATAACGTATAACGTATAACGTATAACGTATAACGTATAACGTATAACGTGTAACGTATAACGTGTAACGTATAACGTATAACGTATAACGTATAACGTATAACGTATAACGTATAACGTATAACGTATAACGTATAACGTATAACGTATAACGTATAACGTATAACGTATAACGTATAACGTATAACGTATAACGTATAACGTATAACGTATAACGTATAACGTATAACGTATAACGTATAACGTATAACGTATAACGTATAACGTATAACGTATAACGTATAACGTATAACGTATAACGTATAACGTATAACCTATAACGTATAACGTATAACGTATAACGTATAACGTATAACGTATAACGTATAACGTATAAGGTATAACGTATAAAGTATAACGTATAACGTATAACGTATAAAGAATAACGTATAACGTATACCGTATAACGTATAACGTATAACGTATAACGTATAACGTATAACGTATAACGTATAACGTATAACGTATAACGTATAACGTATAACGTATAACGTATAACGTATAAAGAATAACGTATAACGTATAACGTATAACGTATAACGTATAAGGTATTACGTATAACGTATAACGTATAACGTATAACGTATAACGTATAACGTATAACGTATAACGTATAACGTATAACGCATAACGTATATCGTATAACGTATAACGTATAACGTATAATCTATGACGTATAACGTATAACGTATAACGTATAACGTATAACGTATAACGTATAACGTATAACGTATAACGTATAACGTATAACGTATAACGTATAACGTATAACGTATAACGTATAACGTATAACGTATAACGTATAACGTATAACGTATAACGTATAACGTATAACGTATAACGTATAACGTATAACGTATAACGTATAACGTATAACGTATAACGTATAACGTATAACGAATAACGTAAAACGTATAACACATAGCGTATAACGTATAACGTGTAACGAAGAACGTATAACGAATAACGTATAACGTATATCGTATAACGTATAACGTATAACGTATAACGTATAACGTATAACGTATAACGTATAACGTATAACGTATAACGTATAACGTATAACGTATAACCTATAACGTATAACGTATAACGTATAACGTATAACGTATAACGTATAACGTATAACGTATAAGGTATAACGTATAAAGTATAACGTATAACGTATAACGTATAAAGAATAACGTATAACGTATACCGTATAACGTATAACGTATAACGTATAACGTATAACGTATAACGTATAACGTATAACGTATAACGTATAACGTATAACGTATAACGTATAACGTATAACGTATAACGTATAACGTATAACGTATAAAGAATAACGTATAACGTATAACGTATAACGTATAACGTATAAGGTATTACGTATAACGTATAACGTATAACGTATAACGTATAACGTATAACGTATAACGCATAACGTATAACGTATAACGTATAACGTATAACGTATAATCTATGACGTATAACGTATAACGTATAACGTATAACGTATAACGTATAACGTATAACGTATAACGTATAACGTATAACGTATAACGTATAACGTATAACGTATAACGTATAACGTATAACGTATAACGTATAACGTATAACGTATAACGTATAACGTATAACGTATAACGTATAACCTATAACGTATAACGTATAACGTATAACGTATAACGTATAACGTATAACGTATAACGTATAACGTATAACGTATAACGTATAACGTATAACGTATAACGTATAACGTATAACGTATAACGTATAACGTATAACGTATAACGTATAACGTATAACGTATAACGTATAACGTATAACGTATAACGTATAACGTATAACGTATAACGTATAACGTATAACGTATAACGTATAACGTATAACGCATAACGTATAACGCATAACGTATAACGTATAACGTATAACGTATAACGTATAACGTATAACGTATAACGTATAACGTATAAGGTATAACGTATAAAGTATAACGTATAACGTATAACGTATAAAGAATAACGTATAACGTATACCGTATAACGTATAACGTATAACGTATAACGTATAACGTATAACGTATAACGTATAACGTATAACGTATAACGTATAACGTATAACGTATAACGTATAACGTATAACGTATAACGTATAACGTATAACGTATAACGTATAACGTATAACGTATAACGTATAACGTATAACGTATAACGTATAACGTATAACGTATAAAGAATAACGTATAACGTATAACGTATAACGTATAACGTATAAGGTATTACGTATAACGTATAACGTATAACGTATAACGTATAACGTATAACGTATAACGTATAACGTATAACGCATAACGTATAACGTATAACGTATAACGTATAACGTATAACGTATAACGTATAACGTATAACGTATAACGTATAACGTATAACGTATAACGTATAACGTATAACGTATAACGTATAACGTATAACGTATAACGTATAACGTATAACGTATAACGTATAACGTATAACGTATAACGTATAACGTATAACGTATAAGGTATTACGTATAACGTATAACGTATAACGTATAACGTATAACGTATAACGTATAACGTATAACGTATAACGTATAACGTATAACGTATAACGTATAACGTATAACGTATAACGTATAACGTATAACGTATAACGTATAACGTATAACGTATAACGTATAACGTATAACGTATAACGTATAACGTATAACGTATAACGAATAACGTAAAACGTATAACACATAGCGTATAACGTATAACGTGTAACGAAGAACGTATAACGAATAACGTATAACGTATATCGTATAACGTATAACGTATAACGTATAACGTATAACGTATAACGTATAACGTATAACGTATAACGTATAACGTATAACGTATAACCTATAACGTATAACGTATAACGTATAACGTATAACGTATAACGTATAACGTATAACGTATAAGGTATAACGTATAAAGTATAACGTATAACGTATAACGTATAAAGAATAACGTATAACGTATACCGTATAACGTATAACGTATAACGTATAACGTATAACGTATAACGTATAACGTATAACGTATAACGTATAACGTATAACGTATAACGTATAACGTATAACGTATAACGTATAAAGAATAACGTATAACGTATAACGTATAACGTATAACGTATAAGGTATTACGTATAACGTATAACGTATAACGTATAACGTATAACGTATAACGTATAACGTATAACGTATAACGCCTAACGTATAACGTATAACGTATAACGTATAACGTATAATCTATGACGTATAACGTATAACGTATAACGTATAACGTATAACGTATAACGTATAACGTATAACGTATAACGTATAACGTATAACGTATAACGTATAACGTATAACGTATAACGTATAACGTATAACGTATAACGTATAACGTATAACGTATAACGTATAACGTATAACGTATAACGTATAACGTATAACGTATAACGTATAACGTATAACGTATAACGTATAACGTATAACGTATAACGTATAACGTATAACGTATAACGTATAACGTATAACGTATAACGTATAACGTATAACGTATAACGTATAACGTATAACGTATAACGTATAACGTATAACGTATAACGTATAACGTATAACGTATAACGTATAACGTATAACGTATAACGTATAACGTATAACGTATAACGTATAACGTATAACGTATAACGTATAACGTATAACGTATAACGTATAACGTATAACGTATAACGTATAACGTATAACGTATAAAGAATAACGTATAACGTATAACGTATAACGTATAACGTATAACGTATAACGTATAACGTATAACGTATAAGGCATTACGTATAACGTATAACGTATAACGTATAACGTATAACGAAAAACGTATAACGTATAACGTATAACGTATAACGTATAACGTATAACGTATAACCTATGACGAATAACGTAAAACGTATAACGCATAACGTATAACGTATAACGCATGACATGTAACGTATAACGTATAACGTATAACGTATAACGTATAACGTATAACGTATAACGTATAACGTATAACGTATAACGTATAACGTATAACGTATAACGTATAACGTATAACGTATAACGTATAACGAATAACGTAAAACGTATAACGTATAACGTATAACGTATAACGTATAACGTATAACGTATAACGTATAACGTATAACCTATAACGTATAACGTATAACGTATAACGTATAACGTAAAACGTATAACGTATAACGTATAACGTACAACGTATAACGTATAACGTATAAAGTATAACGTATAACGTATAACGTATAACGTATAACGTATAACGTATAACTTATAACGTATAACGTATACCGTATAACGTATAACGTATAACGTATAACGTATAACGTATAACGTATAACGTATAAGGTATAACGTATAACGTGTAACGTATAACGTATAACGTATAACGTATAAAGAATAACGTATAACGTATAACGTATAACGTATAACGTATAACGTATAACGTATAACGTATAACGTATAAGGTATTACGTATAACGTATAACGTATAACGTATAACGTATAACGTATAACGTATAACGAATAACGCATAACGTATAACGTATAACGTATAACGTATAACGTATAACCTATGACGTATAACGTATAACGTATAACGTATAACGTATTACGTATAACGTATAACGTATAACGTATAACGTATAACGAAGAACGTAAAACGTATAACGCATAACGTATAACGTATAACGTGTAACGAAGAAGGTATAACGAATAACGTATAACGTATATCGTATAACGTAGAACGTATAACGTATAACGTATATCGTAAAACGTATAACGTATAACGTATAACGTATAACGTATAACGTATAACGTATAACGTATAACGTATAACGTATAACGTATAACGTATAAGGTATAACGTATAACGTATAACGTATAAAGAATAACGTATAACGTAAACCGTATAACGTATAACGTATAACGTATAACGTATAACGTATTACGTATAACGTATCACGAATAACGTAAAACGAATAACGCATAACGTATAACGTATAACGTGTAACGAAGAACGTATAACGAATAACGTAAAACGTATTACGTATTACATATTTCGTATAACGTATAACGTGTATCGTATAACTTATGACGTATAACTTATAACGTATGACGTATAACGTATAACTTGTAACGAAAAACGCATAACGAATATAGTAAAGCGTATGATGCATTACATATTACGTATACCGTATATCGTATAACGTATAACGTATAACGTATAACGTATAAGGTATAACGTATAACGTATAACGTATAACGTATAACGTATAACGTATAACGTATAAGGTATTACGTATAACGTATAACGTATAACGTATAACGTATAACGTATAACGTATAGCGTATACCGCATAACGTATAACGTATAACGTATAACGTATAACGTATAACGTATAAGGTATAACGTATAACGTATAACGTATAACGTATAACGTATAACGTATAACGTATAAGGTATTACGTATAACGTATAACGTATAACGTATAACGTATAACGTATAACGTATAACGTATAACGTATGATGCATTACATATTACGTATACCGTATAACGTATAACGTATAACGTATAACGTATAACGTATAACGTATAACGTATAAAGAATAACGTATAACGTAAACCGTATAACGTATAACGTATAACGTATAACGTATAACGTATAACGTATTACGTATAACGTATCACGAATAACGTAAAACGAATAACGCATAACGTATAACGTATAACGTGTAACGAAGAACGTATAACGAATAACGTAAAACGTATTACGTATTACATATTTCGTATAACGTATAACGTGTATCGTATAACTTATGACGTATAACTTATAACGTATGACGTATAACGTATAACTTGTAACGAAAAACGCATAACGAATATAGTAAAACGTATGATGCATTACATATTACGTATACCGTATAACGTATAACGTATGATGCATTACATATTACGTATACCGTATAACGTATAACGTATAACGTATAACGTATAACGTATAAGGTATAACGTATAACGTATAACGTATAACGTATAACGAATAACGTAAAACGTATAACACATAGCGTATAACGTATAACGTGTAACGAAGAACGTATAACGAATAACGTATAACGTATATCGTATAACGTATAACGTATAACGTATAACGTATAACGTATAACGTATAACGTATAACGTATAACGTATAACGTATAACGTATAACGTATAACGTATAACGTATAACGTATAACGTATAACGTATAACGTATAACGTATAACGTATAACGTATGACGTATAACGTATAACGTATCACGAATAACGTAAAACGTATAGCGCAAACGTATAACGTATAACGTGTAACGAAGAACGTATAACGAATAACGTAAAACGTATAACGCATAACATGTAACGTATAACGTATAACGTATAACGTATAACGTATAACGTATAACGTATAACGTATAACGTATAACGTATAACGTATAACGTATGACGTATAACGTATAACGTATAACGTATAACGTATAACGTATAACGTATAACGTATAACGTATAACGTATAACGTATAACGTATAACGTATAACGTATAACGTATAACGTATAACGTATAACGTATAACGTATAACGTATAACGTATAACGTATAACGTATAACGTATAACGTATAACGTATAACGTATAACGTATAACGTATAACGTATAACGTATAACGTATAACGTATAACGTATAACGTATAACGTATAACGTATAACCTATAACGTATAACGTATAACGTATAACGTATAACGTATAACGTATAACGTATAACGTATAACGTATAAGGTATAACGTATAAAGTATAACGTATAACGTATAACGTATAAAGAATAACGTATAACGTATACCGTATAACGTATAACGTGTAACGTATAACGTATAACGTATAACGTATAACGTATAACGTATAACGTATAACGTATAACGTATAACGTATAACGTATAACGTATAACGTATAACGTATAACGTATAAAGAATAACGTATAACGTATAACGTATAACGTATAACGTATAAGGTATTACGTATAACGTATAACGTATAACGTATAACGTATAACGTATAACGTATAACGTATAACGTATAACGCATAACGTATAACGTATAACGTATAACGTATAACGTATAATCTATGACGTATAACGTATAACGTATAACGTATAACGTATAACGTATAACGTATAACGTATAACGTATAACGTATAACGTATAACGTATAACGTATAACGTATAACGTATAACGTATAACGTATAACGTATAACGTATAACGTATAACGTATAACGTATAACGTATAACGTATAACGTATAACCTATAACGTATAACGTATAACGTATAACGTATAACGTATAACGTATAACGTATAACGTATAACGTATAACGTATAACGTATAACGTATAACGTATAACGTATAACGTATAACGTATAACGTATAACGTATAACGTATAACGTATAACGTATAACGTAGAACGTATAACGTATAACGTATTACGTATAACGTATAACGTATAACGTATAACGTATAACGTGTAAAGAATAACGTATAACGTATAACGTATAACGTATAACGTATAACGTATAACGTATAACGTATAACGTATAACGTATAACGTATAACGTATAAGGCATTACGTATAACGTATAACGTATAACGTATAACGAAAAACGTATAACGTATAACGTATAACGTATAACGTATAACGTATAACGTATAACCTATGATGAATAACGTAAAACGTATAACGCATAACGTATAACGTATAACGCATGACATGTAACGTATAACGTATAACGTATAACGTATAACGTATAACGTATAACGTATAACGTATAACGTATAACGTATAACGTATAACGTATAACGTATAACGTATAACGTATAACGTATAACGTATAACGTATAACGAATAACGTAAAACGTATAACGCATAACGTATAACGTATAACGTGTAACGAAGAACGTATAACGAATAACGTATAACGTATATCGTATAACGTATAACGTATAACGTATAACGTATAACGTATAACGTATGACGTATAACGTATAACGTATAACGTATAACGTATAACGTAGAACGTGTAACGTATAACGTATAACGTATAACGTATAACGTATAACGTATAAAGAATAACGTATAACGTATAACGTATAACGTATAACGTATAACGTATAACGTATAAGGTATTACTTATAACCTATGACGAATAACGTAAAACGTATAACGCATAACGTATAACGTATAACGTATAACCTATAACGTATAACGTATAACGTATAACGTATAACGTATAACGTATAACGTAAAACGTATAACGCATAACATGTAACGTATAACGTATAACGTATAACGTATAACGTATAAGGTACAACGTATAACGTATAACGTATAACGTATAACGTATAACGTATAACGTATAACGTATAACGTATAACGTATAACGTATAACGTATAACGTATAACGTATAACGTATAAAGAATAACGTATAACGTATAACGTATAACGTATAACGTATAACGTATAACGTATAACGTATAACGTATAACGTATAACGTATAACGTATAACGTATAACGTATAATGTATAACGTATAACGTATAACGTATAACGTATAACGTATAACGTATAACGTATAACGTATAACGTATAACGTATAACGTATAACGTATAACGTATAACGTATAACGTATAACGTATAACGTATAACGTATAACGTATAACGTATAAAGAATAACGTATAACGTATAACGTATAACGTATAACGTATAACGTATAACGTGTAACGTATAACGTATAAGGCATTACGTATAACGTATAACGTATAACGTATAACGTATAACGAATCACGTATAACGTATAACGTATAACGTATAAGGTATTACTTATAACCTATGACGAATAACGTAAAACGTATAACGCATAACGTATAACGTATAACGTATAGCATATACCGCATAACGTATAACGTATAACGTATAACGTATAACGTATAACGTATAAGGTATAACGTACAACGTATAACGTATAACGTATAACGTATAACGTATAACGTATAAGGTATTACGTATAACGTATAACGTATAACGTATAACGTATAACGTATAACGTATAACGTATAACGTATAACGTATAACGTATTACCAATAACGTATAACGTATAACGTATAACGTATAACGTAAAACGTATAACGTATAACGTATAACGTACAACGTATAACGTATAACGTATAAAGTATAACGTATAACGTATAACGTATAACGTATAACGTATAACGTATAACTTATAACGTATAACGTATACCGTATAACGTATAACGTATAACGTATAACGTATAACGTATAACGTATAACGTATAAGGTATAACGTATAACGTATAACGTATAACGTATAACGTATAACGTATAAAGAATAACGTATAACGTATAACGTATAACGTATAACGTATAACGTATAACGTATAACGTATAACGTATAACGTATAAGGTATTACGTATAACGTATAACGTATAAAGAATAACGTATAACGTATACCGTATAACGTATAACGTATAACGTATAACGTATAACGTATAACGTATAACGTATAACGTATAACGTATAACGTATAACGTATAACGTATAACGTATAAAGAATAACGTATAACGTATAACGTATAACGTATAACGTATAACGTATAACGTATAAGGTATTACTTATAACCTATGACGAATAACGTAAAACGTATAACGCATAACGTATAACGTATAACGTATAACCTATAACGTATAACGTATAACGTATAACGTATAACGTATAACGTATAACGTAAAACGTATAACGCATAACATGTAACGTATAACGTATAACGTATAACGTATAACGTATAAGGTACAACGTATAACGTATAACGTATAACGTATAACGTATAACGTATAACGTATAACGTATAACGTATAACGTATAACGTATAACCTATAACGTATAACGTATAACGTATAACGTATAACGTAAAACGTATAACGTATAACGTATAACGTACAACGTATAACGTATAACGTATAAAGTATAACGTATAACGTATAACGTATAACGTATAACGTATAACGTATAAGGTATAACGTATAACGTATAACGTATAACGTATAACGTATAACGTATAACGTATAAAGAATAACGTATAACGTATAACGTATAACGTATAACGTATAACGTATAACGTATAACGTATAACGTATAACGTATAACGTATAACGTATAACGTATAACGTATAAAGAATAACGTATAACGTATACCGTATAACGTATAACGTATAACGTATAACGTAAAACGTATAACGTATAACGTATCACGAATAACGTAAAACGTATAACGCATAACGTATAACGTATAACGCATAACGTATAACCTATAACGTGTAACGAAGAACGTATAACGAATAACGAAAAACGTATTACGTACTACATATTTCGTATAACGTGTAACGTGTATCGTATAACTTATGACGTATAACTTATAACGTATGACGTATAACGTATAACTTGTAACGAAAAACGTATAACGAATAACGTAAAACGTATGACGCATTACATATTACGTATAACGTATAACGTATAACGTATAACGTATAACGTATAACGTATAACGTATAACGTATAACGTATAACGTATAACGTATAACGTATAACGTATAACGTATAACGTATAACGTATAACGTATAACGTATAACGTATAACGTATAACGTATAACGTATAAGGTATAACGCATAACGTATAACGTATAACGTATAACGTATAACGTATAAAGAATAACGTATAACGTATAACGTATAACGTATAACGTATAACGTATAACGTATAACGTATAACGTATAACGTATAAGGTATTACGTATAACGTATAACGTATAACGTATAACGTATAACGTATAACGTATAACGTATAACGTATAACGTATAACGTATAACGTATAACGTATAACGTATAACGTATAACGTATAACGTATAACGTATAACGTATAACGTATAACGTATAACGTATAACGTATAACGTATAACGTATAACGTATAACGTATAACGTATAACGTATAACGTATAACGTATAACGTATAACGTATAACGTATAACGTATAACGTATAACGTATAACGTATAACGTATAACGTATAACGTATAACGTATAACGTATAACGTATAACGTATAACGTATAACGTATAACGTATAACGTATAACGTATAACGTATAACGTATACCCTATATTGTGTAACGTCTAACGTATAACGATAGACGTATAACGTATAACGTATAACGTATAACGTATAACGTATAACGTATAACGTATAACGTATAACGTATAACGTATAACGTATAACGTATAACGTATAACGTATAACGTATAACGTATAACGTATAACGTATAACGTATAACGTATAACGTATAACGTATAACGTATAACGTATAACGTATAACGTATAACGTATAACGTATAACGTATAACGTATAACGTATAAAGAATAACGTATAACGTATAACGTATAACGTATAACGTATAACGTATAACGTGTAACGTATAACGTATAAGGCATTACGTATAACGTATAACGTATAACGTATAACGTATAACGAATCACGTATAACGTATAACGTATAACGTATAACGTATAACGTATAACGTATAACGTATAACGTATAACCTATGACGAATAACGTAAAACGTATAACGCATAACGTATAACGTATAACGTGTAACGAAGAACGTATAACGAGTAACGTATAACGTATAACGTATAACGTATAACGTATTACGTATAACGTATAAGGTATAACGTATAACGTATAACGTATAAAGAATAACGTATAACGTATACCGTATAACGTATAACGTATAACGTATAACGTATAACGTATAACGTATAACGTATAACGTATAACGTATAACGTATCACGAATAACGTAAAACGTATAACGCATAACGTATAACGTATAACGTGTAACGAAGAACGTATAACGAATAACGTATAACGTATAACGTATAACGTATAACGTATAACGTATAAGGTATAACGTATAACGTATAACGTATAACGTATGACGTATAACGTATAACGTATAAAGAATAACGTATAACGTATACCGCATAACGTATAACGTATAACGTATAACGTATAACGTATAACGTATAACGAATAACGTAAAACGTATAACGCATAACATGTAACGTATAACGTATAACGTATAACGTATAAAGTATAACGTATAACGTATAACGTATAACGTATAACGTATAACGTATAACGTATAACGTATAACGTATAACGTATAACGTATAACGTATAACGTAAAACGTATAACGTATAACGTATAACGTATAACGTATAACGTATAACGTATAACGTATAACGTATAACGTATAACGTATAACGTATAACGTATAACGTATAACGTATAACGTATAACGTATAACGTATAACGTATAACGTATAACGTATAACGTATAACGTATAACGTATAACGTATAAGGTATAACGTATAACGTATAACGTATAACGTATAAAGAATAACGTATAACGTATAACGTATAACGTATAACGTATAACGTATAACGAATAGCGTATAACGTATAACGTATAAGGCATTACGTATAACGTATAACGTATAACGTATAACGTATAACGAATAACGTATAACGTATAACGTATAACGTATAACGTATAACGTATAACGTATAACGTATAACCTATGACGAATAGCGTAAAACGTATAACGCATAACGTATAACGTATAACGTGTAACGAAGAACGTATAACGAGTAACGTATAACGTATAACGTATAACGTATAACGTATAACGTATAAGGTATAACGTATAAAGTATAACGTATAACGTATAACGTATAACGTATAACGTATAACGTATAACGTATAACGTATAACGTATAAAGAATAACGTATAACGTATAACGTATAACGTATAACGTATAACGTATAACGAATAACGTATAACGTATAACGTATAAGGCATTACGTATAACGTATAACGTATAACGTATAACGTATAACGAATAACGTATAACGTATAACGTATAACGTATAACGTATAACGTATAACCTATGACGAATAACGTAAAACGTATAACGCATAACGTATAACGTATAACGTGTAACGAAGAACGTATAACGAGTAACGTATAACGTATAACGTATAACGTATAACGTATAACGTATAACGTATAACGTATAAAGAATAACGTATAACGTATAACGTATAACGTATAACGTATAACGTATAAGGTATTACGTATAACGCATAACGTATAACGTATAACGTATATCGAATAACGTATAACGTATAACTTATAA
This sequence comes from Ptiloglossa arizonensis, assembly GCF_051014685.1. NCBI lineage: Eukaryota > Metazoa > Arthropoda > Insecta > Hymenoptera > Colletidae > Ptiloglossa > Ptiloglossa arizonensis. Next base: position 210,873 of record NW_027478631.1, read on the forward strand.
CGTATAACGTATAACGTATAACGTATAACCAATGACGTATAACGTATAACGTATTACGTATAACGTATAACGTATAACGTATAACGTATAACGTATAACGTATAACGTATAACGTATAACGTATAACGTATAACGTATAACGTATAACGTATAACGTATAACGTATAACGTATAACGTATAACGTATAACGTATAACGTATAACGTATAACGTATAACGTATAACGTATAACGTATAACGTATAACGTATAACGTATAACGTATAACGTATAACGTATAACGTATAACGTATAACGTATAACGTATAACGTATAACGTATAACGTATAACGTATAACGTATAACGTATAACGTATAACGTATAACGTATAACGTATAACGTATAACGTATAACGTATAACGTATAACGTATAACGTATAACGTATAACGTATAAAGAATAACGTATAACGTATAACGTATAACGTATAACGTATAACGTATAACGTGTAACGTATAACGTATAAGGCATTACGTATAACGTATAACGTATAACGTATAACGTATAACGAATCACGTATAACGTATAACGTATAACGTATAACGTATAACGTATAACGTATAACGTATAACGTATAACCTATGACGAATAACGTAAAACGTATAACGCATAACGTATAACGTATAACGTGTAACGAAGAACGTATAACGAGTAACGTATAACGTATAACGTATAACGTATAACGTATAACGTATAACGTATAAGGTATAACGTATAACGTATAACGTATAAAGAATAACGTATAACGTATACCGTATAACGTATAACGTATAACGTATAACGTATAACGTATAACGTATAACGTATAACGTATAACGTATCACGAATAACGTAAAACGTATAACGCATAACGTATAACGTATAACGTGTAACGAAGAACGTATAACGAATAACGAATAACGTATAACGTATAACGTATAACGTATAACGTATAAGGTATAACGTATAACGTATAACGTATAACGTATAACGTATAACGTATAGCGTATAAAGAATAACGTATAACGTATACCGCATAACGTATAACGTATAACGTATAACGTATAACGTATAACGTATAACGTATAACGTATCACGAATAACGTAAAACGTATAACGCATAACGTATAACGTATAACGTGTAACGAAGAACGTATAACGAATAACGTAAAACGTATTACGTATTACATATTTCGTATAACGTATAACGTGTATCGTATAACTTATGCCGTATAACTTATAACGTATGACGTATAACGTATAACTTGTAACGAAAAACGCATAACGAATATAGTAAAACGTATGATGCATTACATATTACGTATAACGTATAACGTATAACGTATAACGTATAACGTATAACGTATAACGTATAACGAATAACGTAAAACGTATAACGCATAACGTATAACGTATAACGTGTAACGAAGAACGTACAACGAATAACGTATAACGTATATCGTATAACGTATAACGTATAACGTATAACGTATAACGTATAACGTATAACGTATAACGTATAACGTATAACGTACAACGTATTACGTATAACGTATAACGTATAACGTATAACGTATAACGTATAACGTATAACGTATAACGTATGACGTATAACGTATAACGTATCACGAATAACGTAAAACGTATAGCGCAAACCTTATAACGTATAACGTCCGTTCGAGGAGGGGGACGAGACGGCGTCGGTCTCGTCCCTGGCGTCCGCGACCAGCGCCGCGGGCGTAAAGAGGCGCAGGACGGTGGAGGGGCGGAGGACGGAGGAAGCTCCGTCCACGTCCGCTGCTCCACCGTTGCTCACGGTGAGCGACGGGGAGGAGGACCTCAGGGACGAGGATACGGCCCATGTATCGGCCCGTATTGCCTCGTCCCTGAGGTCTATTGAGAAGGTGGCCGCCACCTCGCGGGGGCTGACTACAGCCTCCGCGAGGTCGGTTGGCCAGGCCGCGACGGAGGCGCGGAGGGCTCTCCAGGAGCTGGGACGACGTGTCCCAGCTGCCTTGGAGTACACGAACGCCCAATTGAGGCAGCGTGTGGAGGCTCTGAAAGACGAGCTTGCGTGCTCGCGGAGGGAGACGGACGCCCTTAGGAGGCGCCCTCATCCGGGGCCGACGGGCGACTGCACGTGTGGGAGGGGGAAGGCGGGAGCTCCCCCCACACCAGCGACGTCCATGAGGAGCATCGAGCTCCTCATGGACGCCAAGATGGCGGCCATGATGGCCGTCATCCGCGGCGAAATCCGGGCGGCGCTTCGCCCCAAGGGCGCAGCGCCGGCGGGACCGAGGACCGGGCCCGGGAAACAACCGGGGGGCGGGGGACCGCAGGGGGGGACCATCGCGGTTCCGGGCCCTGCGGCAAAGACGAAGGGCAAGGGTGCCGTGGTGGGGGCGACGGCGGGGGCACAAATGCCTCCGCCGCCGCCCCCATCCGGTCCCTTGTGGACCGAGGTCCTGGGCCGAAGGGCGGGAAGGACGGCGAGGAGGGCGGCCCGGGTGCCGCCGCCTCCCCCGCCGGTTGCCCCGAAGAGGGACGGAAAGGCGGGGAGGGCGAAGCCCCGTCTGGGACGCCCCCCTTCAACGGCAGCAGTCATGCTGACCGTCCCGGAGGGGGGGGGGCGTCTCCTACGGGGAGGTGATGGCAGCGGCCAAGGAAAAGATATCCTTGGCCGCACTCGCCATCGAGTCGGTCCGCCCGAGATGGGCGGTGACGGGGGCGCTCATGCTGAGCGTGAGCGGCCCCGACAACGCAGCCAGGGCGGACCGACTGGCCGAAAAGCTGGGCGAGGCCTTGGCACCCCGGGGTGTCAGGGTCGCCCGGCCCACAAAGAGCGCGGAGCTGCGCGTTTGTGGGCTGGACGACTCGGTCACCCGGGAGGAGGTGGCCAGGGCGCTGGCCCAGGCCGGTGGCTGCTCTGAGGGGGACATCCGGACCGGGGAGGTCCGGCGGTCCTCCACCGGCCTGGGAGCGGTGTGGGCACGGTGCCCTCTTCCGGCTGCCCGGAAGTTAGAAGCAGTCGGGAGGATCGTGGTGGGGTGGGTGTCGGCGAGGATCGAGGTCCTCGCCCAACGCCCACTCCAGTGCTACCGCTGTCTGGAGACGGGCCATGTCAGGCAGCGGTGCACCTCCGCGGTGGACCGCAGCGGTACTTGTTACCGCTGCGGTGCCGAAGGCCACCGCGCGAGCCACTGCGCGGCGGCCCCCAAGTGCCCGCTGTGTGCGGACATGGGGAGACCAGCCGCGCACCGTATGGGGGGGAAGCAATGTACCCCCCCCATCCCGACGAGGGCAGAGGAGAGGGGCGCCGGTGAGAGCGGCCCCAGCTGCGAGCGCCGCGGCGCCCGCGGACCTGGCCGCGACCGACGCGACGGTCGCAAGGAAGAGGTCGGAGGCGGCGACGGCGTTGGTGTCCGCGATGGAGGTGGACATCGGCCCCGCCGCCGTCCTCACGGAGGTGCCACCAGGAGGCGGTGAGGAGGCCATCAAATAATGGCTCCCCGCCTCCTCCTGCAGGCCAACCTCAACCACTGCCGTGCAGCGCAGGACCTGATGTGTCAGACGCTGGCCGAGTGGGGGGGTGGTCTGGCAGTCGCCGCCGAGCCGTACCGCGTCCCCGACCATCCGCATTGGATGGGGGATGCGGCCGGCTTGGTGGGGTGCTACGTTTCGCCCAACTGCGGCCTTGCTGCCTTCGAGCAGTACTTGGCCGGGGTGGGGGCGTGCCTCACAAGGATTGCGCCCCGGCCGGTGCTGGTCCTGGGGGACTTCAATGCCTGGTCTGTGGCATGGGGGTCCCCCAGGACCAATCGGAGGGGCGAGGCTCTGGGCGACTGGGCGGCGGGCTTCGACCTCCGGTTGATTAACCGGGGGTCGGAGCTGACGTGCGTGCGGCGCGGGGGAGGGTCCATAGTGGATTTGACGTTTGGATCCCCCGGCGCCGCGCGTATGGTGTCCGGGTGGGACGTGGTGGTGGGGGAGGAGACATTATCGGACCACCGGTATATCCGCGTGGTCTTGACCTCCCCCGAGGCCGCCGCGGCCCCGCACCGACACCTCCGCCCGGGAGCGGGTAGCGCCCCACCACCACCACGCAGATGGGCGCTTCGGCGCCTTGACAAGGACGTCCTGGTGGCGGCCGCTCTGGCCGAAACCTGGCCTCGACGGGAGACCAGGCTGCCCGACCTGGAGGGGGCCGTGGCTCGGCTCGGGAGCGCCGTCGCGCGCATTTGCGACGCGGCGATGCCCCGGGCCGGGCCGCGGTCTCCTCGTCGGGCGGTGTACTGGTGGTCGGGCGAAATCGGGGAATTGCGGACAGCATGCGTCCGGGCCCGACGCCAGTACACCCGCGCGCGTCGTCGGGCCGGACGGAACGGCGACGACGGCGCGCGGGCTAGGGCGGCGGAACTGTACGAGTCCTATCGCGCGGGAAAGAGGGCTCTGCAGGTCGCCATCAAACGGGCCAAGGCCCAGAGCTGGAAGGAGCTCCTCGAGACCCTCGAGCGGGATCCATGGGGGCACCCATACCGGATAGTTCTGAATAAACTCCGGCCATGGGCGCCCCCGATCACCGAGGGTCTCGACCCCCAGCTTTTGAGGGACGTGGTCGACACGCTCTTCCCGATCGTGGGGGAGAGCGGGCCACGTCCCTCTGCGGACCCGACCACCTGGTCCGCGGAGCTGGGGGTCTCGGCTGGGGAGCTAGCCGCGGCCATCCGAAGACTCGGGGCGAAGGATACTGCCCCGGGTCCTTCGGGAGTGCCCGGCCGAGTCTTGGTCTTGGCCGCGGACGTCCTGGGTGACGGCCTCCGGGAGCTATTCGACCGCTGCCTGGAGGCCGGGCGATTCCCCTCCGCATGGAAGGTGGCCCGAATGGTCCTCCTCCGGAAAGAGGGTAGGCCCGCGGACTCTCCGTCAGCGTACCGGCCGATTTGCCTGCTCGACGATGTGGGCAAGCTCCTAGAAAGAGTCGTGGCGGCCCGCATCGTCGGGCACCTGTCGCGGGGTGGGCCCGGGCTGGCGGAGTGCCAGTTCGGGTTCCGGGAGGGCCGGTCGACGATCGACGCGATTCGACGCGTCCGGTCCCTCTCGGCCTCGGCGGTCTCCCGGGGTGGGGTGGCATTGGCGGTGTCCTTGGACATCGCCAATGCGTTTAACACCCTACCCTGGGCGGCGATTAGGCGGGGGCTTGAGGAACATCGAGTCCCCGCCTACCTTAGGGCAGTCGTCGAGGACTACCTCCGCGACAGGTGGATCGAGTATCCGGGCCGGTGCGGGACGGAGAGGAGAGCGGTGTACTCCGGGGTTCCGCAGGGGTCGGTGTTAGGACCCCTGCTGTGGAACCTCGGGTACGACACCGTCCTGCGGGCCGAAGACCTCCCCGACGGCGTCAGTCTGACATGTTACGCGGACGACACCTTGTTGTTGGCCGTCGGGGGGGACTGGAGGGGGGCTGTTCGGGCCGCCGAGGACGGTGTCCGGCGCGTCGTCTCCCGGATCAGGGGGATCGGTTTGGAGGTGGCTCTCCACAAAACCGAGGTACTCGGGATGTATAGACCCCGGGGAGAGCCGCCTCCCCCCCTGATCCGGGTGGGTGAGACAGACGTCGAGGTGAGGTCTCAGATGAAATATCTGGGACTTCACCTCGACAGCCACTGGCGCTTCGAGGGCCATTTCCGGGCCCTGGCCCCGCGGTTGGAGAGGATAGTTGGCGCTTTGGGCCGTATCCTCCCCAACCTGCGGGGCCCGAGTGACCGGGTTCGCCGCCTCTACGCGGGAATGGTCCACTCGGTGGCCCTATACGGGGCCCCCGTTTGGGCGGGCGACCTGGCCGCCTCCCGGCGCAGCAAGGTATTGCTGCGCCGGGTTCAAAGGCGGCTTGCACTGCGGATCGCCCGGGGGTACCGGACCGTTTCGTATGAGGCGGCGAGCGTCCTGTCAGGGCTACCCCCGGCGGACTTGATCGCGGGCGCGCATGCGGCTTTCTACGAGGGCCGCATGCGCGCCCGCGAGGATGGGGTGGTCCTGGCGGGCTGCGAGGTGGAGGCCCTGGGGCGCCAGGCCCGGGAGTCCATGCTGCAGCTTTGGCAGCAGCGGCTGGCCGAGCCGTTGTTCGGCCAGAGGACTGTCCGGGCTATCCGGCCGGTCCTGTTTGAGTGGCTGGGTAGGCGCTTCGGCTCACTCACCTACCGGTTGGTGCAGGTGCTGTCCGGGCACGGATGCTTCGGTCAGTACCTGTGCCGGATCGGTGTGGAAGAGGCGGCGCGCTGCTGGCACTGTCCAGCGGACGAGGACACGGCGCAACACACCCTCGAGGTGTGTCCGGCCTGGGGGGTGGAGCGCCGTGTCCTCACGGCCGTGATTGGGGCGGACCTATCGCTGCCGGGCGTGGTACAGGCCATGCTCGGCAGCGAGACGAAGTGGCGGGCCGTGGCCTCCTTCTGCGAGGAGGTAATCTCGCGGAAGGAGGCCGCGAGCCGCATTCGCGAGAGCGGGAGACCGCGAGCGAGGCCTCGTCCGAGGCCGGGGGCGGGTGGGCCTCCGGAAGGGCTGGGGAGGCCACCCTGAGAGCGGCGGGCGGGGGTGCGTAGCCCTTGAGGCTCGTGCCACCGCCCGTCGTCTGAGGGGTGGGAGGAATAAGGGACGGCGACGCTCTCGAGGGCGGAGAGGCAAGAGCCGCCCTCGGGAGCGTACGAGCCGGGGTGCGGCCGCGCCGACGGCACGGTCCCAGGGCCGTGCCTCCGGCGCGGCTATGGGGGCCGTGGGCGGTCGCGAGTGTGGGACTCGCGGCCGCCCTCGGGCGGCCCCCGGGAGTGGGACGTCGGAGCAGTGTGGCCCTGCTCCGACGTCGGGCGCCAGAGCGCCGAGGAGAAAACAGGGAAGGGAGGGTGAAGTACCCCCTCCCTTCCCTGGAACGGGAGGACACGGGCGCGAGAGCCCTGCACGGGGGAGCACCTGATGTTATGAGGTCTTCGGTCCCAGGTGCTCCCCCTGCATAGTGCGAGGATGGCCACCGTGGTGGGTTTTAGTGGGTAGGTCCCGCGCCCGATGGGTTTCCTTCCGGGCGCGGGGAATCCCACACTCCCCCCGCCCCTCCCCAGGCGGCGGGGGGGTCTTTCGAAGATTTCCCCCACGTTAATAAAAAAAAAAAAAAAAAAAAAAAAATAACGTATAACGTGTAACGAAGAACGTATAACGAATAACGTAAAACGTATAACGCATAACATGTAACGTATAACGTATAACGTATAACGTATAACGTATAACGTATAACGTATAACGTATAACGTATAACGTATAACGTATAACGTATAACGTATAACGTATAACGTATAACGTATAACGTATAACGTATAACGTATAAAGAATAACGTATAACGTATAACGTATAACGTATAACGTATAACGTATAACGTATAACGTATAACGTATAACGTATAACGTATAACGTATAACGTATAACGTATAACGTATAAAGAATAACGTATAACGTATAACGTATAACGTATAACGTATAACGTATAACGTATAACGAATAACGTATAACGTATAACGTATAACGTATAACGTATAACGTATAACGTATAACGTATAACGTATAACGTATAACGTATAACGTATAACGTATAAAGAATAACGTATAACGTATAACGTATAACGTATAACGTATAACGTATAACGTGTAACGTATAACGTATAAGGCATTACGTATAACGTATAACGTATAACGTATAACGTATAACGTATAACGTATAACGTATAACGTATAACGTATAAGGTATAACGTATAAAGTATAACGTATAACGTATAACGTATAACGTATAACGTATAAAGAATAACGTATAACGTATACCGCATAACGTATAACGTATAAGGTATTACGTATAACGTATAACGTATAACGTATTACGTATAACGTATAACGTATAACGTATAACGTATAACGTATAACGTATATCGTACAACGTATAACGTACAACGTATAACGTATAACGTATAACGAATAACGTATAACGTATAACGTATAACGTATAACGTATAACGTAGAACGTAGAACGTATAACGTATAACGTATATCGTAAAACGTATAACGTATAACGTATAACGTATAACGTATAACGTATAACGTATAACGTATAACGTATAACGTATAACGTATAACGTATAACGTATACCGTATAACGTATACCGTATAACGTATAACGTATAACGTATAACGTGTAACGTATAACGTATAACGTATAACGTATAAGGTATAACGTATAACGTATAACGTATAACGTATAACGTATAACGTATAAAGAATAACGTATAACGTATAACGTATAACGTATAACGTATAACGTATAAGGTATTACGTATAACGCATAACGTATAACGTATAACGTATATCGAATAGCGTATAACGTATAACGTATAACGTATAACGTATAACGTATAACGTATAACGTATAACCAATGACGTATAACGTATAACGTATTACGTATAACGTATAACGTATAACGTATAACGTATAACGTATAACGTAAAACGTATAACGTATAACGCATAACGTATAATGTATAACGTATAACGTATAACGTATAACGTATAAGGTATAACGTATAACGTATAACGTATAACGTATAACGTATAAAGAATAACGTATAACGTATACCGTATAACGTATAACGTATAACGTATAACGTATAACGTATAACCTATCACGAATAACCTAAAACGTATAACGCATAACGTATAACGTATAACGTGTAACGAAGAACGTATAACGAATAACGAAAAACGTATTACGTATTACATATTTCGTATAACGTATAACGTGTATCGTATAACTTATGACGTATAACGTATAACGTATAACGTATAACGTATAACGTATAACGTATAACGTATACCGTATAACGTATACCGTATAACGTATAACGTATAACGTATAACGTGTAACGTATAACGTATAACGTATAACGTATAAGGTATAACGTATAACGTATAACGTATAACGTATAACGTATAACGTATAAAGAATAACGTATAACGTATAACGTATAACGTATAACGTATAACGTATAAGGTATTACGTATAACGCATAACGTATAACGTATAACGTATATCGAATAACGTATAACGTATAACGTATAACGTATAACGTATAACGTATAACCAATGACGTATAACGTATAACGTATTACGTATAACGTATAACGTATAACGTATAACGTATAACGTATAACGTATAACGTAAAACGTATAACGTATAACGCATAACGTATAATGTATAACGTATAACGTATAACGTATAACGTATAAGGTATAACGTATAACGTATAACGTATAACGTATAACGTATAAAGAATAACGTATAACGTATACCGTATAACGTATAACGTATAACGTATAACGTATAACGTATAACCTATCACGAATAACCTAAAACGTATAACGCATAACGTATAACGTATAACGTGTAACGAAGAACGTATAACGAATAACGAAAAACGTATTACGTATTACATATTTCGTATAACGTATAACGTGTATCGTATAACTTATGACGTATAACTTATAACGTATGACGTATAACGTATAACTTGTAACGAGAAACGTATAACGTGTATCGTATAACTTATGACGTATAACTTATAACGTATGACGTATAACGTATAACTTGTAACGAAAAACGTATAACGTATAACGGATAACGTATAACGTATAACGTATAACGTATAACGTATAACGTATAACGTATAACGTATAACGTATAACGTATAAAGAATAACGTATAACGTATAACGTATAACGTATAACGTATAACGTATAACGTGTAACGTATAACGTATAAGGCATTACGTATAACGTATAACGTATAACGTATAACGTATAACGTATAACGTATAACGTATAACGTATAACGTATAAGGTATAACGTATAAAGTATAACGTATAACGTATAACGTATAACGTATAACGTATAAAGAATAACGTATAACGTATACCGCATAACGTATAACGTATAAGGTATTACGTATAACGTATAACGTATAACGTATTACGTATAACGTATAACGTATAACGTGTAACGTATAACGTATAAGGCATTACGTATAACGTATAACGTATAACGTATAACGTATAACGTATAACGTATAACGTATAACGTATAACGTATAACGTATAACGTATAACGTATAACGTATAACGTATAACGTATAAAGAATAACGTATAACGTATAACGTATAACGTATAACGTATAACGTATAACGTATAACGAATAACGTATAACGTATAACGTATAACGTATAACGTATAACGTATAACGTATAACGTATAACGTATAACGTATAACGTATAACGTATAACGTATAAAGAATAACGTATAACGTATAACGTATAACGTATAACGTATAACGTATAACGTGTAACGTATAACGTATAAGGCATTACGTATAACGTATAACGTATAACGTATAACGTATAACGTATAACGTATAACGTATAACGTATAACGTATAAGGTATAACGTATAAAGTATAACGTATAACGTATAACGTATAACGTATAACGTATAAAGAATAACGTATAACGTATACCGCATAACGTATAACGTATAAGGTATTACGTATAACGTATAACGTATAACGTATTACGTATAACGTATAACGTATAACGTATAACGTATAACGTATAACGTATATCGTACAACGTATAACGTACAACGTATAACGTATAACGTATAACGAATAACGTATAACGTATAACGTATAACGTATAACGTATAACGTAGAACGTAGAACGTATAACGTATAACGTATATCGTAAAACGTATAACGTATAACGTATAACGTATAACGTATAACGTATAACGTATAACGTATAACGTATAACGTATAACGTATAACGTATACCGTATAACGTATACCGTATAACGTATAACGTATAACGTATAACGTGTAACGTATAACGTATAACGTATAACGTATAAGGTATAACGTATAACGTATAACGTATAACGTATAACGTATAACGTATAAAGAATAACGTATAACGTATAACGTATAACGTATAACGTATAACGTATAAGGTATTACGTATAACGCATAACGTATAACGTATAACGTATATCGAATAACGTATAACGTATAACGTATAACGTATAACGTATAACGTATAACCAATGACGTATAACGTATAACGTATTACGTATAACGTATAACGTATAACGTATAACGTATAACGTATAACGTAAAACGTATAACGTATAACGCATAACGTATAATGTATAACGTATAACGTATAACGTATAACGTATAAGGTATAACGTATAACGTATAACGTATAACGTATAACGTATAAAGAATAACGTATAACGTATACCGTATAACGTATAACGTATAACGTATAACGTATAACGTATAACCTATCACGAATAACCTAAAACGTATAACGCATAACGTATAACGTATAACGTGTAACGAAGAACGTATAACGAATAACGAAAAACGTATTACGTATTACATATTTCGTATAACGTATAACGTGTATCGTATAACTTATGACGTATAACTTATAACGTATGACGTATAACGTATAACTTGTAACGAAAAACGTATAACGAATAACGTAAAACGTATGACGCATTACTTATTACGTATAACGTATAACGTATAACGTATAACGTATAACGTATAACGTATATCGTATAACGCATTACGTATAACGTATAACGTATAACGTATAACGTATAACGTATAACGTATAACGTATAACGTATAACGTATAACGTGTAACGTATAAAGAATAACGTATAACGTATACCGTATAACGTATAACGTATAGCGTATAACGTATAACGTATCACGAATAACGTAAAACGTATAACGCATAACGTATAACGTATAACGCATAACGTATAACCTATAACGTGAAACGAAGAACGTATAACGAATAACGAAAAACGTATAACGTATAACGTATAACGTATAACGTATAACGTATAACGTATAACGTATAACGTATAACGTATAACGTATAACGTATAACGTATAACGTATAACGTATAACGTATAACGTATAACGTATAAAGAATAACGTATAACGTATAACGTATAACGTATAACGTATAACGTATAACGAATAACGTATAACGTATAACGTATAAGGCATTACGTATAACGTATAACGTATAACGTATAACGTATAACGAATAACGTATAACGTATAACGTATAACGTATAACGTATAACGTATAACCTATGACGAATAGCGTAAAACGTATAACGCATAACGTATAACGTATAACGTGTAACGAAGAACGTATAACGAGTAACGTATAACGTATAACGTATAACGTATAACGTATAACGTATAACGTATAACGTATAACGTATAACGTATAACGTATAACGTATAACGTATAACGTATAACGTATAACGTATAACGTATAACGTATAACGTATAACGTATAACGTATAACGTATAACGTATAACGTATAACGTATTACGTATAACGTATAACGTATAACGTATAACGTATAACGTATAACGTATAACGTATAACGTATAACGTATAACGTATAACGTATAACGTATAACTTGTAACGAAAAACGCATAACTTATAACGTATGACGTATAACGTATAACTTGTAACGAAAAACGCATAACGAATATAGTAAAACGTATGATGCATTACATATTACGTATACCGTATAACGTATAACGTATAACGTATAACGTATAACGTATAAGGTATAACGTATAACGTATAACGTATAACGTATAACGTATAACGTATAACGTATAAGGTATTACGTATAACGTATAACGTATAACGTATAACGTATAACGTATAACGTATAGCGTATACCGCATAACGTATAACGTATAACGTATAACGTATAACGTATAACGTATAAGGTATAACGTATAACGTATAACGTACAACGTATAACGTATAACGTATAACGTATAAGGTATTACGTATAACGTATAACGTATAACGTATAACGTATAACGTATAACGTATAACGTATAACGTATAACGTATAACGTATAACCTATAACGTATAACGTATAACGTATAACGTATAACGTAAAACGTATAACGTATAACGTATAACGTATAACGTATAACGTATAACGTATAACTTATAACGTATAACGTATACCGTATAACGTATAACGTATAACGTATAACGTATAACGTATAACGTATAAGGTATAACGTATAACATATAACGTATAACGTATAACGTGTAACGTATAACGTATAAGGTATAACGTATAACGTATAACGTATAACGTATAACGTATAACGTATAAAGAATAACGTATAACGTATAACGTATAACGTATAACGTATAACGTATAACGTATAACGTATAACGTATAAGGTATTACGTATAACGTATAACGTATAACGTATAACGTATAACGTATAACGAATAACGCATAACGTATAACGTATAACGTATAACGTATAACGTATAACCTATGACGTATAACCTATAACGTATAACGTATAACGTATTACGTATAACGTATAACGTATAACGTATAACGTATAACGAAGAACGTAAAACGTATAACGCATAACGTATAACGTATAACGTGTAACGAAGAAGGTATAACGAATAACGTATAACGTACATCGTATAACGTATAACGTATAACGTATAACGTATATCGTAAAACGTATAACGTATAACGTATAACGTATAACGTATAACGTATAACGTATAACGTATAACGTATAACGTATAACGTATAACGTATACCGTATAACGCATAACGTATAACGTATAACGTATAACGTAGAACGTATAACGTATAACGTATGACGTATAACGTATATCGTATAACGTATAACGTATAACGTATAACGTATAACGTATAACGTATAACGTATAACGTATAACGTATACCGTACAACGTATAACGTATAACGTATAACGTATAACGTATAACGTATAACGTATAACGTATAACGTATAACGTATAACGTATAACGTATAACGTATAACGTATAACGTATATCGTATAACGCATTACGTATAACGTATAACGTATAACGTATAACGTATAACGTATAACGTATAACGTATAACGTATAACGTATAACGTATAACGTATAAAGAATAACGTATAACGTATACCGTATAACGTATAACGTATAACGTATAACGTATAACGTATAACGTATCACGAGTAACGTAAAACGTATAACGCATAACGTATAACGTATAACGCATAACGTATAACCTATAACGTGTAACGAAGAACGTATAACGAATAACGAAAAACGTATTACGTACTACATATTTCGTATAACGTGTAACGTGTATCGTATAACTTATGACGTATAACTTATAACGTATGACGTATAACGTATAACTTGTAACCAAAAACGTATAACGAATAACGTAAAACGTATGACGCATTACATATTACGTATAACGTATAACGTATAACGTATAACGTATAACGTATAACGTATAACGTATAACGTATAACGTATAACGTATAACGTATAACGTATAACGTATAACGTATAACGTATAACGTATAACGTATAACGTATAACGTATAACGTATAACGTATAACGTATAACGTATAACGTATAACGTATAACGTATAACGTATAACGTATAACGTATAACGTATAACTTATAACGTATAAGGTATAACGTATAACGTATAACGTATAACGTATAACGTATAACGTATAACGTATAAGGTATTACGTATAACGTATAACGTATAACGTATAACGTATAACGTATAACGTATAACGTATAACGTATAACGTATAACCTATAACGTATAACGTATAACGTATAACGTATAACGTATAACGTATAACGTATAACGTATAACGTACAACGTATAACGTATAACGTATAAAGAATAACGTATAACGTATAACGTATAACGTATAACGTATAACGTATAACTTATAACGTATAACGTATACCGTATAACGTATAACGTATAACGTATAACGTATAACGTATAACGTATAAGGTATAACGTATAACGTATAACGTATAACGTATAACGTATAACGTATAACGTATAACGTATAAGGTATAACGCATAACGTATAACGTATAACGTATAACGTATAACGTATAAAGAATAACGTATAACGTATAACGTATAACGTATAACGTATAACGTATAACGTATAACGTATAACGTATAAGGTATTACGTATAACGTATAACGTATAACCTATGACGAATAACGTATAACGTATAACGTATAACGTATTACGTATAACGTATAACGTATAACGTATAACGTATAACGAAGAACGTAAAACGTATAACGCATAACGTATAACGTATAACGTGTAACGAAGAAGGTATAACGAATAACGTATAACGTATATCGTATAACGTAGAACGTATAACGTATAACGTATATCGTAAAACGTATAACGTATAACGTATAACGTATAACGTATAACGTATAACGTATAACGTATAACGTATAACGTATAACGTATAACGTATAACGTATATCGTATAACGCATTACGTATAACGTATAACGTATAACGTATAACGTATAACGTATAACGTATAACGTATAACGTATAACGTATAACGTATAACGTATAACGTATAACGTATAACGTATAACGTATAACGTATAAAGAATAACGTATAACGTATAACGTATAACGTATAACGTATAAGGTATTACGTATAACGTATAACGTATAACGTATAACGTATAACGTATAACGTATAACGAATAACGTATAACGTATAACGTATAACGTATAACGTATAACGTATAACGTATAACGTATAACCTATGACGTATAACGTATAACGTATAACGTATAACGTATAACGTATAACGTATAACGTATAACGTATAACGAATAACGTATAACGTATAACGTATAAGGCATTACGTATAACGTATAACGTATAACGTATAACGTATAACGATTAACGTATAACGTATAACGTATAACGTATAACGTATAACGTATAACGTATAACCTATGACGAATAACGTAAAACGTATAACGCATAACGTATAACGTATAACGTGTAACAAAGAACGTATAACGAGTAACGTATAACGTATAACGTATAACGTATAGCGTATAACGTATAAGGTATAACGTATAACCTATAACGTATAACGTATAACGTATAACGTATAACGTATAACGTATAACGTATAACGTATAACGTATAAAGAATAACGTATAACGTATAACGTATAACGTATAACGTATAACGAATAACGTATAACGTATAACGTATAAGGCATTACGTGTAACGTATAACGTATAACGTATAACGTATAACGAATAACGTATAACGTATAACGTATAACGTATAACGTATAACGTATAACCTATGACGAATAACGTAAAACGTATAACGCATAACGTATAACGTATAACGTGTAACGAAGAACGTATAACGAGTAACGTATAACGTATAACGTATAACGTATAACGTATAACGTATAACGTATAACGTATAACGTATAACGTATAACGTATAACGTATAACGTATAAAGAATAACGTATAACGTATAACGTATAACGTATAACGTATAACGAATAACGTATAACGTATAACGTATAAGGCATTACGTATAACGTATAACGTATAACGTATTACGTATACGGATAACGTATAACGTATAACGTATAACGTATAACGTATAACGTACAACGTATAACGTACAACGTATAACGTATAACGTATAACGAATGACGTATAACGTATAACGTATAACGTATAACGTATAACGTATAACGTAGAACGTAGAACGTATAACGTATAACGTATATCGTAAAACGTATAACGTATAACGTATAACGTATAACGTATAACGTATAACGTATAACGTATAACGTATAACGTATAACGTATAACGTATACCGTATAACGTATACCGTATAACGTATAACGTATAACGTATAACGTGTAACGTATAACGTATAACGTATAACGTATAAGGTATAACGTATAACGTATAACGTATAACGTACAACGTATAACGTATAAAGAATAACGTATAACGTAGAACGTAGAACGTATAACGTATAAGGTATAACGTATAACGTATAACGTATAACGTATAACGTATAAGGTATTACGTATAACGTATAACGTATAACGTATAACGTATAACGTACAACGTATAACGTACAACGTATAACGTATAACGTATAACGAATAACGTATAACGTATAACGTATAACGTATAACGTATAACGTATAACGTAGAACGTAGAACGTATAACGTACAACGTATATCGTAAAACGTATAACGTATAACGTATAACGTATAACGTATAACGTATAACGTATAACGTATAACGTATAACGTATAACGTATAACGTATACCGTATAACGTATACCGTATAACGTATAACGTATAACGTATAACGTGTAACGTATAACGTATAACGTATAACGTATAAGGTATAACGTATAACGTATAACGTATAACGTATAACGTATAACGTATAAAGAATAACGTATAACGTATAACGTATAACGTATAACGTATAACGTATAAGGTATTACGTATAACGCATTACGTATAACGTATAACGTATAACGAATAACGTATAACGTATAACGTATAACGTATAACGTATAACGTATAACCAAAGACGTATAACGTATAACGTATTACGTATAACGTATAACGTATAACGTATAACGTATAACGTATAACGTATAACGTATAACGTATAACGTATAACGCATAACGTATAATGTATAACGTATAACGTATAACGTATAACGTATAAGGTATAACGTATAACGTATAACGTATAACGTATAACGTATAAAGAATAACGTATAACGTATACCGTATAACGTATAACGTATAACGTATAACGTATAACGTATAACCTATCACGAATAACGTAAAACGTATAACGCATAACGTATAACGTATAACGTGTAACGAAGAACGTATAACGAATAACGAAAAACGTATTACGTATTACATATTTCGTATAACGTATAACGTGTATCGTATAACTTATGACGTATAACTTATAACGTATGACGTATAACGTATAACTTGTAACGAAAAACGTATAACGTGTATCGTATAACTTATGACGTATAACTTATAACGTATGACGTATAACGTATAACTTGTAACGAAAAACGTATAACGAATAACGTAAAACGTATGACGCATTACTTATTACGTATAACGTATAACGTATAACGTATAACGTATAACGTATAACGTATAACGTATAACGTATAACGTATAACGTATAACGAATAACGTAAAACGTATAACGCATAACGTATAACGTATAACGTGTAACGAAGAACGTATAACGAATAACATATAACGTATATCGTATAACGTATAACGTATAACGTATAACGTATAACGTATAACGTATATCGTATAACATATAACGTATAACGTATAACGTATACCGTATAACGTATAACGTATAACGTATAACGTATATCGTAAAACGTACAACGAATAACGTAAAACGTATAACGCATAACGTATAACGTGTAACGTGTAACGAAGAAGGTATAACGAATAACGTATAACGTATATCGTATAACGTAGAACGTATAACGTATAACGTATAACGTATAACGTATAACGTATAACGTAGAACGTAGAACGTATAACGTATAACGTATAACGTATAACGTATAACGTATAACGTATAACGTATAACGTATAACGTATAACGTATAACGTATAACGTATAACGTATAACGTATAACGTATAACGTATAACGTATATCGTATAACGTATAACGTATAACGTATAACGTATAACGTATAACGTATAACGTATAACGTATAACGTATAACGTATAACGTATAACGTATGACGTATAACCTATGACGTATAACGTATAACGTATAACGTATAACGTATAACGTATAACGTATAACGTATAACGTATAACGTATAACGCATAACGTATAACGTATAACGTATAACGTATAACGTATAACGTATAACGAATAACGTAAAACGTATAACGCATAACGTGTAACGTATAACGTGTAACGAAGAACGTATAACGAATAACGTATAACGTATATCGTATAACGTATAACGTATAACGTATAACGTATAACGTATAACGTATAACGTATAACGTATAACGTATAACGAATAACGTATAACGTATATCGTATAACGTATAACGTATAACGTATAAAGAATAACGTATAACGTATACCGTATAACGTATGACGTATAACGTATAACTTGTAACGAAAAACGTATAACGAATAACGTAAAACGTATGACGCATTACTTATTATGTATAACGTATAACGTATAACGTATAACGTATAACGTATAACGTATAACGTATAACGAATAACGTAAAACGTATAACGCATAACGTATAACGTATAACGTGTAACGAAGAACGTATAACGAATAACGTATAACGTATATCGTATAACGTATAACGTATAACGTATAACGTATAACGTATAACGTATAACGTACAACGTATAACGTATAACGTATAACGTATAACGTAGAACGTAGAACTTATAACGTTTAACGTATATCGTAAAACGTATAACGTATAACGTATAACGTATAACGTATAACGTATAACGTATATCGTACAACATATAACGTATAACGTATAACGTATACCGTATAACGTATAACGTATAACGTATAACGTATATCGTAAAACGTACAACGAATAACGTAAAACGTATAACGCATAACGTATAACGTGTAACGTGTAACGAAGAAGGTATAACGAATAACGTATAACGTATATCGTATAACGTAGAACGTATAACGTATAACGTATAACGTATAACGTATAACGTATAACGTATAACGTATAACGTATATCGTATAACGTATAACGTAAAACGTATAACGTATAACGTATAACGAATAATGTAAAACGTATAACGCATAACGTATATCGTATACCGTATAACGTATAACGTATAACGTATAACGTATAACGTATAACGTATAACGTATAACGTATAACGTATAACGTATAACGTATAACGTATAACGTGTAACGTATAACGTATAACGTATAACGTATAAAGAATAACGTATAACGTAAAACGTATAAACTATAACGTATAACGTATAACGTATAACGTATAAGGCATTACGTATAACGTATTACGTATAACGTATAACGTATAACGTATAACGAATAACGTATAACGTATAACGTATAACGTATAACGTATAACGTATAACGTATAACGTATAACGTATAACGTATAACCTATGACGAATAACGTAAAACGTATAACGCATAACGTATAACGTATAACGTGTAACGAAGAACGTAAAACGAATAACGTATAACGTATAACATATAACGTATAACGTATAACGTATAACGTATCACGAATAACGTAAAACGTATAACGCATAACGTATAACGTATAACGTGTAACGAAGAACGTATAACGAATAACGTGTAACGAAGAACGTATAACGAATAACGTATAACGTTGATCGTATATCGTATAACGTATAACGTATAACGTATAACGTATATCGTAAAACGTATAACGTATAACGTAAAACGTATAACGCATTACATATTACGTATAACGTATAACGTATAACGTGTATCGTATAACTTATGACGTATAACTTATAACGTAAGACGTATAACGTATAACTTGTAACGAAAAACGTATAACGAATAACGTAAAACGTATGACGCATTACATATTACGTATAACGTATAACGTATAACGTATAACGTATAACGTATAACGTATAACGTATAACGTATAACGTATAACGTATAACGTATAACGTATAACGTATAACGTATAAGGAATAACGTATAACGTATAACGTATAACGAATAACGTAAAACGTATAACGCATAACGTATAACGTATAACGTGTAACGAAGAACGTATAACGAATAACGTATAACGTAGATCGCATAACGTATAACGTATAACGTATAACGTATAACGTATATCGTAAAACGTATAACGTATAACGTATAACGTATAACGTATAACGTATAACGTATAGCGTATAGCATATAACGTATAACGTATACCGTATAACGTATAACGTATAACGTATAACGTATAACGTATAACGTATATCGTATAACGTATAACGTAAAACGTATAACGTATAACGTATAACGAATAATGTAAAACGTATAACGCATAACGTATATCGTATACCGTATAACGTATAACGTATAACGTATAACGTATAACGTATAAGGAATAACGTATAACGTATAACGTATAACGAATAACGTAAAACGTATAACGCGTAACGTATAACGTATAACGTGTAACGAAGAACGTATAACGAATAACGTATAACGTAGATCGTATAACGTATAACGTATAACGTATAACGTATAACGTATATCGTAAAACGTATAACGTATAACGTAAAACGTATAACGCATAACGTATAACGTATAACGTGTAACGAAGAACGTATAACGAATAACGTAAAACGTATTACGTATTACATATTTCGTATAACGTATAACGTGTATCGTATAACTTATGACGTATAACTTATAACGTAAGACGTATAACGTATAACTTGTAACGAAAAACGTATAACGAATAACGTAAAACGTATGACGCATTACATATTACGTATAACGTATAACGTATAACGTATAACGTATAACGTATAACGTATAACGTATAACGTATAACGTATAACGTATAAGGAATAACGTATAACGTATAACGTATAACGAATAACGTAAAACGTATAACGCATAACGTATAACGTATAACGTGTAACGAAGAACGTATAACGAATAACGTATAACGTATAACGTATAACGTATAACGTATATCGTATAACGTATAACGTATACCGTATTACGTATAACGTATGACGTATAACGTATAACGAATAACGTAAAGCGTATAACGCATAACGTATAACGTATAACGTGTAACGAAGAACGTATAACCAATAACGTATAACGTAGATCGTATAACGTAGAACGTATAACGTATAACGTATAACGTATATCGTAAAACGTATAACGTATAACGTATAACGTGTAACGAAGAACGTATAACGAATAACGTATAACGTAGATCGCATAACGTATAACGTATAACGTATAACGTATAACGTATATCGTAAAACGTATAACGTATAACGTATAACGAATAACGTATAACGTATAACCTATGACGAATAACGTAAAACGTATAACGCATAACGTATAACGTATAACGTGTAACGAAGAACGTAAAACGAATAACGTATAACGTATAACATATAACGTATAACGTATAACGTATAACGTATCACGAATAACGTAAAACGTATAACGCATAACGTATAACGTATAACGTGTAACGAAGAACGTATAACGAATAACGTGTAACGAAGAACGTATAACGAATAACGTATAACGTTGATCGTATATCGTATAACGTATAACGTATAACGTATAACGTATATCGTAAAACGTATAACGTATAACGTAAAACGTATAACGCATTACATATTACGTATAACGTATAACGTATAACGTGTATCGTATAACTTATGACGTATAACTTATAACGTAAGACGTATAACGTATAACTTGTAACGAAAAACGTATAACGAATAACGTAAAACGTATGACGCATTACATATTACGTATAACGTATAACGTATAACGTATAACGTATAACGTATAACGTATAACGTATAACGTATAACGTATAACGTATAACGTATAACGTATAAGGAATAACGTATAACGTATAACGTATAACGAATAACGTAAAACGTATAACGCATAACGTATAACGTATAACGTGTAACGAAGAACGTATAACGAATAACGTATAACGTAGATCGCATAACGTATAACGTATAACGTATAACGTATAACGTATATCGTAAAACGTATAACGTATAACGTATAACGTATAACGTATAACGTATAACGTATAGCGTATAGCATATAACGTATAACGTATACCGTATAACGTATAACGTATAACGTATAACGTATAACGTATAACGTATATCGTATAACGTATAACGTAAAACGTATAACGTATAACGTATAACGAATAATGTAAAACGTATAACGCATAACGTATATCGTATACCGTATAACGTATAACGTATAACGTATAACGTATAACGTATAAGGAATAACGTATAACGTATAACGTATAACGAATAACGTAAAACGTATAACGCATAACGTATAACGTATAACGTGTAACGAAGAACGTATAACGAATAACGTATAACGTAGATCGTATAACGTATAACGTATAACGTATAACGTATAACGTATATCGTAAAACGTATAACGTATAACGTAAAACGTATAACGCATAACGTATAACGTATAACGTGTAACGAAGAACGTATAACGAATAACGTAAAACGTATTACGTATTACATATTTCGTATAACGTATAACGTGTATCGTATAACTTATGACGTATAACTTATAACGTAAGACGTATAACGTATAACTTGTAACGAAAAACGTATAACGAATAACGTAAAACGTATGACGCATTACATATTACGTATAACGTATAACGTATAACGTATAACGTATAACGTATAACGTATAACGTATAACGTATAACGTATAACGTATAAGGAATAACGTATAACGTATAACGTATAACGAATAACGTAAAACGTATAACGCATAACGTATAACGTATAACGTGTAACGAAGAACGTATAACGAATAACGTATAACGTATAACGTATAACGTATAACGTATATCGTATAACGTATAACGTATACCGTATTACGTATAACGTATGACGTATAACGTATAACGAATAACGTAAAGCGTATAACGCATAACGTATAACGTATAACGTGTAACGAAGAACGTATAACCAATAACGTATAACGTAGATCGTATAACGTAGAACGTATAACGTATAACGTATAACGTATATCGTAAAACGTATAACGTATAACGTATACCGTATAACGTATAACGTATAACGTATAACGTATAGCGTATAGCGTATAACGTATAACGTATACCGTATAACGTATAACGTATAACGTATAACGTATAACGTATATCGTATAACGTATAACGTAAAACGTATAACGTATAACGTATAACGAATAATGTAAAACGTATAACGCATAACGTATATCGTATACCGTATAACGTATAACGTATAACGTATAACGTATAACGTATAACGCATAAAGAATAACGTATAACGTATAACCTATGACGTATAACGTATAACGTATAACGTATAACGTATAACGTATAACGTATAACGTATAACGTATAACGTATAACGTATAACGTATAACGTATATCGTATAACGTATAACGTATACCGTATTACGTATAACGTATGACGTATAACGTATAACGAATAACGTAAAACGTATAACGCATAACGTATAACGTATAACGTATAACGTGTAACGAAGAACGTATAACGAATAACGTATAACGTAGATCGTATAACGTAGAACGTATAACGTATAACGTATAACGTATATCGTAAAACGTATAACGTATAACGTATACCGTATAACGTATAACGTATAACGTATAACGTATAGCGTATAGCGTATAACGTATAACGTATACCGTATAACGTATAACGTATAACGTATAACGTATAACGTATATCGTATAACGTATAACGTAAAACGTATAACGTATAACGTATAACGAATAATGTAAAACGTATAACGCATAACGTATATCGTATACCGTATAACGTATAACGTATAACGTATAACGTATAGCGTATAGCCTATAACGTATAACGTATACCGTATAACGTATAACGTATAACGTATAACGTATAACGTATATCGTATAACGTATAACGTAAAACGTATAACGTATAACGTATAACGAATAATGTAAAACGTATAACGCATAAAGTATATCGTATACCGTATAACGTATAACGTATAACGTATAACGTATAACGTATATCGTATAACGTATAACGTAAAACGTATAACGTATAACGTATAACGAAAAATGTAAAACGTATAACGCATAAAGTATATCGTATACCGTATAACGTATAACGGATAACGTATAACGTATAACGTATAACCTATGACGAATAACGTAAAACGTATAACGTATAACGTATAACGTATAACGTGTAACGAAGAACGTGTAACGAATAACGTATAACGTATATCGTATAACGTATAACGCATAACTTATAACGTATAAGGTATAACGTATAACGTATAACGTATAACGTATACCGTATAACGTATAACGTATAACGTATAACGTATAACGTATAACGTATAACGTGTAACGTATAACGTATACCGTATAACGTATAACGTATAACGTATAACGTATAACGTATAACGTATAACGTATAACGTATGACGTATACCGTATAACGTATAACGTATAACGTGTAACGTATAACGTATACCGTATAACGTATAACGTATAACGTATAACGTATAACGTATAACGTATAACGTATGACGTATACCGTATAACGTATAACGTATAACGTATAACGTATAACGTATACCGTATAACGTATAACGTATAACGTATAACGTATAACATATATCGTATAACGTATAACGTAAAACGTATAACGTATAACGTATAACGAATAATGTAAAACGTATAACGCATAACGTATATCGTTTACCGTATAACGTATAACGTATAACGTATAACGTATAACGTATAACGTATAACGCATAAAGAATAATGTATAACGTATAACCTATGACGTATAACGTATAACGTATAACGCATAACGTATAACGTATAACGTATAACGTATAACGTATAACGTATAACGTATAACGTATAACGTATAACGTATAACGTATAACGTATAACGTATAACGTATAACGTATAACGTATAACGTATTACGTATAACGTATAACGTATAACGTATAACGTATAACGTATAACGCATAACGTATAACGTATAACGTATAACGTATAACGTATAACGTATAACGTATAACGTATAACGTATAACGTATAAGGTATAACGTATAAAGTATACCGTATAACGTATAACGTATGACGTATAACGTATAACGTATCACGAATAACGTAAAACGTATAACGCAAACGTATAAGGTATAACGTGTAACGAAGAACGTATAACGAATAACGTAAAACGTATAACGCATAACATGTAACGTATAACGTATAACGTATAACGTATAACGTATAACGTATAACGTATAACGTGTAACGTATAACGTATAACGTATAACGTATAACGTATAACGTATAACGTATAACGTATAACGTATAACGTATGACGTATACCGTATAACGTATAACGTATAACGTATAACGTATAACGTATGACGTATAACGTATAACGTATAACGTATAACGTATAACGTATAACGTATCACGAATAACGTATACCGTATAACGTATAACGTATAACGTATGACGTATACCGTATAACGTATAAGGTATAACGTGTAACGAAGAACGTATAACGAATAACGTAAAACGTATAACGCATAACATGTAACGTATAACGTATAACGTATAACGTATAACGTATAACGTATAACGTGTAACGTATAACGTATACCGTATAACGTATGACGTATAACGTATAACGTATAACGTATAACGTATAACGTATAACGTATAACGTATAACGTATAACGTATAACGTATAACGTATAACGTATATCGTATAACGTATAACGTATAACGTATTACGTATAACGTATGACGTATAATGTATAACGAATAACGTAAAACGTATAACGCATAACGTATAACGTATAACGTGTAACGAAGAACGTATAACGAATAACGTATAACGTAGATCGTATAACGTAGAACGTATAACGTATAACGTATAACGTATATCGTAAAACGTATAACGTATAACGTATAACGTATAACGTATAACGTATAACGTATAACGTATAGCGTATAGCGTATAACGTATAACGTATACCGTATAACGTATAACGTATAACGTATAACGTATAACGTATAACGTATAACGTATATCGTATAACGTATAACGTAAAACGTATAACGTATAACGTATAACGAATAATGTAAAACGTATAACGCATAACGTATATCGTATACCGTATAACGTATAACGTATAACGTATAACGTATAACGTATAACGCATAAAGAATAACGTATAACGTATAACCTATGACGTATAACGTATAACGTATAACGTATAACGTATATCGTATAACGTATAACGTATAACGTATAACGTATAACGTATAACGTATGACGTATAACGTATAACGTATAACGAATAACGTATAACGTATAACGTATAACGTATAACGTATAACGTATAACGTATAACGTATAACGTATAACGTATAACGTATAACGTATACCGTATAACGTATAACGTATGACGTATAACGTATAACGTATCACGAATAACGTAAAACGTATAACGCAAACGTATAACGTATAACGTGTAACGAAGAACGTATAACGAATAACGTAAAACGTATAACGCATAACATGTAAAGTATAACGTATAACGTATAACGTATAACGTATAACGTATAACGTATAACGTATAACGTATAACGCATACCGTATAACGTATAACGTATAACGTATATCGTATAACGTATAACGTATACCGTATTACGTATAACGTATGACGTATAACGTGTAACGAAGAACGTATAACGAATAACGTAAAACGTATAACGCATAACACGTAACGTATAACGTATAACGTATAACGTATAACGTATAAGGTACAACGTATAACGTATAACGTATAACGTATAACGTATAACGTATAACGTATAACGTATAACGTATAACGTATAACGTATAACGTATAACGTATAACGTATAACGTATCACGAATAACGTAAAACGTATAACGCATAACGTATAACGTATAACGTATAACGTATATCGTATAACGTATAACGTATAGCGTATAGCGTATAACGTATAACGTATACCGTATAACGTATAACGTATAACGTATAACGTATAACGTATAACGTATAACGTATAACGTATAACGTATATCGTATAACGTATAACGTAAAACGTATAACGTATAACGTATAACGAATAATGTAAAACGTATAACGCATAACGTATAACGTATAACGTATAACGTATAACGTATAACGTATAACGTATAACGTATAACGCATACCGTATAACGTATAACGTATAACGTATAACGTATAACGTATAACGTATAACGTATAACGTATGACGTATACCGTATAACGTATAACGTATAACGTATAACGTATAACGTATAACGTATAACGTATAACGTATAACGCATACCGTATAACGTATAACGTATAGCGTATAACGTATAACGTATAACGTATAACGTATAACGTATAACGTATAACGTATAAAGAATAACGTATAACGTATACCGTATAACGTATAACGTATAACGTATAACGTATAACGTATAACGTATCACGAATAACGTAAAACGTATAACGCATAACGTATAACGTATAACGTGTAACGAAGAACGTATAACGTATAACGTATAACGTATAACGTATAGCGTATAGCGTATAACGTATAACGTATACCGTATAACGTATAACGTATAACGTATAACGTATAACGTATAACGTATAACGTATAACGTATAACGTATATCGTATAATGTATAACGTATAACGTATAACGTATAACGTATAACGTATAACGTATAACGTATACCGTATAACGTATAACGTATGACGTAAAACGTATAACGTATCACGAATAACGTAAAACGTATAACGCAAACGTATAACGTTTAACGTGTAACGAAGAACGTATAACGAATAACGTAAAACGTATAACGCATAACATGTAACGTATAACGTATAACGTATAACGTATAACGTATAACGTATAACGTATAACGTATAACGTATAACGTATAACGCATACCGTATAACGTATAACGTATAACGTATAACGTATAACGTATAACGTATAACGTATAACGTATAACGTATAACGTATAACCTATGACGATAACGTAAAACGTATAACGCACAACGTATAACGTATAACGTGTAACGAAGAACGTGTAACGAATAACGTATAACGTATATCGTATAACGTATAACGCATAACGTATAACGTATAAGGTATAACGTATAACGCATAACGTATATCGCATACCGTATAACGTATAACGTATAACGTATAACGTATAACGTATAACGCATAAAGAATAACGTATAACGTATAACCTATGACGTATAACGTATAACGTATAACGTATAACGTATATCGTATAACGTATAACGTATAACGTATAACGTATAACGTATAACGTATAACGTATGACGTATAACGTATAACGTATAACGTATAACGTATAACGTATAACGTATAACGTATAACGTATAACGTATAACGTATAACGTATAACGTATAACGTATACCGTATAACGTATAACGTATGACGTAAAACGTATAACGTATCACGAATAACGTAAAACGTATAACGCAAACGTATAACGTTTAACGTGTAACGAAGAACGTATAACGAATAACGTAAAACGTATAACGCATAACATGTAACGTATAACGTATAACGTATAACGTATAACGTATAACGTATAACGTATAACGTATAACGTATAACGTATAACGCATACCGTATAACGTATAACGTATAACGTATAACGTATAACGTATAACGTATGACGTATACCGTATAACGTATAACGTATAACGTATAACGTATAACGTATAACGTATAACGTATAACGTATAACGTATAACGTATCACGAATAACGTAAAACGTATAACGCATAACGTATAACGTATAACGTGTAACGAAGAACGTATAACGTATAACGTATAACGTATAACGTATAAGGCATTACGTATAACGTATAACGTATAACGTATAACGTATAACGTATAACGACTAACGTATAACGTATAACGTATAACGTATAACGTATAACGTATAACGTATAACGTATAACGTATAACCTATGACGATAACGTAAAACGTATAACGCACAACGTATAACGTATAACGTGTAACGAAGAACGTGTAACGAATAACGTATAACGTATATCGTATAACGTATAACGCATAACGTATAACGTATAAGGTATAACGTATAACGTATAACGTATAACGTATACCGTATAACGTATAACGAATAACGTATAACGTATAACGTATAATGTATAACGTATAACGTATAACGCATACCGTATAACGTATAACGTATTACGTATAACGTATAACGTATAACGTATAACGTATGACGTATACCGTATAACGTATAACGTATAACGTATAACGTATAACGTATAACGTATAACGTATAGCGTATAACGTATAACGTATAACGTATAACGTATCACGAATAACGTATACCGTATAACGTATCACGAATAACGTATACCGTATAACGTATAACGTATAACGTATAACGTATAACGTATAACGTATAAGGCATTACGTATAACGTATAACGTATAACGTATAACGTATAACGTATAACGACTAACGTATAACGTATAACGTATAACGTTTAACGTATAACTTATAACGTATAACGTATCACGAATAACGTAAAACGTATAACGCATAACGTATAACGTATAACGTATAACGTATATCGTATAACGTATAACGTATAACGTATAACGTATAACGTATAACGTATAACGTATAACGTATAACGTATAACGTATTACGTATAACGTATAACGTATAACGTATAACGTATAACGTATAACGTATAACGTATAACGTATAACGTATAACGTATAACGTATAACGTATAACGTATAACGTATAACGTATAACGTATAACGTATAACGTATAACGTATAACGTATAACGTGTAACGAAGAACGTATAACGTATAACGTATAACGTATAACGTATAAGGCATTACGTATAACGTATAACGTATAACGTATAACGTATAACGAATTACGTATAACGTATAACGTATAACGTATAACGTATAACGTATAACGTATAACGTATAACGTATAACGTATAACGTATAACGTATAACGTATAACGTATAACGTATAACGTATAACGTATAACGTATTACGTATAACGTATAACGTATAACGTATAACGTATAACGTATTACGTATAACGTATAACGTATAACGTATAACGTATAACGTATAACGTATAACGTATAACGTATAACGTATAACGTATAACGAATAACGTATACCGTATAACGTATAACGTATGACGTATAACGTATAACGTATCACGAATAACGTAAAACGTATAACGCAAACGTATAACGTATAACGTGTAACGAAGAACGTATAACGAATAACGTAAAACGTATAACGCATAACATGTAACGTATAACGTATAACGTATAACGTATAACGTATAACGTATAACGTATAACGTATAACGTATAACGCATACCGTATAACGTATAACGTATAACGTATAACGTATAACGTATAACGTATAACGTATGACGTATACCGTATAACGTATAACGTATAACGTATAACGTATAACGTATAACGTATAACGTATAACGTATAACGTATAACGCATACCGTATAACGTATAACGTATAACGTATAACGTATAACGTATAACGTATAACGTATAACGTATAACGTATAAAGAATAACGTATAACGTAAAACGTATAACGTATAACGTATAACGTATAACGTATAACGTATAAGGCATTACGTATAACGTATAACGTATAACGTATAACGTATAACGTATAACGAATAACGTATAACGTATAACGTATAACGTATAACGTATAACGTATAACGTGTAACGTATAACGTATAACGTATAACGTATAAAGAATAACGTATAACGTAAAACGTATAACGTATAACGTATAACGTATAACGTATAACGTATAAGGCATTACGTATAACGTATAACGTATAACGTATAACGTATAACGTATAACGAATAACGTATAACGTATAACGTATAACGTATAACTTATAACGTATAACGTATAACCTATGACGAATAACGTAAAACGTATAACGCATAACGTATAACGTATAACGTGTAACGAAGAACGTATAACGAATAACGTATAACGTATAACGTATAACGTATAACGTATAACGTGTAACGAAGAACGTATAACGAATAACGTATAACGTATAACGTATAACGTATAACGTATAACGTATAACGTATAACGTATCACGAATAACGTAAAACGTATAACGCATAACGTATAACGTATAACGTGTAACGAAGAACGTATAACGAATAACGTGTAACGAAGAACGTATAACGAATAACGTATAACGTTGATCGTATAACGTATAACGTATAACGTATAACGTATAACGTATATCGTAAAACGTATAACGTATAACGTAAAACGTATAACGCATTACATATTACGTATAACGTATAACGTATAACGTGTATCGTATAACTTATGACGTATAACTTATAACGTAAGACGTATAACGTATAACTTGTAACGAAAAACGTATAACGAATAACGTAAAACGTATGACGCATTACATATTACGTATAACGTATAACGTATAACGTATAACGTATAACGTATAACGTCTAACGTATAACGTATAACGTATAACGTATAACGTATAACGTATAACGTATAAGGAATAACGTATAACGTATAACGTATAACGAATAACGTAAAACGTATAACGCATAACGTATAACGTATAACGTGTAACGAAGAACGTATAACGAATAACGTATAACGTAGATCGTATAACGTATAACGTATAACGTATAACGTATAACGTATATCGTAAAACGTATAACGTATAACGTATAACGTATAACGTATAACGTATAACGTATAGCGTATAGCGTATAACGTATAACGTATACCGTATAACGTATAACGTATAACGTATAACGTATAACGTATATCGTATAACGTATAACGTAAAACGTATAACGTATAACGTATAACGAATAATGTAAAACGTATAACGCATAACGTATATCGTATACCGTATAACGTATAACGTATAACGTATAACGTATACCGTATAAGGAATAACGTATAACGTATAACGTATAACGAATAACGTAAAACGTATAACGCATAACGTATAACGTATAACGTGTAACGAAGAACGTATAACGAATAACGTATAACGTAGATCGTATAACGTACAACGTATAACGTATAACGTATAACGTATATCGTAAAACGTATAACGTATAACGTAAAACGTATAACGCATAACGTATAACGTATAACGTGTAACGAAGAACGTATAACGAATAACGTAAAACGTATTACGTATTACATATTTCGTATAACGTATAACGTGTATCGTATAACTCATGACGTATAACTTATAACGTGAGACGTATAACGTATAACTTGTAACGAAAAACGTATAACGAATAACGTAAAGCGTATGACGCATTACGTATTACGTATAACGTATAACGTATAACGTATAACGTATAACGTATAACGTATAACGTATAACGTATAACGTATAAGGAATAACGTATAACGTATAAAGTATAACGAATAACGTAAAACGTATAACGCATAACGTATAACGTATAACGTGTAACGAAGAACGTATAACGAATAACGTATAACGTATAACGTATAACGTATAACGTATATCGTATAACGTATAACGTATACCGTATTACGTATAACGTATGACGTATAACGTATAACGAATAACGTAAAACGTATAACGCATAACGTATAACGTATAACGTGTAACGAAGAACGTATAACAAATAACGTATAACGTAGATCGTATAACGTAGAACGTATAACGTATAACGTATAACGTATATCGTAAAACGTATAACGTATAACGTATACCGTATAACGTATAACGTATAACGTATAACGTATAGCGTATAGCGTATAACGTATAACGTATACCGTATAACGTATAACGTATAACGTATAACGTATAACGTATAACGTATGTCGTATAACGTATAACGTAAAACGTATAACGTATAACGTATAACGAATAATGTAAAACGTATAACTCATAACGTATATCGTATACCGTATAACGTATAACGTATAACGTATAACGTATAACGTATAACGCATAAAGAATAACGTATAACGTATAACGTATAACGTATAACGTATAACGTATAACGTATAACGTATAACCTATGACGAATAACGTAAAACGTATAACGTATAACGTATAACGTATAACGTATAACGTATAACGTGTAACGAAGAACGTGTAACGAATAACGTATAA
Source organism: Ptiloglossa arizonensis (assembly GCF_051014685.1). Taxonomy (NCBI): domain Eukaryota; kingdom Metazoa; phylum Arthropoda; class Insecta; order Hymenoptera; family Colletidae; genus Ptiloglossa; species Ptiloglossa arizonensis. The sequence goes on from NW_027478631.1 coordinate 245,155, forward strand.
CGTATATCGTATAACGTATAACGCATAACGTATAACGTATAAGGTATAACGTATAACTCATAACGTATATCGTATACCGTATAACGTATAACGTATAACGTATAACGTATAACGTATAACGCATAAAGAATAACGTATAACGTATAACGTATAACGTATAACGTATAACGTATAACGTATAACCTATGACGAATAACGTAAAACGTATAACGTATAACGTATAACGTATAACGTATAACGTATAACGTATAACGTATAACGTATAACGTATAACCTATGACGAATAACGTAAAACGTGTAACGTATAACGTATAACGTATAACGTATAACGTATAACGTGTAACGAAGAACGTGTAACGATTAACGTATAACGTATATCGTATAACGTATAACGCATAACGTATAACGTATAAGGTATAACGTATAACGCATAAAGAATAACGTATAACGTATAACGTATAACGTATAACGTATAACGTATATCGTATAACGTATAACGTAAAACGTATAACGTATAACGTATAACGAATAATGTAAAACGTATAACTCATAACGTATATCGTATACCGTATAACGTATATCGTAAAACGTATAACGTATAACGTATACCGTATAACGTATAACGTATAACGTATAACGTATAGCGTATAGCGTATAACGTATAACGTATAACGTATAACGTATAACGTATAACGTATAACGTATCACGAATAACGTAAAACGTATAGCGCATAACGTATAACGTATAACGTGTAACGAAGAACGTATAACGTATAACGTATAACGTATAACGTATAACGTATAACGTATAAGGCATTACGTATAACGTATAACGTATAACGTATAACGTATAACGTATAACGAATAACGTATAACGTATAACGTATAACGTATAACGTATAACGTATAACGTATAACCTATGACGAATAACGTAAAACGTATAACGTATAACGTATAACGTATAACGTGTAACGAAGAACGTGTAACGAATAACGTATAACGTATATCGTATAACGTATAACGCATAACGTATAACGTATAAGGTATAACGTATAACGTATAACGTATAACGTATACCGTATAACGTATAACGTATAACGGATAACGTATAACGTATAACGTATAACCTATGACGAATAACGTAAAACGTATAACGTATAACGTATAACGTATACCGTATAACGTATAACATATAACGTATAACGTATAACGTATAACGTATAACGTATAACGTGTAACGTATAACGTATACCGTATAACGTATAACGTATAACGTATAACGTATAACGTATAACGTATAACGTATAACGTATGACGTATACCGTATAACGTATAACGTATAACGTGTAACGTATAACGTATACCGTATAACGTATAACGTATAACGTATAACGTATAACGTATAACGTATAACGTATGACGTATACCGTATAACGTATAACGTATAACGTATAACGTATAACGTATACCGTATAACGTATAACGTATAACGTATAACGTATAACGTATATCGTATAACGTATAACGTAAAACGTATAACGTATAACGTATAACGAATAATGTAAAACGTATAACGCATAACGTATATCGTATACCGTATAACGTATAACGTATAACGTATAACGTATAACGTATAACGCATAAAGAATAACGTATAACGTATAACCTATGACGTATAACGTATAACGTATAACGTATAACGTATAACGTATAACGTATAACGTATAACGTATAACGTATAACGTATAACGTATAACGTATAACGTATAACGTATAACGTATAACGTATAACGTATAACGTATAACGTATACCGTATAACGTATAACGTATGACGTATAACGTATAACGTATCACGAATAACGTAAAACGTATAACGCAAACGTATAAGGTATAACGTGTAACGAAGAACGTATAACGAATAACGTAAAACGTATAACGCATAACATGTAACGTATAACGTATAACGTATAACGTATAACGTATAACGTATAACGTGTAACGTATAACGTATACCGTATAACGTATAACGTATAACGTATAACGTATAACGTATAACGTATAACGTATGACGTATACCGTATAACGTATAACGTATAACGTATAACGTATAACGTATGACGTATAACGTATAACGTATAACGTATAACGTATAACGTATAACGTATCACGAATAACGTATACCGTATAACGTATAACGTATAACGTATAACGTATAACGCATAAAGAATAACGTAAAACGTATAACGCAAACGTATAAGGTATAACGTGTAACGAAGAACGTATAACGAATAACGTAAAACGTATAACGCATAACATGTAACGTATAACGTATAACGTATAACGTATAACGTATAACGTATAACGTATAACGTATAACGTATACCGTATAACGTATAACGTATAACGTATAACGTATAACGTATATCGTATAACGTATAACGTAAAACGTATAACGTATAACGTATAACGAATAATGTAAAACGTATAACGCATAACGTATATCGTATACCGTATAACGTATAACGTATAACGTATAACGTATAACGTATAACGCATAAAGAATAACGTATAACGTATAACCTATGACGTATAACGTATAACGTATAACGTATAACGTATAACGTATAACGTATAACGTATAACGTATAACGTATAACGTATAACGTATAACGTATAACGTATAACGTATAACGTATAACGTATAACGTATACCGTATAACGTATAACGTATGACGTATAACGTATAACGTATCACGAATAACGTAAAACGTATAACGCAAACGTATAAGGTATAACGTGTAACGAAGAACGTATAACGAATAACGTAAAACGTATAACGCATAACATGTAACGTATAACGTATAACGTATAACGTATAACGTATAACGTATAACGTGTAACGTATAACGTATACCGTATAACGTATAACGTATAACGTATAACGTATAACGTATAACGTATAACGTATGACGTATACCGTATAACGTATAACGTATAACGTATAACGTATAACGTATGACGTATAACGTATAACGTATAACGTATAACGTATAACGTATAACGTATCACGAATAACGTATACCGTATAACGTATAACGTATAACGTATAACGTATAACGCATAAAGAATAACGTAAAACGTATAACGCAAACGTATAAGGTATAACGTGTAACGAAGAACGTATAACGAATAACGTAAAACGTATAACGCATAACATGTAACGTATAACGTATAACGTATAACGTATAACGTATAACGTATAACGTAGAACGTATAACGTATAACGTATAACGTATATCGTAAAACGTATAACGTATAACGTATAACGTATAACGTATAACGTATAACGTATAACGTATAACGTATAACGTATAACGTATAACGTATAACGTATAACGTATAACGTATAACGTATGACGTATACCGTATAACGTATAACGTATAACGTGTAACGTATAACGTATACCGTATAACGTATAACGTATAACGTATAACGTATAACGTATAACGTATAACGTATGACGTATACCGTATAACGTATAACGTATAACGTATAACGTATAACGTATACCGTATAACGTATAACGTATAACGTATAACGTATAACGTATATCGTATAACGTATAACGTAAAACGTATAACGTATAACGTATAACGAATAATGTAAAACGTATAACGCATAACGTATGTCGTATACCGTATAACGTATAACGTATAACGTATAACGTATAACGTATAACGCATAAAGAATAACGTATAACGTATAACCTATGACGTATAACGTATAACGTATAACGTATAACGTATAACGTATAACGTATAACGCATAACGTATAACGTATAACGTATAACGTATAACGTATAACGTATAACGTATAACGTATAACGTATAACGTATACCGTATAACGTATAACGTATGACGTATAACGTATAACGTATCACGAATAACGTAAAACGTATAACGCAAACGTATAAGGTATAACGTGTAACGAAGAACGTATAACGAATAACGTAAAACGTATAACGCATAACATGTAACGTATAACGTATAACGTATAACGTATAACGTATAACGTATAACGTGTAACGTATAACGTATACCGTATAACGTATAACGTATAACGTATAACGTATAACGTATAACGTATAACGTATGACGTATACCGTATAACGTATAACGTATAACGTATAACGTATAACGTATGACGTATAACGTATAACGTATAACGTATAACGTATAACGTATAACGTATCACGAATAACGTATACCGTATAACGTATAACGTATAACGTATAACGTATAACGCATAAAGAATAACGTAAAACGTATAACGCAAACGTATAAGGTATAACGTGTAACGAAGAACGTATAACGAATAACGTAAAACGTATAACGCATAACATGTAACGTATAACGTATAACGTATAACGTATAACGTATAACGTATAACGTAGAACGTATAACGTATAACGTATAACGTATATCGTAAAACGTATAACGTATAACGTATAACGTATAACGTATAACGTATAACGTATAACGTATAGCGTATAGCGTATAACGTATAACGTATACCGTATAACGTATAACGTATAACGTATAACGTATAACGTATAACGTATAACGTATAACGTATATCGTATAACGTATAACGTAAAACGTATAACGTATAACGTATAACGAATAATGTAAAACGTATAACGCATAACGTATATCGTATACCGCATAACGTATAACGTATAACGTATAACGTATAACGTATAACGCATAAAGAATAGCGTATAACGTATAACCTATGACGTATAACGTATAACGTATAACGTATAACGTATATCGTATAACGTATAACGTATAACGTATAACGTATAACGTATAACGTATAACGTATAACGTATAACGTATAACGTATAACGTATAACGTATATCGTATAACGTATAACGTAAAACGTATAACGTATAGCGTATCACGAATAACGTAAAACGTATAACGCATAACGTATAACGTATAACGTGTAACGAAGAACGTATAACGTATAACGTATAACGTATAACGTATAACGTATAACGTATAACGTATGACGTATACCGTATAACGTATAACGTATAACGTATAACGTATAACGTATGACGTATAACGTATAACGTATAACGTATAACGTATAACGTATAACGTATCACGAATAACGTATACCGTATAACGTATAACGTATAACGTATAACGTATAACGCATAAAGAATAACGTAAAACGTATAACGCAAACGTATAAGGTATAACGTGTAACGAAGAACGTATAACGAATAACGTAAAACGTATAACGCATAACATGTAACGTATAACGTATAACGTATAACGTATAACGTATAACGTATAACGTAGAACGTATAACGTATAACGTATAACGTATATCGTAAAACGTATAACGTATAACGTATAACGTATAACGTATAACGTATAACGTATAGCGTATAGCGTATAACGTATAACGTATACCGTATAACGTATAACGTATAACGTATAACGTATAACGTATAACGTATAACGTATAACGTATATCGTATAACGTATAACGTAAAACGTATAACGTATAACGTATAACGAATAATGTAAAACGTATAACGCATAACGTATATCGTATACCGTATAACGTATAACGTATAACGTATAACGTATAACGTATAACGCATAAAGAATAGCGTATAACGTATAACCTATGACGTATAACGTATAACGTATAACGTATAACGTATATCGTATAACGTATAACGTATAACGTATAACGTATAACGTATAACGTATGACGTATAACGTATAACGTATAACCAATAACGTATAACGTATAACGTATAACGTATAACGTATAACGTATAACGTATAACGTATAACGTATAACGTATAACGTATAACGTATACCGTATAACGTATAACGTATGACGTATAACGTATAACGTATCACGAATAACGTAAAACGTATAACGCAAACGTATAAGGTATAACGTGTAACGAAGAACGTATAACGAATAACGTAAAACGTATAACGCATAACATGTAACGTATAACGTATAACGTATAACGTATAACGTATAACGTATAACGTATAACGCATACCGTATAACGTATAACGTATAACGTATAACGTATAACGTATAACGTATAACGTATAACGTATAACGTATGACGTATACCGTATAACGTATAACGTATAACGTATAACGTATAACGTATAACGTATAACGTATAACGTATAACGCATACCGTATAACGTATAACGTATAACGTATAACGTATAACGTATAACGTATAACGTATAACGTATAACGTATAACGTATAAAGAATAACGTATAACGTATACCGTATAACGTATAACGTATAACGTATAACGTATAACGTATAGCGTATCACGAATAACGTAAAACGTATAACGCATAACGTATAACGTATAACGTGTAACGAAGAACGTATAACGTATAACGTATAACGTATAACGTATAAGGCATTACGTATAACGTATAACGTATAACGTATAACGTATAACGTATAACGTATAACGACTAACGTATAACGTATAACGTATAACGTATAACGTATAACGTATAACGTATAACCTATGACGAATAACGTAAAACGTATAACGCACAACGTATAACGTATAACGTGTAACGAAGAACGTGTAACGAATAACGTATAACGTATATCGTATAACGTATAACGCATAACGTATAACGTATAAGGTATAACGTATAACGTATAACGTATAACGAATAACGTATAACGTATAACGTATAACGTATAACGTATAACGTATAACGCATACCGTATAACGTATAACGTATAACGTATAACGTATAACGTATAACGTATAACGTATGACGTATACCGTATGACGTATAACGTATAACGTATAACGTATAACGTATAACGTATAACGTATAACGTATAACGTATAACGTATAACGTATAACGTATCACGAATAACGTATAACGTATAACGTATAACGTATAACGCATAAAGAATAACGTATATCGTATAACGTATGACGTATAACGTATAACGTATAACGTATAACGTATAACGTATAACGTATAACGTATAACGTATAACGTATAACGTATAACGTATATCGTATAACGTATAACGTATACCGTATTACGTATAACGTATGACGTATAACGTATAACGCATAACGTGTAACGAAGAACGTATAACGAATAACGTAAAACGTATAACGCATAACACGTAACGTATAACGTATAACGTATAACGTATAACGTATAAGGTACAACGTATAACGTATAACGTATAACGTATAACGTATAACGTGTAACATATAACGTATAACGTATAACGTATAACGTATAACGTATAACGTATAACGTATAACGTATAACGTATAACGTATCACGAATAACGTAAAACGTATAACGCATAACGTATAACGTATAACGTATAACGTATATCGTATAACGTATAACGTATAACGTATATCGTATAACGTATAACGTATAACGTATAACGTATAACGTATTACGTATAACGTATAACGTATAACGTATAACGTATAACGTATAACGTATAACGTATAACGTATAACGTATAACGTGTAACGTATAACGTATAACGTATAACGTATAACGTATAACGTATAACGTGTAACGAAGAACGTATAACGTATAACGTATAACGTATAACGTATAAGGCATTACGTATAACGCATAACGTATAACGTATAACGAATAACGTATAACGTATAACGTATAACGTATAACGTATAACGTATAACGTATAACGTATAACGTATAACGTATAACGTATAACGTATAACGTATAACGTATAACGTATAACGTATAACGTATAACGTATAACGTATTACGTATAACGTATAACGTATAACGTATAACGTATAACGTATAACGTATAACGTATAACGTATAACGTATAACGTATAACGTATAACGTATAACGTATAACGCATAACATGTAACGTATAACGTATAATGTATAACGTATAACGTATAACGTATAACGTATAACGTATAACGTATAACGTATAACGTATAACGTATAACGTATAACGCATACCGTATAACGTATAACGTATAACGTATAACGTATAACGTATAACGTATAACGTATAACGTATGACGTATACCGTATAACGTATAACGTATAACGTATAACGTATAACGTATAACGTATAACGTATAACGTATAACGCATACCGTATAACGTATAACGTATAACGTATAACGTATAACGTATTACGTATAACGTATAACGTATAACGTATAACGTATAAAGAATAACGTATAACGTATACCGTATAACGTATAACGTATAACGTATAACGTATAACGTATAACGCATACCGTATAACGTATAACGTATAACGTATAACGTATAACGTATAACGTATAACGTATAACGTATAACGTATAACGTATAACGTATAACGTATAACGTATAAAGAATAACGTATAACGTATACCGTATATCGTATAACGTATAACGTATAACGTATAACGTATCACGAATAACGTATACCGTATAACGTATAACGTATAACGTATAACGTATAACGTATAACTTATAACGCATAAAGAAGAACGTATATCGTATAACGTATAACGTATAACGTATGCCGTATAACGTATAACGTATAACGTATAACGTATAACGTATAACGTATAACGTATAACGTGTAACGTATAACGTATACCGTATAACGTATAACGTATAACGTATAACGTATAACGTATAACGTATAACGTATAACGTATAACGTATGACGTATACCGTATAACGTATAACGTATAACGTATAACGTATAACGTATGACGTATAACGTATAACGTATAACGTATAACGTATAACGTATAACGTATAACGTATCACGAATAACGTATACCGTATAACGTATAACGTATAACGTATAACGTATAACGTATAACGCATAAAGAATAACGTATATCGTATAACGTATGACGTATAACGTATAACGTATAACGTATAACGTATAACGTATAACGTATAACGTATAACGTATAACGTATAACGTATAACGTATAACGTATATCGTATAACGTATAACGTATACCGTATTACGTATAACGTATGACGTATAACGTATAACGAATAACGTAAAACGTATAACGCATAACGTATAACTTATAACGTGTAACGAAGAACGTATAACGAATAACGTATAACGTAGATCGTATAACGTAGAACGTATAACGTATAACGTATAACGTATAACGTATATCGTAAAACGTATAACGAATAACGTATACCGTATAACGTATAACGTATAACGTATAACGTATAGCGTATAGCGTATTACGTATAACGTATACCGTATAACGTATAACGTATAACGTATAACGTATAACGTATATCGTATAACGTATAACGTAAAACGTATAACGTATAACGTATAACGAATAATGTAAAACGTATAACGCATAACGTATATCGTATACCGTATAACGTATAACGTATAACGTATAACGTATAACGTATAACGTATAAAGAATAACGTATAACGTATACCGTATATCGTATAACGTATAACGTATAACGTATAACGTATAACGTATAACGTATAACGTATAGCGTATAGCGTATAACGTATATCGTATACCGTATAACGTATAACGTATAACGTATAACGTATAACGTATAACGCATAAAGAATAACGTATAACGTATAACCTATGACGTATAACGTATAACGTATATCGTATAACGTATAACGTATACCGTATTACGTATAACGTATGACGTATAACGTATAACGCATAACGTGTAACGAAGAACGTATAACGAATAACGTAAAACGTATAACGCATAACACGTAACGTATAACGTATAACGTATAACGTATAACGTATAAGGTACAACGTATAACGTATAACGTATAACGTATAACGTATAACGTATAACGTATAACGTGTAACGTATAACGTATACCGTATAACGTATAACGTATAACGTATAACGTATAACGTATAACGTATAACGTATAACGTATAAAGAATAACGTATAACGTATACCGTATATCGTATAACGTATAACGTATAACGTATAACGTATCACGAATAACGTATACCGTATAACGTATGACGTATAATGTATAACGAATAACGTAAAACGTATAACGCATAACGTATAACGTATAACGTGTAACGAAGAACGTATAACGAATAACGTATATCGTAGATCGTATAACGTAAACGTATAACGTATAACGTATAACGTATATCGTAAAACGTATAACGTATAACGTATAACGTATAACGTATAACGTATAACGTATAGCGTATAGCGTATAACGTATATCGTATACCGTATAACGTATAACGTATAACGTATAACGTATAACGTATAACGCATAAAGAATAACGTATAACGTATAACCTATGACGTATAACGTATAACGTATATCGTATAACGTATAACGTATACCGTATTACGTATAACGTATGACGTATAACGTATAACGCATAACGTGTAACGAAGAACGTATAACGAATAACGTAAAACGTATAACGCATAACACGTAACGTATAACGTATAACGTATAACGTATAACGTATAAGGTACAACGTATAACGTATAACGTATAACGTATAACGTATAACGTGTAACATATAACGTATAACGTATAACGTATAACGTATAACGTATAACGTATAACGTATAACGTATAACGTATAACGCATAACATGTAACGTATAACGTATAATGTATAACGTATAACGTATAACGTATAACGTATAACGTATAACGTATAACGCATAAAGAATAACGTATAACGTATAACCTATGACGTATGACGTATAATGTATAACGAATAACGTAAAACGTATAACGCATAACGTATAACGTGTAACGTGTAACGAAGAACGTATAACGAATAACGTATATCGTAAAACGTATAACGTATAACGTATAACGTATAACGTATAACGTATAACGTATAGCGTATAGCGTATAACGTATATCGTATACCGTATAACGTATAACGTATAACGTATAACGTATAACGTATAACGCATAAAGAATAACGTATAACGTATAACCTATGACGTATGACGTATAATGTATAACGAATAACGTAAAACGTATAACGCATAACGTATAACGTATAACGTGTAACGAAGAACGTATAACGAATAACGTATATCGTATAACGTATAACGTATAACGTATAACGTATAACGTATAACGTATGACGTATACCGTATAACGTATAACGTATAACGTATAACGTATAAGGTATGACGTATAACGTATAACGTATAACGTATAACGTATAACGTATAACGTATAACGTATCACGAATAACGTATACCGTATAACGTATAACGTATAACGTATAACGTATAACGCATAAAGAATAACGTATATCGTATAACGTATGACGTATAACGTATAACGTATAACGTATAACGTATAACGTATAACGTATAACGTATAACGTATAACGTATAACGTATAACGTATAACGTATATCGTATAACGTATAACGTATACCGTATTACGTATAACGTATGACGTATAACGTATAACGAATAACGTAAAACGTATAACGCATAACGTATAACTTATAACGTGTAACGAAGAACGTATAACGAATAACGTATAACGTAGATCGTATAACGTAGAACGTATAACGTATAACGTATAACGTATAACGTATATCGTAAAACGTATAACGAATAACGTATACCGTATAACGTATAACGTATAACGTATAACGTATAGCGTATAGCGTATTACGTATAACGTATACCGTATAACGTATAACGTATAACGTATAACGTATAACGTATATCGTATAACGTATAACGTAAAACGTATAACGTATAACGTATAACGAATAATGTAAAACGTATAACGCATAACGTATATCGTATACCGTATAACGTATAACGTATAACGTATAACGTATAACGTATAACGCATAAAGAATAACGTATAACGTATAACCTATGACGTATAACGTATAACGTATAACGTATAACGTATAACGTATAACGAATAATGTAAAACGTATAACGTATAACGTATAACGTATAACGTATAAGGTACAACGTATAACGTATAACGTATAACGTATAACGTATAACGTGTAACATATAACGTATAACGTATAACGTATAACGTATAACGTATAACGTATAACGTATAACGTATAACGTATAACGCATAACATGTAACGTATAACGTATAATGTATAACGTATAACGCATAACATGTAACGTATAACGTATAATGTATAACGTATAACGTATAACGTATAACGTATAACGTATAACGTATAACGCATAAAGAATAACGTATAACGTATAACCTATGACGTATGACGTAGAACGTATAACGTATAACGTATAACGTATGACGTATAACGTATAACGTATAACGTATAACGTATAACGTATAACGTATATCGTATAACGTATAACGTATACCGTATTACGTATAACGTATGACGTATAACGTATAACGCATAACGTGTAACGAAGAACGTATAACGAATAACGTAAAACGTATAACGCATAACACGTAACGTATAACGTATAACGTATAACGTATAACGTATAAGGTACAACGTATAACGTATAACGTATAACGTATAACGTATAACGTGTAACATATAACGTATAACGTATAACGTATAACGTATAACGTATAACGTATAACGTATAACGTATAACGTATCACGAATAACGTAAAACGTATAACGCATAACGTATAACGTATAACGTATAACGTATATCGTATAACGTATAACGTATAACGTATATCGTATAACGTATAACGTATAACGTATAACGTATAACGTATTACGTATAACGTATAACGTATAACGTATAACGTATAACGTATAACGTATAACGTATAACGTATAACGTATAACGTGTAACGTATAACGTATAACGTATAACGTATAACGTATAACGTATAACGTGTAACGAAGAACGTATAACGTATAACGTATAACGTATAACGTATAAGGCATTACGTATAACGCATAACGTATAACGTATAACGAATAACGTATAACGTATAACGTATAACGTATAACGTATAACGTATAACGTATAACGTATAACGTATAACGTATAACGTATAACGTATAACGTATAACGTATAACGTATAACGTATAACGTATAACGTATAACGTATAACGTATAACGTATTACGTATAACGTATAACGTATAACGTATAACGTATAACGTATAACGTATAACGTATAACGTATAACGTATAACGTATAACGTATAACGTATAACGTATAACGTATAACGCATAACATGTAACGTATAACGTATAATGTATAACGTATAACGTATAACGTATAACGTATAACGTATAACGTATAACGTATAACGTATAACGTATAACGTATAACGCATACCGTATAACGTATAACGTATAACGTATAACGTATAACGTATAACGTATAACGTATAACGTATGACGTATACCGTATAACGTATAACGCATAAAGAATAACGTATAACGTATAACCTATGACGTATAACGTATAACGTATAACGTATAACGTATAACGTATAACGTATAACGTATAACGTATTACGTATAACGTATATCGTATAACGTATAACGTATACCGTATTACGTATAACGTATGACGTATAATGTATAACGAATAACGTAAAACGTATAACGCATAACGTATAACGTATAACGTGTAACGAAGAACGTATAACGAATAACGTATATCGTAGATCGTATAACGTAGAACGTATAACGTATAACGTATAACGTATATCGTAAAACGTATAACGTATAACGTATAACGTATAACGTATAACGTATAACGTATAGCGTATAGCGTATAACGTATATCGTATACCGTATAACGTATAACGTATAACGTATAACGTATAACGTATAACGCATAAAGAATAACGTATAACGTATAACCTATGACGTATAACGTATAACGTATAACGTATAACGTATATCGTATAACGTATAACGTAGAACGTATAACGTATAATTTATAACGTATGACGTATAACGTATAACGTATAACGAATAACGTATAACGTATAACGTATAACGTATAACGTATAACGTATAACGTATAACGTATAACGTATAACGTATACCGTATAACGTATAACGTATGACGTATAACGTATAACGTATCACGAATAACGTAAAACGTATAACGCAAACGTATAACGTATAACGTGTAACGAAGAACGTATAACGAATAACGTAAAACGTATAACGCATAACATGTAACGTATAACGTATAACGTATAACGTATAACGTATAACGTATAACGTATAACGTATAACGTATAACGTATAACGCATACCGTATAACGTATAACGTATAACGTATATCGTATAACGTATAACGTATAACGTATAACGTATGACGTATACCGTATAACGTATAACGTATAACGTATAACGTATAACGTATAACGTATAACGTATAACGTATAACGCATACCGTATAACGTATAACGTATAACGTATAACGTATAACGTATAACGTATAACGTATAACGTATAACGTATAACGTATAAAGAATAACGTATAACGTATACCGTATAACGTATAACGTATAACGTATAACGTATAACGTATAACGTATCACGAATGACGTAAAACGTATAACGCATAACGTATAACGTATAACGTGTAACGAAGAACGTATAACGTATAACGTATAACGTATAACGTATAAGGCATTACGTATAACGTATAACGTATAACGTATAACGTATAACGTATAACGACTAACGTATAACGTATAACGTATAACGTATAACGTATAACGTATAACGTATAACCTATGACGATAACGTAAAACGTATAACGCACAACGTATAACGTATAACGTGTAACGAAGAACGTGTAACGAATAACGTATAACGTATATCGTATAACGTATAACGCATAACGTATAACGTATAAGGTATAACGTATAACGTATAACGTATAACGTATACCGTATAACGTATAACGAATAACGTATAACGTATAACGTATAACGTATAACGTATAACGTATAACGCATACCGTATAACGTATAACGTATAACGTATAACGTATAACGTATAACGTATAACGTATGACGTATACCGTATAAAGTATAACGTATAACGTATAACGTATAACGTATAACGTATAACGTATAACGTATAACGTATAACGTATAACGTATAACGTATAACGTATCACGAATAA
Source organism: Ptiloglossa arizonensis (assembly GCF_051014685.1). Taxonomy (NCBI): domain Eukaryota; kingdom Metazoa; phylum Arthropoda; class Insecta; order Hymenoptera; family Colletidae; genus Ptiloglossa; species Ptiloglossa arizonensis. The sequence continues at coordinate 260,404 of NW_027478631.1, forward strand.
CGTATACCGTATAACGTATAACGTATAACGTATAACGTATAACGTATAACGTATAACGCATAAAGAATAACGTATATCGTATAACGTATGACGTATAACGTATAACGTATAACGTATAACGTATAACGTATAACGTATAACGTATAACGTATAACGTATAACGTATATCGTATAACGTATAACGTATACCGTATTACGTATAACGTATGACGTATAACGTATAACGTATAACGTGTAACGAAGAACGTATAACGAATAACGTAAAACGTATAACGCATAACACGTAACGTATAACGTATAACGTATAACGTATAACGTATAAGGTACAACGTATAACGTATAACGTATAACGTATAACGTATAACGTATAACGTATAACGTTTAACGTATAACGTATAACGTATAACGTATAACGTATAACGTATAACGTATAACGTATAACGTATAACGTATAACGTATAACGAATAACGTATACCGTATAACGTATTACGTATGACGTATAACGTATAACGTATCACGAATAACGTAAAACGTATAACGCAAACGTATAACGTATAACGTGTAACGAAGAACGTATAACGAATAACGTAAAACGTATAACGCATAACATGTAACGTATAACGTATAACGTATAACGTATAACGTATAACGTATAACGTATAACGTATAACGTATAACGTATAACGCATACCGTATAACGTATAACGTATAACGTATAACGTATAACGTATAACGTATAACGTATGACGTATACCGTATAACGTATAACGTATAACGTATAACGTATAACGTATAACGTATAACGTATAACGTATAACGCATACCGTATAACGTATAACGTATAACGTATAACGTATAACGTATAACGTATAACGTATAACGTATAACGTATAACGTATAAAGAATAACGTATAACGTATACCGTATAACGTATAACGTATAACGTATAACGTATAACGTATAACGCATACCGTATAAAGTATAACGTATAACGTATAACGTATAACGTATAACGTATAACGTATAACGTATAACGTATAACGTATAACGTATAACGTATAACGTATAACGTATAACGTATAACGTGTAACGAAGAACGTATAACGTATAACGTATAACGTATAACGTATAAGGCATTACGCATAACGTATAACGTATAACGTATAACGAATAACGTATAACGTATAACGTATAACGTATAACGTATAACGTATAACGTATAACGTATAACGTATAACGTATAACGTATAACGTATAACGTATAACGTATAACGTATAACGTATAACGTATAACGTATAACGTATAACGTATAACGTATAACGTATTACGTATAACGTATAACGTATAACGTATAACATATAACGTATAACGTATAACGTATAACGTATAACGTATAACGTATAACGAATAACGTATACCGTATAACGTATAACGTATGACGTATAACGTATAACGTATCACGAATAACGTAAAACGTATAACGCAAACGTATAACGTATAACGTGTAACGAAGAACGTATAACGAATAACGTAAAACGTATAACGCATAACATGTAACGTATAACGTATAACGTATAACGTATAACGTATAACGTATCACGAATAACGTATACCGTATAACGTATAACGTATAACGTATAACGTATAACGCATAAAGAATAACGTATATCGTATAACGTATGACGTATAACGTATAACGTATAACGTATAACGTATAACGTATAACGTATAACGTATAACGTATAACGTATAACGTATAACGTATAACGTATAACGTATGACGTATAACGTATAACGTATAACGTATAACGTATAACGTATAACGTATCACGAATAACGTATACCGTATAACGTATAACGTATAACGTATAACGTATAACGCATAAAGAATAACGTATATCGTATAACGTATGACGTATAACGTATAACGTATAACGTATAACGTATAACGTATAACGTATAACGTATAACGTATAACGTATAACGTATAACGTATAACGTATAACGTATATCGTATAACGTATAACGTATACCGTATTACGTATAACGTATGACGTATAACGTATAACGAATAACGTAAAACGTATAACGCATAACGTATAACTTATAACGTGTAACGAAGAACGTATATCGAATAACGTATAACGTAGATCGTATAACGTAGAACGTATAACGTATAACGTATAACGTATAACGTATATCGTAAAACGTATAACGAATAACGTATACCGTATAACGTATAACGTATAACGTATAACGTATAGCGTATAGCGCATAACGTATAACGTATACCGTATAACGTATAACGTATAACGTATAACGTATAACGTATAACGTATATCGTATAACGTATAACGTAAAACGTATAACGTATAACGTATAACGAATAATGTAAAACGTATAACGCATAACGTATATCGTATACCGTATAACGTATAACGTATAACGTATAACGTATAACGTATAACGCATAAAGAATAACGTATATCGTATAACGTATAACGTATAACGTATACCGTATAACCTATGACGTATAACGTATAACGTATAACGTATAACGTATATCGTATAACGTATAACGTATAACGTATAACGTATAACGTATAACGTATGACGTATAACGTATAACGTATAACGAATAACGTATAACGTATAACGTATAACGTATAACGTATATCGTATAACGTATAACGTATAACGTATAACGTATAACGTAAAACGTATAACGTATAACGTATATCGTATAACGTATAACGTATACCGTATTACGTATAACGTATGACGTATAATGTATAACGAATAACGTAAAACGTATAACGCATAACGTATAACGTATAACGTGTAACGAAGCACGTATAACGAATAACGTATAACGTAGATCGTATAACGTAGAACGTATAACGTATAACGTATAACGTATATCGTAAAACGTATAACGTATAACGTATAACGTATAACGTATAACGTATAACGTATAGCGTATAGCGTATAACGTATAACGTATACCGTATAACGTATAACGTATAACGTATAACGTATAACGTATAACGTATAACGTATAACGTATATCGTATAACGTATACCGTATTACGTATAACGTATGACGTATAATGTATAACGAATAACGTAAAACGTATAACGCATAACGTATAACGTATAACGTGTAACGAAGCACGTATAACGAATAACGTATAACGTAGATCGTATAACGTAGAACGTATAACGTATAACGTATAACGTATATCGTAAAACGTATAACGTATAACGTATAACGTATAACGTATAACGTATAACGTATAGCGTATAGCGTATAACGTATAACGTATACCGTATAACGTATAACGTATAACGTATAACGTATAACGTATAACGTATAACGTATAACGTATATCGTATAACGTATAACGTAAAACGTATAACGTATAACGTATAACGAATAATATAAAACGTATAACGCATAACGTGTATCGTATACCGTATAACGTATAACGTATAACGTATAACGTATAACGTATAACGCATAAAGAATAACGTATAACGTATAACCTATGACGTATAACGTATAACGTATAACGTATAACGTATATCGTAAACCGTATAACGTATAACGTATAACGTATAACGTATAACGTATAACGTAAAACGTATATCGTATACCGTATAACGTATAACGTATAACGTATAACGTATAACGTATAACGCATAAAGAATAACGTATAACGTATAACCTATGACGTATAACGTATAACGTATAACGTATAACGTATAACGTATAACGTATCACGAATAACGTATACCGTATAACGTATAACGTATAACGTATAACGTATAACGCATAAAGAATAACGTATATCGTATAACGTATGACGTATAACGTATAACGTATAACGTATAACGTATAACGTATAACGTATAACGTATAACGTATAACGTATAACGTATAACGTATAACGTATAACGTATATCGTATAACGTATAACGTATACCGTATTACGTATAACGTATGACGTATAACGTATAACGAATAACGTAAAACGTATAACGCATAACGTATAACGTATAACGTGTAACGAAGAACGTATAACGAATAACGTATAACGTAGATCGTATAACGTAGAACGTATAACGTATAACGTATAACGTATATCGTAAAACGTATAACGAATAACGTATACCGTATAACGTGTAACGTATAACGTATAACGTATAACGTATCACGAATAACGTATACCGTATAACGTATAACGTATAACGTATAACGTATAACGCATAAAGAATAACGTATATCGTATAACGTATGACGTATAACGTATAACGTATAACGTATAACGTATAACGTATAACGTATAACGTAGAACGTATAACGTATAACGTATAACGTATAACGTATAACGTATATCGTATAACGTATAACGTATACCGTATTACGTATAACGTATGACATATAACGTATAACGAATAACGTAAAACGTATAACGCATAACGTATAACGTATAACGTGTAACGAAGAACGTATAACGAATAACGTATAACGTAGATCGTATAACGTAGAACGTATAACGTATAACGTATAACGTATATCGTAAAACGTATAACGAATAACGTATACCGTATAACGTATAACGTATAACGTATAACGTATAACGTATAACGTATCACGAATAACGTATACCGTATAACGTATAACGTATAACGTATAACGTATAACGCATAAAGAATAACGTATATCGTATAACGTATGACGTATAACGTATAACGTATAACGTATAACGTATAACGTATAACGTATAACGTATAACGTATACCGTATAACGTATAACGTATAACGTATAACCTATAACGTATGACGTATAACGTATAACGTATAACGTATAACGTATAACGTATAACGTATAACGTATAACGTATAACGTATACCGTATAACGTATAACGTATGACGTATAACGTATAACATATCACGAATAACGTAAAACGTATAACGCAAACGTATAACGTATAATGTGTAACGAAGAACGTATAACGAATAACGTAAAACGTATAACGCATAACATGTAACGTATAACGTATAACGTATAACGTATAACGTATAACGTATAACGTATAACGTATAACCTATAACGTATAACACATACCGTATAACGTATAACGTATAACGTATAACGTATAACGTATAACGTATAACGTATAACGTATGACGTATACCGTATAACGTATAACGTATAACGTATAACGTATAACGTATAACGTATAACGTATAACGTATAACGCATACCGTATAACGTATAACGTATAACGTATAACGTATAACGTATAACGTATAACGTATAACGTATAACGTATAACGTATAACGTATAAAGAATAACGTATAACGTATACCGTATAACGTATAACGTATAACGTATAACGTATAACGTATAACGCATACCGTATAACGTATAACGTATAACGTATAACGTATAACGTATAACGTATAACGTATAACGTATAACGTATAACGTATGACGTATAACGTATAACGTATAACGTATAACGTATAACGTATAACGTATGACGTATAACGTATAACGTATAACGTATAACGTATAACGTATAACGTATCACGAATAACGTATACCGTATAACGTATAACGTATAACGTATAACGTATAACGCATAAAGAATAACGTATATCGTATAACGTATGACGTATAACGTATAACGTATAACGTATAACGTATAACGTATAACGTATAACGTATAACGTATAACGTATAACGTATAACGTATAACGTATAACGTATATCGTATAACGTATAACGTATACCGTATTACGTATAACGTATGACGTATAACGTATAACGAATAACGTAAAACGTATAACGCATAACGTATAACGTATAACGTGTAACGAAGAACGTATAACGAATAACGTATAACGTAGATCGTATAACGTAGAACGTATAACGTATAACGTATAACGTATATCGTAAAACGTATAACGAATAACGTATACCGTATAACGTGTAACGTATAACGTATAACGTATAACGTATCACGAATAACGTATACCGTATAACGTATAACGTATAACGTATAACGTATAACGCATAAAGAATAACGTATATCGTATAACGTATGACGTATAACGTATAACGTATAACGTATAACGTATAACGTATAACGTATAACGTATACCGTATAACGTATAACGTATAACGTATAACGTATAACGTATAACGTATATCGTATAACGTATAACGTAAAACGTATAACGTATAACGTATAACGTATAACGTATAACGTATAACGTATGACGTATAACGTATAACGTATAACGTATAACGTATAACGTATAACGTATCACGAATAACGTATACCGTATAACGTATAACGTATAACGTATAACGTATAACGTATAACGTATAACGTATAACGTATAACGCATAAAGAATAACGTATATCGTATAACGTATAACGTATAACGTATACCGTATAACGTATAACGTATAACGTATAACGTATAACGTATAACGTATAACGTATAACGTGTAACGTATAACGTATACCGTATAAAGTATAACGTATAACGTATAACGTATAACGTATAACGTATAACGTATGACGTATACCGTATAACGTATAACGTATAACGTATAACGTATAACGTATGACGTATAACGTATAACGTATAACGTATAACGTATAACGTATAACGTATCACGAATAACGTATACCGTATAACGTATAACGTATAACGTATAACGTATAACGCATAAAGAATAACGTATATCGTATAACGTATGACGTATAACGTATAACGTATAACGTATAACGTATAACGTATAACGTATAACGTATAACGTATAACGTATAACGTATAACGTATAACGTATAACGTATAACGTATAACGTATATCGTATAACGTATAACGTATACCGTATTACGTATAACGTATGACGTATAACGTATAACGAATAACGTAAAACGTATAACGCATAACGTATAACGTATAACGTGTAACGAAGAACGTATAACGAATAACGTATAACGTAGATCGTATAACGTAGAACGTATAACGTATAACGTATAACGTATATCGTAAAACGTATAACGAATAACGTATACCGTATAACGTATAACGTATAACGTATCACGAATAACGTATACCGTATAACGTATAACGTATAACGTATAACGTATAACGCATAAAGAATAACGTATATCGTATAACGTATGACGTATAACGTATAACGTATAACGTATAACGTATAACGTATAACGTATAACGTATAACGTATAACGTATAACCTATACCGTATAACGTATAACGTATAACGAATAACGTATAACGTAGATCGTATAACGTAGAACGTATAACGTATAACGTATAACGTATAACGTATAACGTATAACGTATATCGTATAACGTATAACGTATGCCGTATTACGTATAACGTATGACGTATAATGTATAACGAATAACGTAAAACGTATAACGCATAACGTATAACGTATAACGTGTAACGAAGAACGTATAATGAATAACGTATAACGTAGATCGTATAACGTAGAACGTATAACGTATAACGTATAACGTATAACGAATAATGTAAAACGTATAACCCATAACGTATATCGTATACCGTATAACGTATAACGTATAACGTATAACGCATGCCGTATAACGTATAACGTATAACGTATAACGTATAACGTATAACGTATAACGTATAACGCATAAAGAATAACGTAAAACGTATAACGCAAACGTATAAGGTATAACGTGTAACGAAGAACGTATAACGAATAACGTAAAACGTATAACGCATAACATGTAACGTATAACGTATAACGTATAACGTATAACGTATAACGTATAACGTGTAACGTATAACGTATACCGTATAACGTATGACGTATAACGTATAACGTATAACGCATAAAGAATAACGAATAACGTATAACCTATGACGTATAACGTATAACGTATAACGTATAACGTATAACGTATAACGTATAACGTATAACGTATAACGTATAACGTATAACGTATATCGTATAACGTATATCGTATAATGTATAACGTAAAACGTATAACGTATAACGTATAACGAATAATGTAAAACGTATAACGCATAACGTATATCGTATACCGTATAACGTATAACGTATAACGTATAACGTATAACGTATAACGCATAAAGAATAACGTATAACGTATAACCTATGACGTATAACGTATAACGTATAACGTACAACGTATAACGTATAACGTATAACGTATAACGTATAACGTATAACGTATAACGTATAACGTATAACGTATAACGTATAACGTATAACGTATAACGTATAACGCATACCGTATAACGTATAACGTATAACGTATAACGTATAACGTATAACGTATAACGTATAACGTATAACGTATAACGTATAAATAAAGAATAACGTATAACGTATACCGTATAACGTATAACGTATAACGTATAACGTATAACGTATATCGTATAACGTATAACGTAAAACGTATAACGTATAACGTATAACGAATAATGTAAAACGTATAACGCATAACGTATATCGTATACCGTATAACGTATAACGTATAACGTATAACGTATAACGTATAACGCATAAAGAATAACGTATAACGTATAACCTATGACGTATAACGTATAACGTATAACGTATAACGTATAACGTATAACGTATAACGTATAACGTATAACGTATAACGTATAACGTATATCGTATAACGTATAACGTAAAACGTATAACGTATAACGTATAACGAATAATGTAAAACGTATAACGCATAACGTATATCGTATACCGTATAACGTATAACGTATAACGTATAACGTATAACGTATAACGTATAACGTATAACGCATAAGGAATAACGTATAACGTATAACCTATGACGTATAACGTATAACGTATAAAGAATAACGTATAACGTATAACGTATAACGTATAACGTATAACGTATAACGTATAACGTATAACGTATAACGTATAACGTATAACGTATAACGTATAACGTATAAAGAATAACGTATAACGTATACCGTATAACGTATAACGTATAACGTATAACGTATAACGTATATCGTATAACGTATAACGTAAAACGTATAACGTATAACGTATAACGAATAATGTAAAACGTATAACGCATAACGTATATCGTATACCGTATAACGTATAACGTATAATGTATAACGTATAACGTATAACGCATAAAGAATAACGTATAACGTATAACCTATGACGTATAACGTATAACGTATAACGTATAACGTATAACGTATAACGTATAACGTATAACGTATAACGTATAACGTATAACGTATATCGTATAACGTATAACGTAAAACGTATAACGTATAACGTATAACGAATAATGTAAAACGTATAACGCATAACGTATATCGTATACCGTATAACGTATAACGTATAACGTATAACGTATAACGTATAACGTATAACGTATAACGCATAAAGAATAACGTATAACGTATAACCTACGACGTATAACGTATAACGTATAACGTATAACGTATAACGTATAACGTATAACGCATAAAGAATAACGTATAACGTATAACCTATGACGTATAACGTATAACGTATAACGTATAACGTATAACGTATAACGTATAACGTATAACGTATAACGTAAAACGTATAACGTATAACGTATAACGAATAATGTAAAACGTATAACGCATAACGTATATCGTATACCGTATAACGTATAACGTATAACGTATAACGTATAACGTATAACGCATAAAGAATAACGTATAACGTATAACCTATGACGTATAACGTATAACGTATAACGTATAACGTATAACGTATAACGTATAACGTATAACGTATAACGTATAACGTATAACGTATAACGTATAACGTATAACGTATAACGTATACCGTATAACGTATAACGTATGACGTATAACGTATAACGTATCACGAATAACGTAAAACGTATAACGCAAACGTATAAGGTATAACGTGTAACGAAGAACGTATAACGAATAACGTAAAACGTATAACGCATAACATGTAACGTATAACGTATAACGTATAACGTATAACGTATAACGTATAACGTATAACGTGTAACGTATAACGTATACCGTATAACGTATAACGTATAACGTATAACGTATAACGTATAACGTATAACGTATGACGTATACCGTATAACGTATAACGTATAACGTATAACGTATAACGTATAACGTATGACGTATAACGTATAACGTATAACGTATAACGTATAACGTATAACGTATCACGAATAACGTATACCGTATAACGTATAACGTATAACGTATAACGTATAACGCATAAAGAATAACGTAAAACGTATAACGCAAACGTATAAGGTATAACGTGTAACGAAGAACGTATAACGAATAACGTAAAACGTATAACGCATAACATGTAACGTATAACGTATAACGTATAACGTATAACGTATAACGTATAACGTGTAACGTATAACGTATACCGTATAACGTATGACGTATAACGTATAACGTATAACGTATAACGTATAACGTATAACGTATAACGTATAACGTATAGCGTATAGCGTATAACGTATAACGTATACCGTATAACGTATAACGTATAACGTATAACGTATAACGAATAATGTAAAACGTATAACGCATAACGTATATCGTATATCGTATAACGTATAACGTATAGCGTATAACGTATAACGTATAACGTATAACGTATAACGTATAACGTATAACGCATAAAGAATAACGTATAACGTATAACCTATGACGTATAACGTATAACGTATAACGTATAACGTATATCGTATAACGTATAACGTATAACGTATAACGTATAACGTATAACGTATGACGTATAACGTATAACGTATAACGAATAACGTATAACGTATAACGTATAACGTATAACGTATATCGTATAACGTATAACGTATAACGTATAACGTATAACGTAAAACGTATAACGTATAACGTATATCGTATAACGTATAACGTATACCGTATTACGTATAACGTATGACGTATAATGTATAACGAATAACGTAAAACGTATAACGCATAACGTATAACGTATAACGTGTAACGAAGCACGTATAACGAATAACGTATAACGTAGATCGTATAACGTAGAACGTATAACGTATAACGTATAACGTATATCGTAAAACGTATAACGTATAACGTATAACGTATAACGTATAACGTATAACGTATAGCGTATAGCGTATAACGTATAACGTATACCGTATAACGTATAACGTATAACGTATAACGTATAACGTATAACGTATAACGTATAACGTATATCGTATAACGTATACCGTATTACGTATAACGTATGACGTATAATGTATAACGAATAACGTAAAACGTATAACGCATAACGTATAACGTATAACGTGTAACGAAGCACGTATAACGAATAACGTATAACGTAGATCGTATAACGTAGAACGTATAACGTATAACGTATAACGTATATCGTAAAACGTATAACGTATAACGTATAACGTATAACGTATAACGTATAACGTATAGCGTATAGCGTATAACGTATAACGTATACCGTATAACGTATAACGTATAACGTATAACGTATAACGTATAACGTATAACGTATAACGTATATCGTATAACGTATAACGTAAAACGTGTAACGTATAACGTATAACGAATAATATAAAACGTATAACGCATTACGTGTATCGTATACCGTATAACGTATAACGTATAACGTATAACGTATAACGTATAACGCATAAAGAATAACGTATAACGTATAACCTATGACGTATAACGTATAACGTATAACGTATAACGTATATCGTAAACCGTATAACGTATAACGTATAACGTATAACGTATAACGTATAACGTAAAACGTATATCGTATACCGTATAACGTATAACGTATAACGTATAACGTATAACGTATAACGCATAAAGAATAACGTATAACGTATAACCTATGACGTATAACGTATAACGTATAACGTATAACGTATAACGTATAACGTATAACGTATAACGTATAACGTATAACGTACATCGTATAACGTAGAACGTATAACGTATAACGTATAACGTATAACGTATATCGTAAAACGTATAACGAATAACGTATACCGTATAACGTATAACGTATAACGTATAACGTATAGCGTATAGCGTATAACGTATAACGTATACCGTATAACGTATAACGTATAGCGTATAACGTATAACGTATATCGTATAACGTATAACGTAAAACGTATAACGTATAACGTATAACGAATAATGTAAAACGTATAACGCATAACGTATATCGTATACCGTATAACGTATAACGTATAACGTATAACGTATAACGTATAACGTATAACGTATAACGTATAACGTATATCGTATAACGTATAACGTACACCGTATTACGTATAACGTATGACGTATAATGTATAACGAATAACGTAAAACGTATAACGCATAACGTATAACGTATAACGTGTAACGAAGAACGTATAACGAATAACGTATAACGTAGATCGTATAACGTAGAACGTATAACGTATAACGTATAACGTATAACGTATATCGTAAAACGTATAACGTATAACGTATAACGTATAACGTATAACGTATAACGTATAGCGTATAGCGTATAACGTATAACGTATACCGTATAACGTATAACGTATAACGTATAACGTATAACGTATAACGTATAACGTATAACGTATAACGTATAACGTATATCGTATAACGTATAACGTAAAACGTATAACGTATAACGTATAACGAATAATGTAAAACGTATAACGCATAACGTATATCGTATACCGTAGAACGTATAACGTATAACGTATAACGTATAACGTATAACGCATAAAGAATAACGTATAACGTATAACCTATGACGTATAACGTATAACGTATAACGTATAACGTATATCGTATAACGTATAACGTATAACGTATAACGTATAACGTATAACGTATAACGTATAACGTATGACGTATAACGTATAACGTATAACGTATAACGTATAACGTATAACGTATAACGTATAACGTATAACGTATAACGTATAACGTATAACGTATAACGTATAACGTATACCGTATAACGTATAACGTATGACGTATAACGTATAACGTATCACGAATAACGTAAAACGTATAACGCAAATGTATAACGTATAACGTGTAACGAAGAACGTATAACGAATAACGTAAAACGTATAACGCATAACATGTAACGTATAACGTATAACGTATAACGTATAACGTATAACGTATAACGTATAACGTATAACGTATGACGTATAACGTATAACGCATACCGTATAACGTATAACGTATAACGTATAACGTATAACGTATAACGTATAACGTATGACGTATACCGTATAACGTATAACGTATAACGTATAACGTATAACGTATAACGTATAACGTATAACGTATAACGTATAACGCATACCGTATAACGTATAACGTATAACGTATAACGTATAACGTATAACGTATAACGTATAACGTATAACGTATCACGAATAAAGTATAACGTATAACGTATACCGTATAACGTATAACGTATAACGTATAACGTATAACGTATAACGTATAACGTATCACGAATAACGTAAAACGTATAACGCATAACGTATAACGTATAACGTGTAACGAAGAACGTATAACGTATAACGTATAACGTATAACGTATAAGGCATTACGTATAACGTATAACGTATAACGTATAACGTATAACGTATAACGACTAACGTATAACGTATAACGTATAACGTATAACGTATAACGTATAACGTATAACCTATGACGATAACGTAAAACGTATAACGCACAACGTATAACGTATAACGTGTAACGAAGAACGTGTAACGAATAACGTATAACGTATATCGTATAACGTATAACGCATAACGTATAACGTATAAGGTATAACGTATAACGTATAACGTATAACGTATAACGTATAACGTATAACGTATAACGTATAACGTATAACGTATAACGTATAACGTATAACGTATAACGTATAACGTATCACGAATAACGTATACCGTATAACGTATAACGTATAACGTATAACGTATAACGTATAACGTATAACGCATGAAGAATAACGTATATCGTATAACGTATGACGTATAACGTATAACGTATAACATATAACGTATAACGTATAACGTATAACGTATAACGTATAACGTATAACGTATATCGTATAACGTATAACGTATACCGTATTACGTATAACGTATGACGTATAACGTATAACGTATAACGTGTAACGAAGAACGTATAACGAATAACGTAAAACGTATAACGCATAACACGTAACGTATAACGTATAACGTATAACGTATAACGTATAAGGTACAACGTATAACGTATAACGTATAACGTATAACGTATAACGTATAACGTATAACGTATAACGTATAACGTATAACGTATAACGTATAACGTATAACGTATAACGTATCACGAATAACGTAAAACGTATAACGCATAACGTATAACGTATAACGTATAACGTATATCGTATAACGTATAACGTATAACGTATAACGTATAACGTATAACGTATAACGTATAACGTATAACGTATAACGTATTACGTATAACGTATAACGTATAACGTATAACGTATAACGTATAACGTATAACGTATAACGTATAACGTATAACGTAAAACGTATAACGTATAACGTATAACGTATAACGTATAACGTCTAACGAAGAACGTATAACGTATAACGTATAACGTATAACGTATAACGTATAAGGTATAACGTATAACGTATAACGTATAACGTATAACGTATAACGTATAACGTATAACGTATAACGTATAACGTATAACGTATAACGTATAACGTATAACGTATCACGAATAACGTATACCGTATAACGTATAACGTATAACGTATAACGTATAACGTATAACGTATAACGCATGAAGAATAACGTATATCGTATAACGTATGACGTATAACGTATAACGTATAACATATAACGTATAACGTATAACGTATAACGTATAACGTATAACGTATAACGTATATCGTATAACGTATAACGTATACCGTATTACGTATAACGTATGACGTATAACGTATAACGTATAACGTGTAACGAAGAACGTATAACGAATAACGTAAAACGTATAACGCATAACACGTAACGTATAACGTATAACGTATAACGTATAACGTATAAGGTACAACGTATAACGTATAACGTATAACGTATAACGTATAACGTATAACGTATAACGTATAACGTATAACGTATAACGTATAACGTATAACGTATAACGTATAACGTATAACGTATCACGAATAACGTAAAACGTATAACGCATAACGTATAACGTATAACGTATAACGTATATCGTATAACGTATAACGTATAACGTATAACGTATAACGTATAACGTATAACGTATAACGTATAAAGTATTACGTATAACGTATAACGTATAACGTATAACGTATAACGTATAACGTATAACGTATAACGTATAACGTATAACGTAAAACGTATAACGTATAACGTATAACGTATAACGTATAACGTCTAACGAAGAACGTATAACGTATAACGTATAACGTATAACGTATAACGTATAAGGCATTACGTATAACGTATAACGTATAACGTATAACGAATAACGTATAACGTATAACGTATAACGTATAACGTATAACGTATAACGTATAACGTATAACGTATATCGTATAACGTATAACGTATACCGTATTACGTATAACGTATGACGTATAACGTATAACGAATAACGTAAAACGTATAACGCATAACGTATAACGTATAACGTGTAACGAAGAACGTATAACGAATAACGTATAACGTAGATCGTATAACGTAGAACGTATAACGTATAACGTATAACGTATATCGTAAAACGTATAACGAATAACGTATACCGTATAACGTATAACGTATAACGTATAACGTATAACGTATCACGAATAACGTATACCGTATAACGTATAACGTATAACGTATAACGTATAACGCATAAAGAATAACGTATATCGTATAACGTATGACGTATAACGTATAACGTATAACGTATAACGTATAACGTATAACGTATAACGTATACCGTATAACGTATAACGTATAACGTATAACGTATAACGTATAACGTATATCGTATAACGTATAACGTAAAACGTATAACGTATAACGTATAACGTATAACGTATAACGTATGACGTATAACGTATAACGTATAACGTATAACGTATAACGTATAACGTATCACGAATAACGTATACCGTATAACGTATAACGTATAACGTATAACGTATAACGTATAACGTATAACGTATAACGTATAACGCATAAAGAATAACGTATATCGTATAACGTATAACGTATAACGTATACCGTATAACGTATAACGTATAACGTATAACGTATAACGTATAACGTATAACGTATAACGTGTAACGTATAACGTATACCGTATAAAGTATAACGTATAACGTATAACGTATAACGTATAACGTATAACGTATGACGTATACCGTATAACGTATAACGTATAACGTATAACGTATAACGTATGACGTATAACGTATAACGTATAACGTATAACGTATAACGTATAACGTATCACGAATAACGTATACCGTATAACGTATAACGTATAACGTATAACGTATAACGCATAAAGAATAACGTATATCGTATAACGTATGACGTATAACGTATAACGTATAACGTATAACGTATAACGTATAACGTATAACGTATAACGTATAACGTATAACGTATAACGTATAACGTATAACGTATAACGTATAACGTATATCGTATAACGTATAACGTATACCGTATTACGTATAACGTATGACGTATAACGTATAACGAATAACGTAAAACGTATAACGCATAACGTATAACGTATAACGTGTAACGAAGAACGTATAACGAATAACGTATAACGTAGATCGTATAACGTAGAACGTATAACGTATAACGTATAACGTATATCGTAAAACGTATAACGAATAACGTATACCGTATAACGTATAACGTATAACGTATAACGTATAACGTATAACGTATCACGAATAACGTATACCGTATAACGTATAACGTATAACGTATAACGTATAACGCATAAAGAATAACGTATATCGTATAACGTATGACGTATAACGTATAACGTATAACGTATAACGTATAACGTATAACGTATAACGTATACCGTATAACGTATAACGTATAACGTATAACGTATAACGTATAACGTATATCGTATAACGTATAACGTAAAACGTATAACGTATAACGTATAACGAATAATGTAAAACGTATAACGCATAACGTATATCGTATACCGTATAACGTATAACGTATAACGTATAACGTATAACGTATAACGCATAAAGAATAACGTATAACGTATAACCTATGACGTATAACGTATAACGTATAACGTATAACGTATAACGTATAATGTATAACGAATAACGTATAACGTATAACGTATAACGTATAACGTATATCGTATAACGTATAACGTATACCGTATTACGTATAACGTATGACGTATAATGTATAACGAATAACGTAAAACGTATAACGCATAACGTATAACGTATAACGTGTAACGAAGAACGTATAACGAATAACGTATAACGTAGATCGTATAACGTAGAACGTATAACGTATAACGTATAACGTATAACGAATAATGTAAAACGTATAACGCATAACGTATATCGTATACCGTATAACGTATAACGTATAACGTATAACGCATGCCGTATAACGTATAACGTATAACGTATAACGTATAACGTATAACGTATAACGTATAACGCATAAAGAATAACGTAAAACGTATAACGCAAACGTATAAGGTATAACGTGTAACGAAGAACGTATAACGAATAACGTAAAACGTATAACGCATAACATGTAACGTATAACGTATAACGTATAACGTATAACGTATAACGTATAACGTGTAACGTATAACGTATACCGTATAACGTATGACGTATAACGTATAACGTATAACGCATAAAGAATAACGAATAACGTATAACCTATGACGTATAACGTATAACGTATAACGTATAACGTATAACGTATAACGTATAACGTATAACGTATAACGTATAACGTATATCGTATAACGTATATCGTATAATGTATAACGTAAAACGTATAACGTATAACGTATAACGAATAATGTAAAACGTATAACGCATAACGTATATCGTATACCGTATAACGTATAACGTATAACGTATAACGTATAACGTATAACGCATAAAGAATAACGTATAACGTATAACCTATGACGTATAACGTATAACGTATAACGTACAACGTATAACGTATAACGTATAACGTAAAACGTATAACGTATAACGTATAACGTATAACGTATAACGTATAACGTATAACGTATAACGTATAACGTATAACGCATACCGTATAACGTATAACGTATAACGTATAACGTATAACGTATAACGTATAACGTATAACGTATAACGTATAAATAAAGAATAACGTATAACGTATACCGTATAACGTATAACGTATAACGTATAACGTATAACGTATATCGTATAACGTATAACGTAAAACGTATAACGTATAACGTATAACGAATAATGTAAAACGTATAACGCATAACGTATATCGTATACCGTATAACGTATAACGTATAACGTATAACGTATAACGTATAACGCATAAAGAATAACGTATAACGTATAACCTATGACGTATAACGTATAACGTATAACGTATAACGTATAACGTATAACGTATAACGTATAACGTATAACGTATAACGTATAACGTATAACGTATATCGTATAACGTATAACGTTAAACGTATAACGTATAACGTATAACGAATAATGTAAAACGTATAACGCATAACGTATATCGTATACCGTATAACGTATAACGTATAACGTATAACGTATAACGTATAACGTATAACGTATAACGCATAAAGAATAACGTATAACGTATAACCTATGACGTATAACGTATAACGTATAAAGAATAACGTATAACGTATAACGTATAACGTATAACGTATAACGTATAACGTATCACGAATAACGTAAAACGTATAACGCATAACGTATAACGTATAACGTATAACGTATATCGTATAACGTATAACGTATAACGTATAACGTATAACGTATAACGTATAACGTATAACGTATAACGTATAACGTATTACGTATAACGTATAACGTATAACGTATAACGTATAACGTATAACGTATAACGTATAACGTATAACGTATAACGTAAAACGTATAACGTATAACGTATAACGTATAACGTATAACGTCTAACGAAGAACGTATAACGTATAACGTATAACGTATAACGTATAACGTATAAGGTATAACGTATAACGTATAACGTATAACGTATAACGTATAACGTATAACGTATAACGTATAACGTATAACGTATAACGTATAACGTATAACGTATAACGTATCACGAATAACGTATACCGTATAACGTATAACGTATAACGTATAACGTATAACGTATAACGTATAACGCATGAAGAATAACGTATATCGTATAACGTATGACGTATAACGTATAACGTATAACATATAACGTATAACGTATAACGTATAACGTATAACGTATAACGTATAACGTATATCGTATAACGTATAACGTATACCGTATTACGTATAACGTATGACGTATAACGTATAACGTATAACGTGTAACGAAGAACGTATAACGAATAACGTAAAACGTATAACGCATAACACGTAACGTATAACGTATAACGTATAACGTATAACGTATAAGGTACAACGTATAACGTATAACGTATAACGTATAACGTATAACGTATAACGTATAACGTATAACGTATAACGTATAACGTATAACGTATAACGTATAACGTATAACGTATAACGTATCACGAATAACGTAAAACGTATAACGCATAACGTATAACGTATAACGTATAACGTATATCGTATAACGTATAACGTATAACGTATAACGTATAACGTATAACGTATAACGTATAACGTATAAAGTATTACGTATAACGTATAACGTATAACGTATAACGTATAACGTATAACGTATAACGTATAACGTATAACGTATAACGTAAAACGTATAACGTATAACGTATAACGTATAACGTATAACGTCTAACGAAGAACGTATAACGTATAACGTATAACGTATAACGTATAACGTATAAGGCATTACGTATAACGTATAACGTATAACGTATAACGAATAACGTATAACGTATAACGTATAACGTATAACGTATAACGTATAACGTATAACGTATAACGTATATCGTATAACGTATAACGTATACCGTATTACGTATAACGTATGACGTATAACGTATAACGAATAACGTAAAACGTATAACGCATAACGTATAACGTATAACGTGTAACGAAGAACGTATAACGAATAACGTATAACGTAGATCGTATAACGTAGAACGTATAACGTATAACGTATAACGTATATCGTAAAACGTATAACGAATAACGTATACCGTATAACGTATAACGTATAACGTATAACGTATAACGTATCACGAATAACGTATACCGTATAACGTATAACGTATAACGTATAACGTATAACGCATAAAGAATAACGTATATCGTATAACGTATGACGTATAACGTATAACGTATAACGTATAACGTATAACGTATAACGTATAACGTATACCGTATAACGTATAACGTATAACGTATAACGTATAACGTATAACGTATATCGTATAACGTATAACGTAAAACGTATAACGTATAACGTATAACGTATAACGTATAACGTATGACGTATAACGTATAACGTATAACGTATAACGTATAACGTATAACGTATCACGAATAACGTATACCGTATAACGTATAACGTATAACGTATAACGTATAACGTATAACGTATAACGTATAACGTATAACGCATAAAGAATAACGTATATCGTATAACGTATAACGTATAACGTATACCGTATAACGTATAACGTATAACGTATAACGTATAACGTATAACGTATAACGTATAACGTGTAACGTATAACGTATACCGTATAAAGTATAACGTATAACGTATAACGTATAACGTATAACGTATAACGTATGACGTATACCGTATAACGTATAACGTATAACGTATAACGTATAACGTATGACGTATAACGTATAACGTATAACGTATAACGTATAACGTATAACGTATCACGAATAACGTATACCGTATAACGTATAACGTATAACGTATAACGTATAACGCATAAAGAATAACGTATATCGTATAACGTATGACGTATAACGTATAACGTATAACGTATAACGTATAACGTATAACGTATAACGTATAACGTATAACGTATAACGTATAACGTATAACGTATAACGTATAACGTATAACGTATATCGTATAACGTATAACGTATACCGTATTACGTATAACGTATGACGTATAACGTATAACGAATAACGTAAAACGTATAACGCATAACGTATAACGTATAACGTGTAACGAAGAACGTATAACGAATAACGTATAACGTAGATCGTATAACGTAGAACGTATAACGTATAACGTATAACGTATATCGTAAAACGTATAACGAATAACGTATACCGTATAACGTATAACGTATAACGTATAACGTATAACGTATAACGTATCACGAATAACGTATACCGTATAACGTATAACGTATAACGTATAACGTATAACGCATAAAGAATAACGTATATCGTATAACGTATGACGTATAACGTATAACGTATAACGTATAACGTATAACGTATAACGTATAACGTATACCGTATAACGTATAACGTATAACGTATAACGTATAACGTATAACGTATATCGTATAACGTATAACGTAAAACGTATAACGTATAACGTATAACGAATAATGTAAAACGTATAACGCATAACGTATATCGTATACCGTATAACGTATAACGTATAACGTATAACGTATAACGTATAACGCATAAAGAATAACGTATAACGTATAACCTATGACGTATAACGTATAACGTATAACGTATAACGTATAACGTATAATGTATAACGAATAACGTATAACGTATAACGTATAACGTATAACGTATATCGTATAACGTATAACGTATACCGTATTACGTATAACGTATGACGTATAATGTATAACGAATAACGTAAAACGTATAACGCATAACGTATAACGTATAACGTGTAACGAAGAACGTATAACGAATAACGTATAACGTAGATCGTATAACGTAGAACGTATAACGTATAACGTATAACGTATAACGAATAATGTAAAACGTATAACGCATAACGTATATCGTATACCGTATAACGTATAACGTATAACGTATAACGCATGCCGTATAACGTATAACGTATAACGTATAACGTATAACGTATAACGTATAACGTATAACGCATAAAGAATAACGTAAAACGTATAACGCAAACGTATAAGGTATAACGTGTAACGAAGAACGTATAACGAATAACGTAAAACGTATAACGCATAACATGTAACGTATAACGTATAACGTATAACGTATAACGTATAACGTATAACGTGTAACGTATAACGTATACCGTATAACGTATGACGTATAACGTATAACGTATAACGCATAAAGAATAACGAATAACGTATAACCTATGACGTATAACGTATAACGTATAACGTATAACGTATAACGTATAACGTATAACGTATAACGTATAACGTATAACGTATATCGTATAACGTATATCGTATAATGTATAACGTAAAACGTATAACGTATAACGTATAACGAATAATGTAAAACGTATAACGCATAACGTATATCGTATACCGTATAACGTATAACGTATAACGTATAACGTATAACGTATAACGCATAAAGAATAACGTATAACGTATAACCTATGACGTATAACGTATAACGTATAACGTACAACGTATAACGTATAACGTATAACGTAAAACGTATAACGTATAACGTATAACGTATAACGTATAACGTATAACGTATAACGTATAACGTATAACGTATAACGCATACCGTATAACGTATAACGTATAACGTATAACGTATAACGTATAACGTATAACGTATAACGTATAACGTATAAATAAAGAATAACGTATAACGTATACCGTATAACGTATAACGTATAACGTATAACGTATAACGTATATCGTATAACGTATAACGTAAAACGTATAACGTATAACGTATAACGAATAATGTAAAACGTATAACGCATAACGTATATCGTATACCGTATAACGTATAACGTATAACGTATAACGTATAACGTATAACGCATAAAGAATAACGTATAACGTATAACCTATGACGTATAACGTATAACGTATAACGTATAACGTATAACGTATAACGTATAACGTATAACGTATAACGTATAACGTATAACGTATAACGTATATCGTATAACGTATAACGTTAAACGTATAACGTATAACGTATAACGAATAATGTAAAACGTATAACGCATAACGTATATCGTATACCGTATAACGTATAACGTATAACGTATAACGTATAACGTATAACGTATAACGTATAACGCATAAAGAATAACGTATAACGTATAACCTATGACGTATAACGTATAACGTATAAAGAATAACGTATAACGTATAACGTATAACGTATAACGTATAACGTATAACGTATAACGTATAACGTATAACGTATAACGTATAACGCATAACGTATATCGTATACCGTATAACGTATAACGTATAACGTATAACGTATAACGTATAACGTATAACGTATAACGCATAAAGAATAACGTATAACGTATAACCTACGACGTATAACGTATAACGTATAACGTATAACGTATAACGTATAACGTATAACGCATAAAGAATAACGTATAACGTATAACCTATGACGTATAACGTATAACGTATAACGTATAACGTATAACGTATAACGTATAACGTATAACGTATAACGTAAAACGTATAACGTATAACGTATAACGAATAATGTAAAACGTATAACGCATAACGTATATCGTATACCGTATAACGTATAACGTATAACGTATAACGTATAACGTATAACGCATAAAGAATAACGTATAACGTATAACCTATGACGTATAACGTATAACGTATAACGTATAACGTATAACGTATAACGTATAACGTATAACGTATAACGTATAACGTATAACGTATAACGTATAACGTATAACGTATAACGTATAACGTATAACGTATACCGTATAACGTATAACGTATGACGTATAACGTATAACGTATCACGAATAACGTAAAACGTATAACGCAAACGTATAAGGTATAACGTGTAACGAAGAACGTATAACGAATAACGTAAAACGTATAACGCATAACATGTAACGTATAACGTATAACGCATAACGTATAACGTATAACGTATAACGTATAACGTGTAACGTATAACGTATACCGTATATCGTATAACGTATAACGTATAACGTATAACGTATAACGTATAACGTATGACGTATGCCGTATAACGTATAACGTATAACGTATAACGTATAACGTATAACGTATGACGTATAACGTATAACGTATAACGTATAACGTATAACGTATAACGTATCACGAATAACGTATACCGTATAACGTATAACGTATAACGTATAACGTATAACGCATAAAGAATAACGTAAAACGTATAACGCAAACGTATAAGGTATAACGTGTAACGAAGAACGTATAACGAATAACGTAAAACGTATAACGCATAACATGTAACGTATAACGTATAACGTATAACGTATAACGTATAACGTATAACGTGTAACGTATAACGTATACCGTATAACGTATGACGTATAACGTATAACGTATAACGTATAACGTATAACGTATAACGTATAACGTATAACGTATAGCGTATAGCGTATAACGTATAACGTATACCGTATAACGTATAACGTATAACGTATAACGTATAACGAATAATGTAAAACGTATAACGCATAACGTATATCGTATATCGTATAACGTATAACGTATAACGTATAACGTATAACGTATAACGTATAACGTATAACGTATAACGCATAAAGAATAACGTATAACGTATAACCTATGACGTATAACGTATAACGTATAACGTATAACGTATATCGTATAACGTATAACGTATAACGTATAACGTATAACGTATAACGTATGACGTATAACGTATAACGTATAACGAATAACGTATAACGTATAACGTATAACGTATAACGTATAACGTATAACGTATAACGTATAACGTATAACGTATAACGTATACCGTATAACGTATAACGTATGACGTATAACGTATAACGTATCACGAATAACGTAAAACGTATAACGCAAACGTATAACGTATAACGTGTAACGAAGAACGTATAACGAATAACGTAAAACGTATAACGCATAACATGTAACGTATAACGTATAACGTATAACGTATAACGTATAACGTATAACGTATAACGTATAACGTATAACGTATAACGTATAACGCATACCGTATAACGTATAACGTATAACGTATAACGTATAACGTATAACGTATAACGTATGACGTATACCGTATAACGTATAACGTATAACGTATAACGTATAACGTATAACGTATAACGTATAACGTATAACGCATACCGTATAACGTATAACGTATAACGTATAACGTATAACGTATAACGTATAACGTATAACGTATAACGTATAACGTATAAAGAATAACGTATAACGTATACCGTATAACGTATAACGTATAACGTATAACGTATAACGTATAACGTATCACGAATAACGTAAAACGTATAACGCATAACGTATAACGTATAACGTGTAACGAAGAACGTATAACGTATAACGTATAACGTATAACGTATAAGGCATTACGTATAACGTGTAACGTATAACGTATAACGTATAACGTATAACGACTAACGTATAACGTATAACGTATAACGTATAACGTATAACGTATAACGTATAACCTATGACGATAACGTATAACCTATGACGATAACGTAAAACGTATAACGCACAACGTATAACGTATAACGTGTAACGAAGAACGTGTAACGAATAACGTATAACGTATATCGTATAACGTATAACGCATAACGTATAACGTATAAGGTATAACGTATAACGTATAACGTATAACGTATACCGTATGACGTATAACGAATAACGTATAACGTATAACGTATAACGTATAACGTATAACGTATAACGCATACCGTATAACGTATAACGTATAACGTATAACGTATAACGTATAACGTATCACGTATAACGCATAAAGAATAACGTATAACGTATAACCTATGACGTATAACGTATAACGTATAACGTATAACGTATAACGTATAACGTATAACGTATAACGTAAAACGTATAACGTATAACGTATAACGAATAATGTAAAACGTATAACGCATAACGTATATCGTATACCGTATAACGTATAACGTATAACGTATAACGTATAACGTATAACGCATAAAGAATAACGTATAACGTATAACCTATGACGTATAACGTATAACGTATAACGTATAACGTATAACGTATAACGTATAACGTATAACGTATAACGTATAACGTATAACGTATAACGTATAACGTATAACGTATACCGTATAACGTATAACGTATGACGTATAACGTATAACGTATCACGAATAACGTAAAACGTATAACGCAAACGTATAAGGTATAACGTGTAACGAAGAACGTATAACGAATAACGTAAAACGTATAACGCATAACATGTAACGTATAACGTATAACGTATAACGTATAACGTATAACGTATAACGTATAACGTGTAACGTATAACGTATACCGTATAACGTATAACGTATAACGTATAACGTATAACGTATAACGTATAACGTATGACGTATACCGTATAACGTATAACGTATAACGTATAACGTATAACGTATGACGTATAACGTATAACGTATAACGTATAACGTATAACGTATAACGTATAACGTATCACGAATAACGTATACCGTATAACGTATAACGTATAACGTATAACGTATAACGCATAAAGAATAACGTAAAACGTATAACGCAAACGTATAAGGTATAACGTGTAACGAAGAACGTATAACGAATAACGTAAAACGTATAACGCATAACATGTAACGTATAACGTATAACGTATAGCGTATAACGTATAACGTATAACGTGTAACGTATAACGTATACCGTATAACGTATGACGTATAACGTATAACGTATAACGTATAACGTATAACGTATAACGTATAACGTATAACGTATAGCGTATAGCGTATAACGTATAACGTATACCGTATAACGTATAACGTATAACGTATAACGTATAACGAATAATGTAAAACGTATAACGCATAACGTATATCGTATATCGTATAACGTATAACGTATAACGTATAACGTATAACGTATAACGTATAACGTATAACGTATAACGTATAACGCATAAAGAATAACGTATAACGTATAACCTATGACGTATAACGTATAACGTATAACGTATAACGTATATCGTATAACGTATAACGTATAACGTATAACGTATAACGTATAACGTATGACGTATAACGTATAACGTATAACGAATAACGTATAACGTATAACGTATAACGTATAACGTATAACGTATAACGCATAAAGAATAACGTAAAACGTATAACGCAAACGTATAAGGTATAACGTGTAACGAAGAACGTATAACGAATAACGTAAAACGTATAACGCATAACATGTAACGTATAACGTATAACGTATAACGTATAACGTATAACGTATAACGTGTAACGTATAACGTATACCGTATAACGTATGACGTATAACGTATAACGTATAACGTATAACGTATAACGTATAACGTATAACGTATAACGTATAGCGTATACCGTATAACGTATAACGTATGACGTATAACGTATAACGTATCACGAATAACGTAAAACGTATAACGCAAACGTATAACGTATAACGTGTAACGAAGAACGTATAACGAATAACGTAAAACGTATAACGCATAACATGTAACGTATAACGTATAACGTATAACGTATAACGTATAACGTATAACGTATAACGTATAACGTATAACGTATAACGTATAACGCATACCGTATAACGTATAACGTATAACGTATAACGTATAACGTATAACGTATAACGTATGACGTATACCGTATAACGTATAACGTATAACGTATAACGTATAACGTATAACGTATAACGTATAACGTATAACGCATACCGTATAACGTATAACGTATAACGTATAACGTATAACGTATAACGTATAACGTATAACGTATAACGTATAACGTATAAAGAATAACGTATAACGTATACCGTATAACGTATAACGTATAACGTATAACGTATAACGTATAACGTATCACGAATAACGTAAAACGTATAACGCATAACGTATAACGTATAACGTGTAACGAAGAACGTATAACGTATAACGTATAAGGCATTACGTATAACGTGTAACGTATAACGTATAACGTATAACGTATAACGACTAACGTATAACGTATAACGTATAACGTATAACGTATAACGTATAACGTATAACCTATGACGATAACGTATAACCTATGACGATAACGTAAAACGTATAACGCACAACGTATAACGTATAACGTGTAACGAAGAACGTGTAACGAATAACGTATAACGTATATCGTATAACGTATAACGCATAACGTATAACGTATAAGGTATAACGTATAACGTATAACGTATAACGTATACCGTATGACGTATAACGAATAACGTATAACGTATAACGTATAACGTATAACGTATAACGTATAACGCATACCGTATAACGTATAACGTATAACGTATAACGTATAACGTATAACGTATAACGTATGACGTACACTGTATAACGTATAACGTATAACGTATAACGTATAACGTATAACGTATAACGTATAACGTATAACGTATAACGTATAACGTATAACGTATCACGAATAACGTATACCGTATAACGTATAACGTATAACGTATAACGTATAACGTATAACGTATAACGCATAAAGAATAACGTATATCGTATAACGTATGACGTATAACGTATAACGTATAACGTATAACGTATAACGTATAACGTATAACGTATAACGTATAACGTATAACGTATATCGTATAACGTATAACGTATACCGTATTACGTATAACGTATGACGTATAACGTATAACGTATAACGTGTAACGAAGAACGTATAACGAATAACGTAAAACGTATAACGCATAACACGTAACGTATAACGTATAACGTATAACGTATAACGTATAAGGTACAACGTATAACGTATAACGTATCACGAATAACGTAAAACGTATAACGCATAACGTATAACGTATAACGTATAACGTATATCGTATAACGTATAACGTATAACGTATAACGTATAACGTATAACGTATAACGTATAACGTATAACGTATAACGTATTACGTATAACGTATAACGTATAACGTATAACGTATAACGTATAACGTATAACCTATGACGATAACGTAAAACGTATAACGCACAACGTATAACGTATAACGTGTAACGAAGAACGTGTAACGAATAACGTATAACGTATATCGTATAACGTATAACGCATAACGTATAACGTATAAGGTATAACGTATAACGTATAACGTATAACGTATACCGTATAACGTATAACGAATAACGTATAACGTATAACGTATAACGTATAACGTGTAACGTATAACGCATACCGTGTAACGTATAACGTATAACGTATAACGTATAACGTATAACGTATAACGTATAACGTATGACGTATACTGTATAACGTATAACGTATAACGTATAACGTATAACGTATAACGTATAACGTATAACGTATAACGTATAACGTATAACGTATAACGTATCACGAATAACGTATACCGTATAACGTGTAACGTATAACGTATAACGTATAACGTATAACGTATAACGCATAAAGAATAACGTATATCGTATAACGTATGACGTATAACGTATAACGTATAACGTATAACGTATAACGTATAACGTATAACGTATAACGTATAACGTATAACGTATAACGTATAACGTATAACGTATATCGTATAACGTATAACGTATACCGTATTACGTATAACGTATAACGTATAACGTATAACGTATAACGTGTAACGAAGAACGTATAACGAAAAACGTAAAACGTATAACGCATAACACGTAACGTATAACGTATAACGTATAACGTATAACGTATAAGGTACAACGTATAACGTATAACGTATAACGTATAACGTATAACGTATAACGTATAACGTATAACGTATAACGTATAACGTATAACGTATAACGTATAACGTATAACGTATAACGTATAACGTATAACGTATCACGAATAACGTAAAACGTATAACGCATAACGTATAACGTATAACGTATAACGTATATCGTATAACGTATAACGTATAACGTATAACGTATAACGTATAACGTATAACGTATAACGTATAACGTATAACGTATAACGTATTACGTATAACGTATAACGTATAACGTATAACGTATAACGTATAACGTATAACGTATAACGTATAACGTATGACGTATAACGTATAACGTATAACGTATAACGTATAACGTATAACGTATAACGTGTAACGAAGAACGTATAACGTATAACGTATAACGTATAACGTATAAGGCATTACGTATAACGTATAACGTATAACGTATAAGGCATTACGTATAACGTATAACGTATAACGTATAACGAATAACGTATAACGTATAACGTATAACGTATAACGTATAACGTATAACGTATAACGTATAACGTATAACGTATAACGTATAACGTATAACGTATAACGTAAAACGTATAACGTATAAC
The DNA here is from genome assembly GCF_051014685.1 of Ptiloglossa arizonensis. Lineage (NCBI taxonomy): Eukaryota > Metazoa > Arthropoda > Insecta > Hymenoptera > Colletidae > Ptiloglossa > Ptiloglossa arizonensis. The sequence goes on from NW_027478631.1 coordinate 291,440, forward strand.
GTATAACGTATAACGTATAACGTATAACGTATAACGTATAACGTATTACGTATAACGTATAACGTATAACGTATAACGTATAACGTATAACGTATAACGTATAACGTATAACGTATAACGTATAACGTATAACGTATACCGTATAACGTATAACGTATGACGTATAACGTATAACGTATCACGAATAACGTAAAACGTATTACGCAAACGTATAACGTATAACGTGTAACGAAGAACGTATAACGAATAACGTAAAACGTGTAACGCATAACATGTAACGTATAACGTATAACGTATAACGTATAACGTATAACGTATAACGTATAACGTATAACGTATAACGTATAACGCATACCGTATAACGTATAACGTATAACGTATAACGTATAACGTATAACGTATAACGTATAACGTATGACGTATACCGTATAACGTATAACGTATAACGTATAACGTATAACGTATAACGTATAACGTATAACGTATAACGCATACCGTATAACGTATAACGTATAACGTATAACGTATAACGTATAACGTATAACGTATAACGTATAACGTATAACGTATAACGTATAAAGAATAACGTATAACGTATACCGTATAACGTATAACGTATAACGTATATCGTATAACGTATAACGTATAACGTATCACGAATAACGTAAAACGTATAACGCATAACGTATAACGTATAACGTGTAACGAAGAACGTATAACGTATAACGTATAACGTATAACGTATAAGGCATTACGTATAACGTATAACGTATAACGTATAACGTATAACGTATAACGAATAACGTATAATGTATAACGTATAACGTATAACGTATAACGTATAACCTATGACGAATAACGTAAAACGTATAACGCATAACGTATAACGTATAACGTATAACGTGTAACGAAGAACGTATAACGAATAACGTATAACGTATAACGTATAACGTATAACGTATAACGTATAACGTATAACGTATAACGTATAACGTATAACGGATAACGTATAACGTATAACGTATAACGTGTAACGAAGAACGTATAACGTATAACGTATAACGTATAACGTATAAGGCATTACGTATAACGTACAACGTATAACGTATAACGTATAACGTATAACGTATAACGTATAACGTATAACGTATAACGAATAACGTAAAACGTATAACGCATAACGTATAACGTATAACGTGTAACGAAGAACGTATAACGAATAACTTATAACGTATATCGTATAACGTATAACGTATAACGTATAACGTATAACGTATAACGTATAACGTATAACGTATAACGTATAACGTGTAACGTATAACGTATAACGTATAACGTATAACGTATAACGTATAACGTGTAACGAAGAACGTATAACGTATAACGTATAACGTATAACGTTTAAGGCATTACGTATAACGTATAACGTATAACGTATAACGTATAACGTATAACGAATAACGTATAACGTATAACGTATAACGTATAACGTATAACGTATAACGTATAACGTATAACGTATAACCTATGACGAATAACGTAAAACGTATAACGCACAACGTATAACGTATAACGTGTAACGAAGAACGTGTAACGAATAACGTATAACGTATATCGTATAACGTATAACGCATAACGTATAACGTATAAGGTATAACGTATAACGTATAACGTATAACGTATAACGTATAACGTATAACGTATAACGTATAACGTATAACGTATAACGTATAACGTGTAACGAAGAACGTATAACGTATAACGTATAACGTATAACGTATAACGCACAACGTATAACGTATAACGTATAACGTATAACGTATAACGTATAACGTATAACGTATAACGTATAACGTATAACGTATAACGTATAACGTATAACGTATAACGTATAGCGTATAACGTATAACGTATAACGTATAACGTATAAAGAATAACGTATAACGTATAACGTATAATGTATAACGTATAACGTATAACGTATAACGTATAACGTATAACGTATAACGTATAACGTATAACGTATAAGGCATTGCGTATAACGTATAACGTATAACGTATAACGTATAACGAATAACGTATAACGTATAACGTATAACGTATAACGTATAACGTATAACGTATAACGAATAACGTATAACGTATAACGTATAACGTATAACGTATAGCGTATAACGTATAACGTATAACGTATATCGTATAACGTATAACGTATAACGTATAACGTATAACGTATAACGTATAACGTATAACGTATAAAGTATAACGTATAACGTATATCGTATAACGTATAAAGTATAACGTATAACGTATAACGTATAACGTATAACGTATAACGTATAACGTATAACGTATAACGTACAACCTATAACGTATAACGTATAACGTATAACGTATAACGTATAACGTATAACGTATAACGTATAACGTATAACGTATAACGTATAACGTATAACGTATAACGTATAACGTATAACGTATAACGTATAACGTATAACGTATAACGTATAACGTATAACGTATAACGTATAACGTATAACGTATAACGTATAACGTAAGACGTATAACGCATGACGTATAACGCATAACGTATAACGTATAACGTATAACGTACAATGTATAAAGTATAACGTATATCCTATAACGCATAACGTATATCCTATAACGCATATCGTATAGCGTATAACGCATAACGTATACCTTATAACGTATAACGTATAACGTGTAACGTATAACGTGTAACGTATAACGTATAACGTATAACGTATAACGTATAACGTATAACGTATAACGTATAACGTATAACGTATAACGTGTAGCGTATAACGTATAACGTATAACGTATGTCGTATAACGTATAACGTATAACGTATAACGTATAACGTATAACGTATAACGTATAACGTATAACGTATAACGTATAACGTATAACGTATAACGTATAACGCATAACGTATACCGTATAACGTATAACGTATAACGGATAACGTAAAACGTATAACGTACAACGTATAACGTATAACGTATAACGTATAACGTATAACGTATAACGTATAACGTATAGCGTATAACGTATAACGTATAACGTATAACGTATAACGTATAACGTATAACGTATAGCCTATAACGTATAGCGTATAACGTATAATGTATAACGTATAACGTACAACGTCTAACGTATAACGTATAACGTATAACGTATAACGTACAACGTATAACGTATAACGTATAACGTATAACGTATAACGTATAACGTATAACGTATAACGTATAACGTATAACGTATAACGTATAACGTATAACGTATGACGTATAACGTATAACGAATGACGTATAACGTATAACGAATAACGTATAACGTATAACGTATAACGTATAACGTATAACGTATAACGTATAACGTATAACGTATAACGTACAACGTTTAACGTATAACGTATAACGTATAACGTATAACGTATAACGTATAACGTATAACGTATAACGTATAACGTATAACGTAGAACGTATAACGTATAACGTATAACGTATAACGTATGACGTATAACGTATAACGTACAACGTTTAACGTATAACGTATAACGTATAACGTATAACGTATAACGTATAACGTATAACGTATAACGTATAACGTATAACGTATAACGTATAACGTATAACGTATAACGTATAACGTATAACGTATAACGTATAACGTATAACGTATAACGTATAGCGTATAACGTATAACGTATAACGATTAACGTAAAACGTATGACGTATTACATATTACGTATAACGTATAACGTATAACGTATAACGTATAACGTATAACGTATAACGTATAATGTATAACGTATAACGTATAACGTATAACGTATAATGTATAACGTATAACGTATAACGCATAACGTATAACGTATAACGTATAACGTGTAACGTATAACGTATAACGTACAACGTATAACGTATAACGTATATCCTATAACGCATAACGTATATCCTATAACGCATAACGTATAACGTATAACGTATAACGTATAACGTAGAACGTATAACGTGTAACGTATAACGTATAACGTATGACGTACAACGTATAACGTACAAGGTTTAACGTATAACGTATAACGTATAACGTATAACGTATAACGTATAACGTATAACGTATAACGTATAACGTACAACGTATAACGTATAACGTATATCCTATAACGCATAACGTATATCCTATAACGCATAACGTATAACGTATAACGTATAACGTATAACGTATAACGTATAACGTATAACGTATAACGTATAACGTATAACGTATAACGTATAACGTATAACGTATAACGTATAACGTATAACGTATAACGTATAACGTATAACGTATAACGTATAACGTATAACGTATAACGTATAACGTATAACGTATAACGTATAACGTATAACGTATAACGTATAACGTATAACGTATAACGTATAACGTATAACGTATAACGTATAACGTATAACGTATAACGTATAACGTATAACGTATAACGTATAACGTATAACGTATAACGTATAACGTATAACGTATAACGTATAGCGTATAACGTATAACGTATAACGTATAACGTATAACCTATAACGTATAACGTATAGCCTATAACGTATAGCGTATAACGTATAATGTATAACGTATAACGTACAACGTCTAACGTATAACGTATAACGTATAACGTATAACGTACAACGTATAACGTATAACGTATAACGTATAACGTATAACGTATAACGTATAACGTATAACGTATAACGTATAACGTATAACGTATGACGTATAACGTATAACGAATAACGTATAACGTATAACGTATAACGTATAACGTATAACGTATAACGTATAACGTATAACGTATAACGTACAACGTTTAACGTATAACGTATAACGTATAACGTATAACGTATAACGTATAACGTATAACGTATAACGTATAACGTATAACGTATAACGTATAACGTATAACGTATAACGTATAACGTATAACGTATAACGTATAACGTATAACGTATAACGTATAACGTATAACGTATAACGTATAACGTATAGCGTATAACGTATAACGTATAACGATTAACGTAAAACGAATGACGTATTACATATTACGTATAACGTATAACGTATAACGTATAACGCATAACGTATAACGTATAACGTATAACGTGTAACGTATAACGTGTAACGTACAACGTTTAACGTATAACGTAGAACGTAGAACGTATAACGTATAACGTATAACGTATAACGTATGACGTATAACGTATAACGCACAACGTTTAACGTATAACGTATAACGTATAACGTATAACGTATAGCGTATAACGTATAACGTATAACGTATATCGTATAACGTATAACGTATAACGTATAACGTATAACGTATAACGTATATCGCATGACGTATAACGCATAACGTTTAACGCATAACGTATAACGTATAACGTATAACGTATAACGTATAACGTATAACGTATAACGTATAACGTATAACGTATAACGTATAACGTATAACGTATAACGTATAACGTATAACGTATAACGTATAACGTATAACGTATAACGTATAACGTATAACGTATAACGTATAACGTATAACGTATAGCGTGTAACGTATAACGTATAACGATTAACGTAAAACGTATGACGTATTACATATTACGTATAACGTATAACGTATAACGTATAACGTATAACGTAGAACGTATAACGTGTAACGTATAACGTATAACGTATGACGTACAACGTATAACGTACAACGTTTAACGTATAACGTATAACGTATAACGTATAACGTATAGCGTATAACGTATAACGTATAACGTATATCGTATAACGTATAACGTATAACGTATAACGTATAACGTATAACGTATAACGTATAACGTATATCGCATGACGTATAACGCATAACGTATAACGTATAACGTATAACGTATAACGTATAACGTATAACGTATAACGTATAACGTATAACGTGTAATGTATAACGTATAACGTATAACGTATAACGTATAACGTATAACGTAAGACGTATAACGCATGACCCATAACGCATAACGTATAACGTATAACGTACAACGTATGAAGTATAAGGTATATCCTATAACGCATAACGTATATCCCATAACGCATAACGTATAGCGTATAACGCATAACGTATACCGTATAACGTATAACGTATAACGTATAACGTGTAACGTATAACGTATAACGTATAACGTATAACGTGTAACGTATAACGTATAACGTGTAACGTATAACGTATAACGTATAACGTATAACGTATAGCGTATAACGTATAACGTATAACGTGTAACGTATAACGTATAACGTGTAACGTATAACGTATAACGTATAACGTATAACGTATAGCGTATAACGTATAACGTATAACGTATAACGTATAACGTATAACGTATAACGTATAACGTATAACGTATAACGTATAACGTATAACGTATGACGTATAACGTATAACGTATAACGAATAACGTATAACGTATAACGTATAACGTATAAAGTATAACGTATAACGTATATCGTATAACGTATAAAGTATAACGTATAACGTATAACGTATAACGTATAACGTATAACGTATAACGTATAACGTACAACCTATAACGTATAACGTATAACGTATAACGTATAACGTATAACGTATAACGTATAACGTATAACGTATAACGTATAACGTATAACGTATAACGTATAACGTATAACGTATAACGTATAACGTATAACGTATAACGTAAGACGTATAACGCATGACGTATAACGCATAACGTATAACGTATAACGTATAACGTACAATGTATAAAGTATAACGTATATCCTATAACGCATAACGTATATCCTATAACGCATATCGTATAGCGTATAACGCATAACGTATACCTTATAACGTATAACGTATAACGTGTAACGTATAACGTGTAACGTATAACGTATAACGTATAACGTATAACGTATAACGTATAACGTATAACGTATAACGTATAACGTATAACGTATAACGTATAACGTATAACGTGTAGCGTATAACGTATAACGTATAACGTATATCGTATAACGTATAACGTATAACGTATAACGTATAACGTATAACGTATAACGTATAACGTATAACGTATAACGTATAACGTATAACGTATAACGTATAACGCATAACGTATACCGTATAACGTATAACGTATAACGGATAACGTAAAACGTATAACGTACAACGTTTAACGTATAACGTATAACGTAGAACGTAGAACGTATAACGTATAACGTATAACGTATGACGTATAACGTATAACGTATAACGTATAACGTATAACGTATAACGTATAACGTATAACGTATAACGTATAACGTATAGCGTATAACGTATAACGTATAACGATTAACGTAAAACGTATGACGTATTACATATTACGTATAACGTATAACGTATAACGTATAACGTATAACGTATAATGTATAACGTATAACGTATAACTAATAACGTATAACGTATAACGTATAACGTGTAACGTATAACGTGTAACGTACAACGTTTAACGTATAACGTATAACGTAGAACGTATAACGTATAACGTATAACGTATAACGTATAACGTATGACGTATAACGTATAACGTACAACGTGTAACGTATAACGTATAACGTATAACGTATAACGTATAGCGTATAACGTATAACGTATAACGTATATCGTATAACGTATAACGTATAACGTATAACGTATAACGTATAACGTATATCGCATGACGTATAACGCATAACGTATAACGCATAACGTATAACGTATAACGTATAACGTATAACGTATAACGTATAACGTATAACGTATAACGTATAACGTATAACGTATAACGTATAACGTGTAACGTATAACGTATAACGTATAACGTATAACGTATAACGTATAACGTATAACGTATAACGTATAACGTATAACGTATAGCGTATAACGTATAACGTATAACGATTAACGTAAAACGTATGACGTATTACATATTACGTATAACGTATAACGTATAACGTATAACGTATAACGTAGAACGTATAACGTGTAACGTATAACGTATAACGTATGACGTACAACGTATAACGTACAACGTTTAACGTATAACGTATAACGTATAACGTATAACGTATAGCGTATAACGTATAACGTATAACGTATATCGTATAACGTATAACGTATAACGTATAACGTATAACGTATAACGTATAACGTATAACGTATATCGCATGACGTATAACGCATAACGTATAACGTATAACGTATAACGTATAACGTATAACGTATAACGTATAACGTATAACGTATAACGTGTAATGTATAACGTATAACGTATAACGTATAACGTAAAAGGTATAACGTAAGACGTATAACGCATGACCCATAACGCATAACGTATAACGTATAACGTACAACGTATGAAGTATAAGGTATATCCTATAACGCATAACGTATATCCCATTACGCATAACGTATAGCGTATAACGCATAACGTATACCGTATAACGTATAACGTATAACGTATAACGTATAACGTGTAACGTATAACGTATAACGTATAACGTATAACGTGTAACGTATAACGTATAACGTGTAACGTATAACGTATAACGTATAACGTATAACGTATAGCGTATAACGTATAACGTATAACGTATAACGTATTACGTATAACGTATAACGTATATCGTATAACGTATAACGTATAACGTATAACGTATAACGTATGACGTATAACGTATAACGTATAACGAATAACGTATAACGTATAACGTATAACGTATAAAGTATAACGTATAACGTATATCGTATAACGTATAAAGTATAACGTATAACGTATAACGTATAACGTATAACGTATAACGTATAACGTATAACGTACAACCTATAACGTATAACGTATAACGTATAACGTATAACGTATAACGTATAACGTATAACGTATAACGTATAACGTATAACGTATAACGTATAACGTATAACGTATAACGTATAACGTATAACGTATAACGTATAACGTATAACGTATAACGTATAACGTATAACGTATAACGTATAACGTATAACGTATAACGTATAACGTATAACGTATAACGTATAACGTATAACGTATAACGTATAACGTATAACGTATAACGTAAGACGTATAACGCATGACGTATAACGCATAACGTATAACGTATAACGTATAACGTACAATGTATAAAGTATAACGTATATCCTATAACGCATAACGTATATCCTATAACGCATATCGTATAGCGTATAACGCATAACGTATACCTTATAACGTATAACGTATAACGTGTAACGTATAACGTGTAACGTATAACGTATAACGTATAACGTATAACGTATAACGTATAACGTATAACGTATAACGTATAACGTATAACGTATAACGTATAACGTGTAGCGTATAACGTATAACGTATAACGTATATCGTATAACGTATAACGTATAACGTATAACGTATAACGTATAACGTATAACGTATAACGTATAACGTATAACGTATAACGTATAACGTATAACGTATAACGCATAACGTATACCGTATAACGTATAACGTATAACGTATAACGGATAACGTAAAACGTATAACGTACAACGTTTAACGTATAACGTATAACGTAGAACGTAGAACGTATAACGTATAACGTATAACGTATGACGTATAACGTAGAATGTACAACGTTTAACGTATAACGTATAACGTATAACGTAGAACGTATAACGTACAACGTATAACGTATAACGTATAACGTATAACGTAAAACGTATAACGTATAACGTATAACGTATAACGTATAACGTATAACGTATAACGTACAACGTATAACGTATATCGCATGACGTATAACGCATAACGTATAACGCATAACGTATAACGTATAACGTATAACGTACAATGTATAAAGTATAACGTATATCCTATAACGCATAACGTATATCCTATAACGCATATCGTATAGCGTATAACGCATAACGTATACCTTATAACGTATAACGTATAACGTGTAACGTATAACGTGTAACGTATAACGTATAACGTATGACGTACAACGTATAACGTACAACGTTTAACGTATAACGTATAACGTATAACGTATAACGTATAGCGTATAACGTATAACGTATAACGTATATCGTATAACGTATAACGTATAACGTATAACGTATAACGTATAACGTATAACGTATAACGTATATCGCATGACGTATAACGCATAACGTATAACGTATAACGTATAACGTATAACGTATAACGTATAACGTATAACGTATAACGTATAACGTGTAATGTATAACGTATAACGTATAACGTATAACGTAAAAGGTATAACGTAAGACGTATAACGCATGACCCATAACGCATAACGTATAACGTATAACGTACAACGTATGAAGTATAAGGTATATCCTATAACGCATAACGTATATCCCATTACGCATAACGTATAGCGTATAACGCATAACGTATACCGTATAACGTATAACGTATAACGTATAACGTATAACGTGTAACGTATAACGTATAACGTATAACGTATAACGTGTAACGTATAACGTATAACGTGTAACGTATAACGTATAACGTATAACGTATAACGTATAGCGTATAACGTATAACGTATAACGTATAACGTATTACGTATAACGTATAACGTATATCGTATAACGTATAACGTATAACGTATAACGTATAACGTATGACGTATAACGTATAACGTATAACGAATAACGTATAACGTATAACGTATAACGTATAAAGTATAACGTATAACGTATATCGTATAACGTATAAAGTATAACGTATAACGTATAACGTATAACGTATAACGTATAACGTATAACGTATAACGTACAACCTATAACGTATAACGTATAACGTATAACGTATAACGTATAACGTATAACGTATAACGTATAACGTATAACGTATAACGTATAACGTATAACGTATAACGTATAACGTATAACGTATAACGTATAACGTATAACGTATAACGTATAACGTATAACGTATAACGTATAACGTATAACGTATAACGTATAACGTATAACGTATAACGTATAACGTATAACGTATAACGTATAACGTATAACGTATAACGTAAGACGTATAACGCATGACGTATAACGCATAACGTATAACGTATAACGTATAACGTACAATGTATAAAGTATAACGTATATCCTATAACGCATAACGTATATCCTATAACGCATATCGTATAGCGTATAACGCATAACGTATACCTTATAACGTATAACGTATAACGTGTAACGTATAACGTGTAACGTATAACGTATAACGTATAACGTATAACGTATAACGTATAACGTATAACGTATAACGTATAACGTATAACGTATAACGTATAACGTGTAGCGTATAACGTATAACGTATAACGTATATCGTATAACGTATAACGTATAACGTATAACGTATAACGTATAACGTATAACGTATAACGTATAACGTATAACGTATAACGTATAACGTATAACGTATAACGCATAACGTATACCGTATAACGTATAACGTATAACGGATAACGTAAAACGTATAACGTACAACGTTTAACGTATAACGTATAACGTAGAACGTAGAACGTATAACGTATAACGTATAACGTATGACGTATAACGTAGAATGTACAACGTTTAACGTATAACGTATAACGTATAACGTAGAACGTATAACGTACAACGTATAACGTATAACGTATAACGTATAACGTATAACGTATAACGTATAACGTATAACGTATAACGTATAACGTATAACGTATAACGTACAACGTATAACGTATATCGCATGACGTATAACGCATAACGTATAACGCATAACGTATAACGTATAACGTATAACGTACAATGTATAAAGTATAACGTATATCCTATAACGCATAACGTATATCCTATAACGCATATCGTATAGCGTATAACGCATAACGTATACCTTATAACGTATAACGTATAACGTGTAACGTATAACGTGTAACGTATAACGTATAACGTATAACGTATAACGTATAACGTATAACGTATAACGTATAACGTATAACGTATAACGTATAACGTGTAGCGTATAACGTATAACGTATAACGTATATCGTATAACGTATAACGTATAACGTATAACGTATAACGTATAACGTATAACGTATAACGTATAACGTATAACGTATAACGTATAACGTATAACGCATAACGTATACCGTATAACGTATAACGTATAACGGATAACGTATAACGTATAACGTACAACGTTTAACGTATAACGTATAACGTAGAACGTATAACGTATAACGTATAACGTATAACGTATGACGTATAACGTATATTGTACAGCGTTTAACGTATAACGTATAACGTATAACGTATAACGTATAACGTATAACGTATAACGTATAACGTATAACGTATAACGTATAACGTATAACGTGTAACGTATAACGTATAACGTATAACGTATAACGTATAACGTATAACGTATAACGTATAACGTATAACGTATAGCGTATAACGTATAACGTATAACGATTAACGTAAAACGTATGACGTATTACATATTACGTATAACGTATAACGTATAACGTATAACGTAGAACGTATAACGTGTAACGTATAACGTATAACGTATGACGTACAACGTATAACGTACAACGTTTAACGTATAACGTATAACGTATAACGTATAACGTATAGCGTATAACGTATAACGTATAACGTATATCGTATAACGTATAACGTATAACGTATAACGTATAACGTATAACGTATAACGTATAACGTATATCGCATGACGTATAACGCATAACGTATAACGTATAACGTATAACGTATAACGTATAACGTATAACGTATAACGTATAACGTATAACGTGTAATGTATAACGTATAACGTATAACGTATAACGTAAAACGTATAACGTAAGACGTATAACGCATGACCCATAACGCATAACGTATAACGTATAACGTACAACGTATGAAGTATAAGGTATATCCTATAACGCATAACGTATATCCCATAACGCATAACGTATAGCGTATAACGCATAACGTATACCGTATAACGTATAACGTATAACGTATAACGTATAACGTGTAACGTATAACGTATAACGTATAACGTATAACGTGTAACGTATAACGTATAACGTGTAACGTATAACGTATAACGTATAACGTATAACGTATAGCGTATAACGTATAACGTATAACGTATAACGTATTACGTATAACGTATAACGTATAACGTATAACGTATAACGTATAACGTATAACGTATAACGTATGACGTATAACGTATAACGTATAACGAATAACGTATAACGTATAACGTATAACGTATAAAGTATAACGTATAACGTATATCGTATAACGTATAAAGTATAACGTATAACGTATAACGTATAACGTATAACGTATAACGTATAACGTATAACGTACAACCTATAACGTATAACGTATAACGTATAACGTATAACGTATAACGTATAACGTATAACGTATAACGTATAACGTATAACGTATAACGTATAACGTATAACGTATAACGTATAACGTAAGACGTATAACGCATGACGTATAACGCATAACGTATAACGTATAACGTATAACGTACAATGTATAAAGTATAACGTATATCCTATAACGCATAACGTATATCCTATAACGCATATCGTATAGCGTATAACGCATAACGTATACCTTATAACGTATAACGTATAACGTGTAACGTATAACGTGTAACGTATAACGTATAACGTATAACGTATAGCGTATAACGTATAACGTATAACGATTAACGTAAAACGTATGACGTATTACATATTACGTATAACGTATAACGTATAACGTATAACGTAGAACGTATAACGTGTAACGTATAACGTATAACGTATGACGTACAACGTATAACGTACAACGTTTAACGTATAACGTATAACGTATAACGTATAACGTATAGCGTATAACGTATAACGTATAACGTATATCGTATAACGTATAACGTATAACGTATAACGTATAACGTATAACGTATAACGTATAACGTATATCGCATGACGTATAACGCATAACGTATAACGTATAACGTATAACGTATAACGTATAACGTATAACGTATAACGTATAACGTATAACGTGTAATGTATAACGTATAACGTATAACGTATAACGTAAAACGTATAACGTAAGACGTATAACGCATGACCCATAACGCATAACGTATAACGTTATAACGTACAACGTATGAAGTATAAGGTATATCCTATAACGCATAACGTATATCCCATAACGCATAACGTATAGCGTATAACGCATAACGTATACCGTATAACGTATAACGTATAACGTATAACGTATAACGTGTAACGTATAACGTATAACGTATAACGTATAACGTGTAACGTATAACGTATAACGTGTAACGTATAACGTATAACGTATAACGTATAACGTATAGCGTATAACGTATAACGTATAACGTATAACGTATTACGTATAACGTATAACGTATAACGTATAACGTATAACGTATAACGTATAACGTATAACGTATGACGTATAACGTATAACGTATAACGAATAACGTATAACGTATAACGTATAACGTATAAAGTATAACGTATAACGTATATCGTATAACGTATAAAGTATAACGTATAACGTATAACGTATAACGTATAACGTATAACGTATAACGTATAACGTACAACCTATAACGTATAACGTATAACGTATAACGTATAACGTATAACGTATAACGTATAACGTATAACGTATAACGTATAACGTATAACGTATAACGTATAACGTATAACGTATAACGTAAGACGTATAACGCATGACGTATAACGCATAACGTATAACGTATAACGTATAACGTACAATGTATAAAGTATAACGTATATCCTATAACGCATAACGTATATCCTATAACGCATATCGTATAGCGTATAACGCATAACGTATACCTTATAACGTATAACGTATAACGTGTAACGTATAACGTGTAACGTATAACGTATAACGTATAACGTATAACGTATAACGTATAACGAATAACGTATAACGTATAACGTATAACGTATAACGTATAACGTGTAGCGTATAACGTATAACGTATAACGTATATCGTATAACGTATAACGTATAACGTATAACGTATAACGTATAACGTATAACGTATAACGTATAACGTATAACGTATAACGTATAACGTATAACGTATAACGCATAACGTATACCGTATAACGTATAACGTATAACGGATAACGTAAAACGTATAACGTACAACGTTTAACGTATAACGTATAACGTAGAACGTAGAACGTATAACGTATAACGTATAACGTATGACGTATAACGTAGAATGTACAACGTTTAACGTATAACGTATAACGTATAACGTAGAACGTATAACGTACAACGTATAACGTATAACGTATAACGTATAACGTATAACGTATAACGTATAACGTATAACGTATAACGTATAACGTATAACGTATAACGTATAACGTACAACGTATAACGTATATCGCATGACGTATAACGCATAACGTATAACGCATAACGTATAACGTATAACGTATAACGTACAATGTATAAAGTATAACGTATATCCTATAACGCATAACGTATATCCTATAACGCATATCGTATAGCGTATAACGCATAACGTATACCTTATAACGTATAACGTATAACGTGTAACGTATAACGTGTAACGTATAACGTATAACGTATAACGTATAACGTATAACGTATAACGTATAACGTATAACGTATAACGTATAACGTATAACGTGTAGCGTATAACGTATAACGTATAACGTATATCGTATAACGTATAACGTATAACGTATAACGTATAACGTATAACGTATAACGTATAACGTATAACGTATAACGTATAACGTATAACGTATAACGCATAACGTATACCGTATAACGTATAACGTATAACGGATAACGTATAACGTATAACGTACAACGTTTAACGTATAACGTATAACGTAGAACGTATAACGTATAACGTATAACGTATAACGTATGACGTATAACGTATAATGTACAGCGTTTAACGTATAACGTATAACGTATAACGTATAACGTATAACGTATAACGTATAACGTATAACGTATAACGTATAACGTATAACGTATAACGTGTAACGTATAACGTATAACGTATAACGTATAACGTATAACGCATAACGTATAACGTATAACGTATAACGTATAACGTATAACGTATAACGTATAACGCATAACGTATAACGTATAACGTATAACGTATAACGTATAACGTACAACGTTTAACGTATAACGTATAACGTAGAACGTATAACGTATAACGTATAACGTATAACGTATAACGTATAACGTATGACGTATAACGTATAATGTACAACGTTTAACGTATAACGTATAACGTATAACGTAGAACGTATAACGTACAACGTATAACGTATAACGTATAACGTATAACGTATAACGTATAACGTATAACGTATAGCGTCTAACGTATAACGTATAACGTATAACGTATAACGTATAACGTATAACGTATAACGTATAACGTATAACGTATAACGTATAACGCATAACGTATAACGTATAACGTATAACGTATAACGTATAACGTATAACGTATAACGCATAACGTATAACGTATAACGTATAACGTATAACGTATAACGTACAACGTTTAACGTATAACGTATAACGTAGAACGTATAACGTATAACGTATAACGTATAACGTATAACGTATAACGTATGACGTATAACGTATAATGTACAACGTTTAACGTATAACGTATAACGTTTAACGTAGAACGTATAACGTACAACGTATAACGTATAACGTATAACGTATAACGTATAACGTATAACGTATAACGTATAGCGTCTAACGTATAACGTATAACGTATAACGTATAACGTATAACGTATAACGTATAACGTATAACGTATAACGTATAACGTATAACGTATAACGTATAACGTATAACGTATAACGTATAACGTATAACGTATATCGCATGACGTATAACGCATAACGTATAACGCATAACGTATAACGTATAACGTATAACGTATAACGTATAACGTATAACGTATAACCTATAACGTATAACGTATAACGTATAACGTATAACGTATAACGTATAACGTATAACGTATAACGTATAACGTATAACGTATAACGTATAACGTATAACGTATAACGTATAGCGTATAACGTATAACGTATAACGATTAACGTAAAACGTATGACGTATTACATATTACGTATAACGTATAACGTATAACGTATAACGTATAACGTAGAACGTATAACGTGAAACGTATAACGTATAACGTATGACGTACAACGTATAACGTACAACGTTTAACGTATAACGTATAACGTATAACGTATAACGTATAGCGTATAACGTATAACGTATAACGTATATCGTATAACGTATAACGTATAACGTATAACGTATAACGTATAACGTATAACGTATAACGTATAACGTATAACGTATATCGCATGACGTATAACGCATAACGTATAACGTATAACGTATAACGTATAACGTATAACGTATAACGTATAACGTATAACGTATAACGTATAACGTGTAATGTATAACGTATAACGTATAACGTATAACGTATAACGTATAACGTAAGACGTATAACGCATGACCCATAACGCATAACGTATAACGTATAACGTACAACGTATGAAGTATAAGGTATATCCTATAACGCAAAACGTATATCCCATAACGCAAAACGTATAGCGTATAACGCATAACGTATACCGTATAACGTATAACGTATAACGTGTAACGTATAACGTATAACGTATAACGTATAACGTGTAACGTATAACGTATAACGTGTAACGTATAACGTATAACGTATAACGTATAAAGTATAACGTATAACGTATAACGTATAACATATAACGTATAACGTATAACGTATAACGTATAACGTATAACGTATGACGTATAACGTATAACGTATAACGAATAACGTATAACGTATAACGTATAACGTATAAAGTATAACGTATAACGTATAACGTATAACGTATAACGTATAACGTATAACGTATAACGTATAACGTAGAACGTATAACGTATAACGTATAACGTATAACGTATAACGTATAACGTATAACGTAAAACCTATAACGTATAACGTATAACGTATAACGTATAACGTATAACGTATAACGTATAACGTATAACGTATAACGTATAACGTATAACGTATAACGTACAACGTTTAACGCATAACGTATAACGTAGAACGTATAACGTATAACGTATAACGTATAACGTATAACGTATGACGTATAACGTATAACGTACAACGTACAACGTATAATGTATAACGTATAACGTATAACGTATAACGTATAACGTATAACGTATAACGTATAACGTATAACGCATAACGTATAACGTATAACGTATAACGTATAACGCATAACGTATACCGTATAACGTAGGACGTATAACGGATAACGTATAACGTATAACGTACAACGTTTAACGTATGACGTATAACGTATAATGTACAAGGTTTAACGTATAACGTATAACGTATAACGTAGAACGTATAACGTACAACGTATAACGTATAACGTATAACGTATAACGTATAACGTATAACGTATAACGTATAACGTATAGCGTCTAACGTATAACGTATAACGTATAACGTATAACGTATAACGTATAACGTATAACGTATAACGTATAACGTATAACGTATAACCTATAACGTATAACGTATAACGTATAACGTATAACGTATATCGCATGACGTATAACGCATAACGTATAACGTATAACGTATAACGTATAACGTATAACGTATAACGTATAACGTATAACGTATAACGTATAACGTGTAATGTATAACGTATAACGTATAACGTATAACGTATAACGTATAACGTAAGACGTATAACGCATGACCCATAACGCATAACGTATAACGTATAACGTACAACGTATGAAGTATAAGGTATATCCTATAACGCAAAACGTATATCCCATAACGCATAACGTATAGCGTATAACGCATAACGTATACCGTATAACGTATAACGTATAACGTGTAACGTATAACGTATAACGTATAACGTATAACGTGTAACGTATAACGTGTAACGTATAACGTATAACGTGTAACGTATAACGTATAACGTATAACGTATAAAGTATAACGTATAACGTATAACGTATAACATATAACGTATAACGTATAACGTATAACGTATAACGTATAACGTATGACGTATAACGTATAACGTATAACGAATAACGTATAACGTATAACGTATAACGTATAAAGTATAACGTATAACGTATATCGTATAACGTATAAAGTATAACGTATAACGTATAACGTATAACGTATAACGTATAACGTATAACGTACAACCTATAACGTATAACGTATAACGTACAACGTATAACGTATAACGTATAACGTATAACGTATAACGTATAACCTATAACGCATAACGTATAACGTATAACGTATAACGTATAACGTATAACGTATAACGTACAACGTTTAACGTACAACGTATAACGTAGAACGTATAACGTATAACGTATAACGTATAACGTATAACGTATAACGTATAACGTAGAACGTATAACGTATAACGTATAACGTATAACGTATAACGTATGACGTATAACGTATAACGTATAACGTATAACGTATAACGTATAACGTATAACGTATAACGTATAACGTATAACGTATAACGTATAACGTATAACGTATAACGTATAACGTATAACGTATAACGTATAACGTATAACGTATAACGTATAACGTACAACCTATAACGTATAACGTATAACGTATAACGTATAACGTATAACGTATAACGTATAACGTATAACGTATAACGTATAACGTATAACGTATAACGTATAACGTATAACGTATAACGTACAACGTTTAACGTATAACGTATAACGTAGAACGTATAACGTATAACGTATAACGTATAACGTATAACGTATGACGTATAACGTATAACGTACAACGTATAACGTATAACGTAAAACGTATAACGTATAACGTATAACGTATAACGTATAACGTATAACGTATAACGTATAACGTATAACGTATAACGTATAACGCATAACGTATACCGTATAACGTAGGACGTATAACGGATAACGTATAACGTATAACGTACAACGTTTAACGTATGACGTATAACGTATAATGTACAACGTTTAACGTATAACGTATAACGTATAACGTAGAACGTAGAACGTATAACGTACAACGTATAACGTATAACGTATAACGTATAACGTATAACGTATAACGTATAACGTATAACGTATAGCGTCTAACGTATAACGTATAACGTATAACGTATAACGTATAACGTATAACGTATAACGTATAACGTATAACGTATAACGTATAACGTATAACGTATAACGTATAACGTATAACGTATAACGTATAACGTATAACGTATAACGTATAACGTATAACGTATAACGTATAACGTATAACGTATAACGTACAACCTATAACGTATAACGTATAACGTATAACGTATAACGTATAACGTATAACGTATAACGTATAACGTATAACGTATAACGTATAACGTATAACGTATAAGGTATAACGTATAACGTACAACGTTTAACGTATAACGTATAACGTAGAACGTATAACGTATAACGTATAACGTATAACGTATAACGTATGACGTATAACGTATAACGTACAACGTATAACGTATAACGTAAAACGTATAACGTATAACGTATAACGTATAACGTATAACGTATAACGTATAACGTATAACGTATAACGTATAACGTATAACGTATAACGTATAACGTATAACGTATAACGTATAACGTATAACGTATAACGTATAACGTACAACCTATAACGCATAACGTATAACGTATAACGTATAACGTATAACGTATAACGTATAACGTACAACGTTTAACGTATAACGTATAACGTAGAACGTATAACGTATAACGTATAACGTATAACGTATAACGTATAACGTATAACGTATAACGTATAACGTATAACGTATAACGTATGACGTATAACGTATAACGTATAACGTATAACGTATAACGTATAACGTATAACGTATAACGTATAACGTATAACGTATAACGTATAACGTATAACGTATAACGTATAACGTATAACGTATAACGTATAACGTATAACGTATAACGTATAACGTACAACCTATAACGTATAACGTATAACGTATAACGTATAACGTATAACGTATAACGTATAACGTATAACGTATAACGTATAACGTATAACGTATAACGTATAAGGTATAACGTATAACGTACAACGTTTAACGTATAACGTATAACGTAGAACGTATAACGTATAACGTATAACGTATAACGTATAACGTATGACGTATAACGTATAACGTACAACGTATAACGTATAACGTAAAACGTATAACGTATAACGTATAACGTATAACGTATAACGTATAACGTATAACGTATAACGTATAACGTATAACGTATAACGTATAACGTATAACGTATAACGTATAACGTATAACGTATAACGTATAACGTATAACGTACAACCTATAACGCATAACGTATAACGTATAACGTATAACGTATAACGTATAACGTATAACGTACAACGTTTAACGTATAACGTATAACGTAGAACGTATAACGTATAACGTATAACGTATAACGTATAACGTATAACGTATAACGTATAACGTATAACGTATAACGTATAACGTATGACGTATAACGTATAACGTATAACGTATAACGTATAACGTATAACGTATAACGTATAACGTATAACGTATAACGTATAACGTATAACGTATAACGTATAACGTATAACGTATAACGTATAACGTATAACGTATAACGTATAACGTATAACGTATAACGTATAACGTATAACGTATAACCTATAACGCATAACGTATAACGTATAACGTATAACGTATAACGTATAACGTATAACGTACAACGTTTAACGTACAACGTATAACGTAGAACGTATAACGTATAACGTATAACGTATAACGTATAACGTATAACGTATAACGTATAACGTATAACGTATAACGTATAACGTATGACGTATAACGTATAACGTATAACGTATAACGTATAACGTATAACGTATAACGTATAACGTATAACGTATAACGTATAACGTATAACGTATAACGTATAACGTATAACGTATAACGTATAACGTATAACGTATAACGTATAACGTATAACGTATAACGTATAACGTACAACCTATAACGTATAACGTATAACGTATAACGTATAACGTATAACGTATAACGTATAACGTATAACGTATAACGTATAACGTATAACGTATAACGTATAAGGTATAACGTATAACGTACAACGTTTAACGTATAACGTATAACGTAGAACGTATAACGTATAACGTATAACGTATAACGTATAACGTATGACGTATAACGTATAACGTACAACGTATAACGTATAACGTAAAACGTATAACGTATAACGTATAACGTATAACGTATAACGTATAACGTATAACGTATAACGTATAACGTATAACGTATAACGTATAACGTATAACGTATAACGTATAACGTATAACGTATAACGTATAACGTATAACGTATAACCTATAACGCATAACGTATAACGTATAACGTATAACGTATAACGTATAACGTATAACGTACAACGTTTAACGTATAACGTATAACGTAGAACGTATAACGTATAACGTATAACGTATAACGTATAACGTATAACGTATAACGTATAACGTATAACGTATAACGTATAACGTATGACGTATAACGTATAACGTATAACGTATAACGTATAACGTAGAACGTATAACGTATAACGTATAACGTATAACGTATAACGTATAACGTATAACGTATAACGTATAACGTATAACGTATAACGTATAACGTATAACGTATAACGTATAACGTATAACGTACAACCTATAACGTATAACGTATAACGTATAACGTATAACGTATAACGTATAACGTATAACGTATAACGTATAACCTATAACGTATAACGTATAAGGTATAACGTATAACGTACAATGTTTAACGTATAACGTATAACGTAGAACGTATAACGTATAACGTATAACGTATAACGTATAACGTATGACGTATAACGTATAACGTACAACGTATAACGTATAACGTAAAACGTATAACGTATAACGTATAACGTATAACGTATAACGTATAACGTATAACGTATAACGTATAACGTATAACGTATAACGCATAACGTATACCGTATAACGTAGGACGTATAACGGATAACGTATAACGTATAACGTACAACGTTTAACGTATGACGTATAACGTATAATGTACAACGTTTAACGTATAACGTATAACGTATAACGTAGAACGTAGAACGTATAACGTACAACGTATAACGTATAACGTATAACGTATAACGTATAACGTATAACGTATAACGTATAACGTATAGCGTCTAACGTATAACGTATAACGTATAACGTATAACGTATAACGTATAACGTATAACGTATAACGTATAACGTATAACGTATAACGTATAACGTATAACGTATAACGTATAACGTATAACGTATAACGTATAACGTATAACGTATAACGTATAACGTATAACGTATAACGTATAACGTATAACGTATAACGTATAACGTATAACGTATAACGTATAACGTATAACGTATAACGTATAACGTATAACGTATAACGTATAACGTATAACGTATAACGTATAACGTATAACGTATAACGTATAACGTATAACGTATAACGTATAACGTATAACGTATAACGTATAACGTATAACGTATAACGTATAACGTATAACGTATAACGTATAACGTATAACGTATAACGTATAACGTATAACGTATAACGTATAACGTATAACGTATAACGTATAACGTATAACGTATAACGTATAACGTATGACGTATAACGTATAAAGTATAACGTATAACGTATAACGTATAACGTATAACGTATAACGTGTAACGTATAACGTATAACGTAAGACGTATAACGCATGACGTATAACGCATAACGTATATCGTATAACGTATAACGTACAACGTATAAAGTATAACGTATATCCTTAAACGCATAACGTATATCCTATAACGCATAACGTATAGCGTATAACGCATAACGTATACCTTATAACGTATAACGTATAACGTGTAACGTATAACGTGTAACGTATAACGTATAACGTATAACGTATAACGTATAACGTATAACGTATAACGTATAACGTAGAACGTATAACGTATAACGTATAACGTATAACGTATAACGTATAGGGTATAACGTATAACGTATACCGTATAACGTATAACGTATAACGTATAACGTATAACGTATAACGTATAACGTATAACGTATAACGTATAGCGTCTAACGTATAACGTATAACGTATAACGTATAACGTATAACGTATAACGTATAACGTATAACGTATAACGTATAACGTATAACGTATAACGTATAACGTATAACGTATAACGTATAACGTATAACGTATAACGTATAACGTATAACGTATAACGTATAACGTATAACGTATAACGTATAACGTATAACGTATAACGTATAACGTATAACGTATAACGTACAACGTTTAACGTATAACGTATAACGTATAACGTATAACGTATAACGTATAACGTATAACGTATAACGTACAACGTATAACGTATAAGGTATATCCTATAACGCAAAACGTATATCCCATAACGCATAACGTATAGCGTATAACGCATAACGTATACCGTATAACGTATAACGTATAACGTGTAACGTATAACGTATAACGTATAACGTATAACGTGTAACGTATAACGTATAACGTGTAACGTATAACGTATAACGTATAACGTATAACGTATAACGTATAACGTATAACGTATAACGTATAACGTATAACGTATAACGTATAGGGTATAACGTATAACGTATACCGTATAACGTATAACGCATAACGTATATCGTATAACGTATAACGTACAACGTATAAAGTATAACGTATATCCTTAAACGCATAACGTATATCCTATAACGCATAACGTATAGCGTATAACGCATAACGTATACCTTATAACGTATAACGTATAACGTGTAACGTATAACGTGTAACGTATAACGTATAACGTATAACGTATAACGTATAACGTATAACGTATAACGTATAACGTAGAACGTATAACGTATAACGTATAACGTATAACGTATAACGTATAGGGTATAACGTATAACGTATACCGTATAACGTATAACGTATAACGTATAACGTATAACGTATAACGTATAACGTATAACGTATAACGTATAGCGTCTAACGTATAACGTATAACGTATAACGTATAACGTATAACGTATAACGTATAACGTATAACGTATAACGTATAACGTATAACGTATAACGTATAACGTATAACGTATAACGTATAACGTATAACGT
The DNA here is from genome assembly GCF_051014685.1 of Ptiloglossa arizonensis. NCBI lineage: Eukaryota > Metazoa > Arthropoda > Insecta > Hymenoptera > Colletidae > Ptiloglossa > Ptiloglossa arizonensis. The sequence goes on from NW_027478631.1 coordinate 317,069, forward strand.
ATAACGTATAACGTATAACGTATAACGTATAACGTATAACGTATAACGTATAACGTATAACGTATAACGTATAACGTATAACGTATAACGTACAACGTTTAACGTATAACGTATAACGTATAACGTATAACGTATAACGTATAACGTATAACGTATAACGTATAACGTATAACGTATAACGTATAACGTATAACGTATAACGTATAACGTATAACGTACAACGTTTAACGTATAACGTATAACGTATAACGTATAACGTATAACGTATAACGTATAACGTATAACGTACAACGTATAACGTATAAGGTATATCCTATAACGCAAAACGTATATCCCATAACGCATAACGTATAGCGTATAACGCATAACGTATACCGTATAACGTATAACGTATAACGTGTAACGTATAACGTATAACGTATAACGTATAACGTGTAACGTATAACGTATAACGTGTAACGTATAACGTATAACGTATAACGTATAACGTATAACGTATAACGTATAACGTATAACGTATAACGTATAACGTATAACGTATAGGGTATAACGTATAACGTATACCGTATAACGTATAACGTATAACGTATAACGTATAACGTATAACGTATAACGTATAACGTATAACGTATAATGTATAACGTATAGCCTATAACGTATAGCGTATAACGTATAATGCATAACGTATAACGTACAACGTCTAACGTATAACGTATAACGTATAACGTATAACGTACAACGTATAACGTATAACGTATAACGTATAACGTATAACGTATAACGTATAACGTATAACGTATAACGTATAACGTATAACGTATAACGTATAACGTATAACGTATAACGTATAACGTATAACGTATACCGTATAACGTATAACGTATAACGTATAACGTATAACGTATAACGTATAACGTATAACGTATAACGTATAACGTATAACGTATAACGTATAACGTATAACGTATAACGTATAACGTATAACGTATAACGTATAACGTATAACGTATAACGTATAGCGTATAACGTATAACGTATAACGATTAACGTAAAACGTATGACGTATTACATATTACGTATAACGTATAACGTATAACGTATAACGTATAACGTATAACGTATAATGTATAACGTATAACGTATAACGCATAACGTATAACGTATAACGTATAACGTGTAACATATAACGTGTAACGTACAACGTTTAACGTATAACGTATAACGTAGAACGTATAACGTATAACGTATAACGTATAACGTATGACGTATAACGTATAACGTACAACGTTTAACGTATAACGTATAACGTATAACGTATAACGTATAGCGTATAACGTATAACGTATAACGTATATCGTATAACGTATAACGTATAACGTATAACGTATAACGTATAACGTATATCGCATGACGTATAACGCATAACGTATAACGCATAACGTATAACGCATAACGTATAACGCATAACGTATAACGTATAACGTATAACGTATAACGTATAACGTATAACGTATAACGTATAACGTATAACGTATAACGTATAACGTATAACGTATAACGTATAACGTATAACGTATAACGTATAACGTATAACGTATAACGTATAGCGTATAACGTATAACGTATAACGATTAACGTAAAACGTATGACGTATTACATATTACGTATAACGTATAACGTATAACGTATAACGTATAACGTAGAACGTATAACGTGTAACGTATAACGTATAACGTATGACGTACAACGTATAACGTACAACGTTTAACGTATAACGTATAACGTATAACGTATAACGTATAGCGTATAACGTATAACGTATAACGTATATCGTATAACGTATAACGTATAACGTATAACGTATAACGCATAACGTATAACGTATAACGTATATCGCATGACGTATAACGCATAACGTATAACGTATATCGTATAACGTATAACGTATAACGTATAACGTATAACGTATAACGTATAACGTGTAATGTATAACGTATAACGTATAACGTATAACGTATAACGTATAACGTAAGACGTATAACGCATGACCCATAACGCATAACGTATAACGTATAACGTACAACGTATGAAGTATAAGGTATATCCTATAACGCAAAACGTATATCCCATAACGCATAACGTATAGCGTATAACGCATAACGTATACCGTATAACGTATAACGTATAACGTGTAACGTATAACGTATAACGTATAACGTATAACGTGTAACGTATAACGTATAACGTGTAACGTATAACGTATAACGTATAACGTATAACGTATAACGTATAACGTATAACGTATAACGTATAACGTATAACGTATAACGTATAGGGTATAACGTATAACGTATACCGTATAACGTATAACGTATAACGTATAACGTATAACGTATAACGTATAACGTATAACGTATAACGTATAATGTATAACGTATAGCCTATAACGTATAGCGTATAACGTATAATGCATAACGTATAACGTACAACGTCTAACGTATAACGTATAACGTATAACGTATAACGTACAACGTATAACGTATAACGTATAACGTATAACGTATAACGTATAACGTATAACGTATAACGTATAACGTATAACGTATGACGTATAACGTATAACGAATAACGTATAATGTATAACGTATAACGTATAACGTATAACGTATAACGTATAACGTATAACGTATAACGTACAACGTTTAACGTATAACGTATAACGTATAACGTATAACGTATAACGTATAACGTATAACGTATAACGTATAACGTATAACGTATAACGTATAACGTATAACGTATAACGTATAACGTATAACGTATAACGTATAACGTATAACGTATAACGTATAACGTATAACGTATAACGTATAACGTATAACGTATAACGTATAACGTATAACGTATAACGTATAACGTATAGCGTATAACGTATAACGTATAACGATTAACGTAAAACGTATGACGTATTACATATTACGTATAACGTATAACGTATAACGTATAACGTATAACGTATAACGTATAATGTATAACGTATAACGTATAACGCATAACGTATAACGTATAACGTATAACGTGTAACATATAACGTGTAACGTACAACGTTTAACGTATAACGTATAACGTAGAACGTATAACGTATAACGTATAACGTATAACGTATGACGTATAACGTATAACGTACAACGTTTAACGTATAACGTATAACGTATAACGTATAACGTATAGCGTATAACGTATAACGTATAACGTATATCGTATAACGTATAACGTATAACGTATAACGTATAACGTATAACGTATATCGCATGACGTATAACGCATAACGTATAACGCATAACGTATAACGCATAACGTATAACGTATAACGTATAACGTATAACGTATAACGTATAACGTATAACGTATAACGTATAACGTATAACGTATAACGTATAACGTATAACGTATAACGTATAACGTATAACGTATAACGTATAACGTATAGCGTATAACGTATAACGTATAACGATTAACGTAAAACGTATGACGTATTACATATTACGTATAACGTATAACGTATAACGTATAACGTATAACGTAGAACGTATAACGTGTAACGTATAACGTATAACGTATGACGTACAACGTATAACGTACAACGTTTAACGTATAACGTATAACGTATAACGTATAACGTATAGCGTATAACGCATAACGTATAACGTATATCGTATAACGTATAACGTATAACGTATAACGTATAACGCATAACGTATAACGTATAACGTATATCGCATGACGTATAACGCATAACGTATAACGTATATCGTATAACGTATAACGTATAACGTATAACGTATAACGTATAACGTATAACGTGTAATGTATAACGTATAACGTATAACGTATAACGTATAACGTATAACGTAAGACGTATAACGCATGACCCATAACGCATAACGTATAACGTATAACGTACAACGTATGAAGTATAAGGTATATCCTATAACGCAAAACGTATATCCCATAACGCATAACGTATAGCGTATAACGCATAACGTATACCGTATAACGTATAACGTATAACGTGTAACGTATAACGTATAACGTATAACGTATAACGTGTAACGTATAACGTATAACGTGTAACGTATAACGTATAACGTATAACGTATAACGTATAACGTATAAAGTATAACGTATAACGTATACCGTATAACGTATAAAGTATAACGTATAACGTATAACGTATAACGTATAACGTATAACGTATAACGTACAACCTATAACGTATAACGTATAACGTATAACGTATAACGTATAACGTATAACGTATAACGTATAACGTATAACGTAGAACGTATAACGTATAACGTATAACGTATAACGTATAACGTATGACGTATAACGTATAACGTATAACGTATAACGTATAACGTATAACGTATCACGTATAACGTATAACGTATAACGTATAACGTATAACGTATAACGTACAACCTATAACGTATAACGTATAACGTATAACGTATAACGTATAACGTATAACGTATAACGTATAACGTATAACGGATAACGTATAACGTACAACGTTTAACGTATAACGTATAACGTAGAACGTATAACGTATAACGTATAACGTATGACGTATAACGTATGACGTATAACGTATAACGTATAACGTATAACGTATAACGTATAACGTATAACGTATAACGTATAACGTATAACGTATAACGTATAACGTATAACGTATAACGTATAACGTATAACGTATAATGTATAACGTATAACGCATAACGTATACCGTATAACGTAGGACGTATAACGGATAACGTATAACGTATAACGTACAACGTTTAACGTATGACGTATAACGTATAATGTACAACGTTTAACGTATAACGTATAACGTATAACGTAGAACGTATAACGTACAACGTATAACGTATAACGTATAACGTATAACGTATAACGTATAACGTATAACGTATAACGTATAACGTATAACGTATAACGTATAACGTATAGCGTCTAACGTATAACGTATAACGTATAACGTATAACGTATAACGTATAACGTATAACGTATAACGTATAACGTATAACGTATAACGTATAACGTATAACGTATAACGTATAACGTATAACGTATAACGTATAACGTATAACGTATAACGTATAACGTATAACGTATAACGTATAACGTATAACGTATAACGTATAACGTATAACGTATAACGTATAACGTATAACGTATAACGTATAACGTATAACGTATAACGTATAACGTATAACGTATAACGTATAACGTATAACGTATAACGTATAACGTATAAGGTAAGACGTATAACGCATGACCTATAACGCATAACGTATAACGTATAACGTATAACGTATAACGTATAACGTATAACGTATAACGTATAACGTATAACGTATAACGTACACCCTATAACGTATAACGTATAACGTATAACGTATAACGTATAACGTATAACGTATAACGTATAACGTATAACCTATAACGCATAACGTATAACGTATAACGTATAACGTATAACGTATAACGTATAACGTATAACGTACAACGTTTAACGTATAACGTATAACGTAGAACGTATAACGTATAACGTATAACGTATGACGTATAACGTATAATGTACAACGTTTAACGTATAACGTATAACGTATAACGTAGAACGTATAACGTACAACGTATAACGTGTAACGTATAACGTATAACGTATAATGTACAACGTTTAACGTATAACGTATAACTTATAACGTATAACGTATAACGTATACCTTATAACGTATAACGTATAACGTGTAACGTATAACGTGTAACGTATAACGTATAACGTATAACGTATAACGTATAACGTATAACGTATAACGTATAACGTATAACGTATAACGTATAACGTACAACGTTTAACGTACAACGTTTAACGTAGAACGTATAACGTATAACGTATAACGTATAACGTATAACGTATGACGTATAACGTATAATGTATAACGTATAACGTATAACGTATAACGTATAACGTATAACGTATAACGTATAACGTATAACGTATAACGTATAACGTATGACGTATAACGTATAAAGTATAACGTATAACGTATAACGTATAACGTATAACGTATAACGTGTAACGTATAACGTATAACGTAAGACGTATAACGCATGACGTATAACGCATAACGTATAACGTATAACGTATAACGTACAACGTATAAAGTATAACGTATATCCTAAAACGCATAACGTATATCCTATAACGCATAACGTATAGCGTATAACGCATAACGTATACCTTATAACGTATAACGTATAACGTGCAACGTATAACGTGTAACGTATAACGTATAACGTATAACGTATAACGTATAACGTATAACGTATAACGTATAACGTGTAGCGTATAACGTATAACGTATAACGTATGTCGTATAACATATAACGTATAACGTATAACGTATAACGTATAACGTATAACGTATAACGTATAACGTATAACGTATAACGTATAACGTATAACGTATAACGTATAACGTATAACGCATAACGTATACCGTATAACGTATGACGTATAACGGATAACGTATAACGTATAACGTACAACGTTTAACGTATGACGTATAACGTATAATGTACAACGTTTAACGTATAACGTATAACGTATAACGTAGAACGTATAACGTACAACGTATAACGTATAACGTATAACGTATAACGTATAACTTAAGACGTATAACGTATAATGTACAACGTTTAACGTATAACGTATAACGTATAACGTAGAACGTATAACGTACAACGTATAACGTATAACGTATAACGTATAACGTATAACGTATAACGTATAACGTATAACGTATAACGTATAACGTATAACGTATAACGTATAACCTATAACGCATAACGTATAACGTATAACGTATAACGTATAACGTATAACGTATAACGTATAACGTACAACGTTTAACGTATAACGTATAACGTAGAACGCATAATGTATAACGTATAACGTATAACGTATGACGTATAACGTATAATGTACAACGTATAACGTATAACGTATAACGTATAACGTATAACGTATAACGTATAACGTATAACGTATAACGTATAACGTATAACGTACAACGTTTAACGTATAACGTATAACGTATAACGTATAACGTATAACGTATAACGTATAACGTATAACGTATAACGTATAACGTATAACGTATAACGTATAACGTATAACGTATAACGTATAACGTATAACGTATAACGTATAACGTATAACGTATAACGTATAACGTATAACGTATAACGTATAACGTATAACGTATAAGGTAAGACGTATAACGCATGACCTATAACGCATAACGTATAACGTATAACGTATACGTATAACGTATAACGTATAACGTATAACGTATAACGTATAACGTATAACGTATAACGTACACCCTATAACGTATAACGTATAACGTATAACGTATAACGTATAACGTATAACGTATAACGTATAACGTATAACGTATAACCTATAACGCATAACGTATAACGTATAACGTATAACGTATAACGTATAACGTATAACGTATAACGTACAACGTTTAACGTATAACGTATAACGTAGAACGTATAACGTATAACGTATAACGTATGACGTATAACGTATAATGTACAACGTTTAACGTATAACGTATAACGTATAACGTAGAACGTATAACGTACAACGTATAACGTGTAACGTATAACGTATAACGTATAATGTACAACGTTTAACGTATAACGTATAACTTATAACGTATAACGTATAACGTATACCTTATAACGTATAACGTATAACGTGTAACGTATAACGTGTAACGTATAACGTATAACGTATAACGTATAACGTATAACGTATAACGTATAACGTATAACGTATAACGTATAACGTATAACGTACAACGTTTAACGTACAACGTTTAACGTAGAACGTATAACGTATAACGTATAACGTATAACGTATAACGTATGACGTATAACGTATAATGTATAACGTATAACGTATAACGTATAACGTATAACGTATAACGTATAACGTATAACGTATAACGTATAACGTATAACGTATGACGTATAACGTATAAAGTATAACGTATAACGTATAACGTATAACGTATAACGTATAACGTGTAACGTATAACGTATAACGTAAGACGTATAACGCATGACGTATAACGCATAACGTATAACGTATAACGTATAACGTACAACGTATAAAGTATAACGTATATCCTAAAACGCATAACGTATATCCTATAACGCATAACGTATAGCGTATAACGCATAACGTATACCTTATAACGTATAACGTATAACGTGCAACGTATAACGTGTAACGTATAACGTATAACGTATAACGTATAACGTATAACGTATAACGTATAACGTATAACGTGTAGCGTATAACGTATAACGTATAACGTATGTCGTATAACATATAACGTATAACGTATAACGTATAACGTATAACGTATAACGTATAACGTATAACGTATAACGTATAACGTATAACGTATAACGTATAACGTATAACGTATAACGCATAACGTATACCGTATAACGTATGACGTATAACGGATAACGTATAACGTATAACGTACAACGTTTAACGTATGACGTATAACGTATAATGTACAACGTTTAACGTATAACGTATAACGTATAACGTAGAACGTATAACGTACAACGTATAACGTATAACGTATAACGTATAACGTATAACTTAAGACGTATAACGTATAATGTACAACGTTTAACGTATAACGTATAACGTATAACGTAGAACGTATAACGTACAACGTATAACGTATAACGTATAACGTATAACGTATAACGTATAACGTATAACGTATAACGTATAACGTATAACGTATAACGTATAACCTATAACGCATAACGTATAACGTATAACGTATAACGTATAACGTATAACGTATAACGTATAACGTACAACGTTTAACGTATAACGTATAACGTAGAACGTATAATGTATAACGTATAACGTATAACGTATGACGTATAACGTATAATGTACAACGTATAACGTATAACGTATAACGTATAACGTATAACGTATAACGTATAACGTATAACGTATAACGTATAACGTATAACGTACAACGTTTAACGTATAACGTATAACGTAGAACGTATAACGTATAACGTATGACGTATAACGTATGACGTATAACGTATAATGTACAACGTATAACGTATAACGTATAACGTATAACGTATAACGTATAACGTATAACGTATAACGTATAACGTATAACGTATAACGTATAACGTATAACGTATAGCGTATAACGTATAACGTATAACGTATAACGTATAACGTATAGCGTATAACGTATAGCGTATAACGTATAATGTATAACGTATAACGTACAACGTCTAACGTATAACGTATAACGTATAACGTATAACGTACAACGTATAACGTATAACGTATAACGTATAACGTATAACGTATAACGTATAACGTATAACGTATAACGTATAACGTATAACGTACAACGTTTAACGTATAACGTATAACGTAGAACGTATAAGGTATAACGTATAACGTATAACGTATGACGTATAACGTATAATGTACAACGTATAACGTATAACGTATAACGTATAACGTATAACGTATAACGTATAACGTATAACGTACAACCTATAACGTATAACGTATAAGGTATAACGTATAACGTATAACGTATAACGTATAACGTATAACGTATAACGTATAACGTATAACGTATAACGTATAACGTACAACCTATAACGTATAACGTATAAGGTATAACGTATAACGTATAACGTATAACGTATAACGTATAACGTATAACGTATAACGTATAACGTATAACGTATAACGTATAACGTATAACGTATAACGTATAACGTATAACGTACAACCTATAACGTATAACGTATAAGGTATAACGTATAACGTATAACGTATAACGTATAACGTATAACGTATAACGTATAACGTATAACGTATAACGTATAACGTATAACGTATAACGTATAACGTATAACGTATAACGTATAGCGTCTAACGTATAACGTATAACGTATAACGTATAACGTATAACGTATAACGTATAACGTATAACGTATAACGTATAACGTATAACGTATAACGTATAACGTATAACGTATAACGTATAGCGTCTAACGTATAACGTATAACGTATAACGTATAACGTATAACGTATAACGTATAACGTATAACGTATAACGTATAACGTATAACGTATAACGTATAACGTATAACGTATAACGTATAACGTATAACGTATAACGTATAACGTATAACGTATAACGTATAACGTATAACGTATAACGTATAACGTATAACGTTTAACGTATAACGTATAACGTATAACGTATAACGTATAACGTATAACGTATAACGTATAACGTATGACGTATAACGTAAGACGTATAACGCATGACGTATAACGCATAACGTATAACGTATAACGTATAACGTATAACGTATAACGTATAACGTATAACGTATAACGTATAACGTACAACCTATAACGTATAACGTATAACGTATAACGTATAACGTATAACGTATAACGTATAACGTATAACGTATAACCTATAACGCATAACGTATAACGTATAACGTATAACGTATAACGTATAACGTATAACGTATAACGTACAACGTTTAACGTATAACGTATAACGTAGAACGTATAACGTATAACGTATAACGTATAACGTATAACGTATGACGTATAACGTATAATGCACAACGTTTAACGTATAACGTATAACGTATAACGTAGAACGTATAACGTACAACGTATAACGTGTAACGTATAACGTATAACGTATAACGTATAACGTATAACGTATAATGTACAACGTTTAACGTATAACGTATAACGTATAACGTATAACGTATAACGTATACCTTATAACGTATAACGTATAACGTGTAACGTATAACGTGTAACGTATAACGTATAACGTATAACGTATAACGAATAACGTATAACGTATAACGTATAACGTATAACGTATAACGTACATCGTTTAACGTATAACGTATAACGTAGAACGTATAACGTATAACGTATAACGTATAACGTATAACGTATGACGTATAACGTATAATGTATAACGTATAACGTATAACGTATAACGTATAACGTATAACGTATAACGTATAACGTATAACGTATAACGTATGACGTATAACGTATAAAGTATAACGTATAACGTATAACGTATAACGTATAACGTATAACGTGTAACGTATAACGTATAACGTAAGACCTATAACGCATGACGTATAACGCATAACGTATAACGTATAACGTATAACGTACAACGTATAAAGTATAACGTATATCCTAAAACGCATAACGTATATCCTATAACGCATAACGTATAGCGTATAACGCATAACGTATACCTTATAACGTATAACGTATAACGTATAACGTGTAACGTATAACGTGTAACGTATAACGTGTAACGTATAACGTATAACGTATAACGTATAACGTATAACGTATAACGTATAACGTATAACGTATAACGTATAACGTATAACGTGTAGCGTATAACGTATAACGTATAACGTATGTCGTATAACATATAACGTATAACGTATAACGTATAACGTATAACGTATAACGTATAACGTATAACGTATAACGTATAACGTATAACGTATAACGTATAACGCATAACGTATAACGTATAACGTATAACGTATAACGTATAACGTATAACGTATAATGTATAACGTATAGCCTATAACGTATAGCGTATAACGTATAATGTATAACGTATAACGTACAACGTCTAACGTATAACGTATAACGTATAACGTATAACGTATAACGTATAACGTATAACGTATAACGTATAACGTATAACGTATAACGTATAACGTATAACGTATAACGTATAACGTATAACGTATAACGTATAACGTATAACGTATAACGTATAACGTATGACGTATAACGTATAACGTATAATGTATAACGTATAGCCTATAACGTATAGCGTATAACGTATAACGTACAACGTCTAACGTATAACGTATAACGTATAACGTATAACGTACAACGTATAACGTATAACGTATAACGTATAACGTATAACGTATAACGTATAACGTATAACGTATAACGTATAACGTATGACGTATAACGTATAACGAATAACGTATAATGTATAACGTATAACGTATAACGTATAACGTATAACGTATAACGTATAACGTATAACGTACAACGTTTAACGTATAACGTATAACGTATAACGTATAACGTATAACGTAAAACGTATAACGTATAACGTATAACGTATAACGTATAACGTATAACGTATAACGTATAACGTATAACGTATAACGTATAACGTATAACGTATAACGTATAACGTATAGCGTCTAACGTATAACGTATAACGTATAACGTATAACGTATAACGTATAACGTATAACGTATAACGTATAACGTATAACGTATAACGTATAACGTATAACGTATAATGTATAACGTATAACGTATAACGTATAACGTATAACGTATAACGTATAACGTATAACGTATAACGTATAACGTATGACGTATAACGTATAAAGTATAACGTATAACGTATAACGTATAACGTATAACGTATAACGTATAACGTATAACGTATAACGTATAACGTATAACGTATAACGTATAACGTATAACGTATAGCGTATAACGTATAACGTATAACGATTAACGTAAAACGTATGACGTATTACATATTACGTATAACGTATAACGTATAACGTATAACGTATAACGTATAACGTATAACGTATAATGTATAACGTATAACGTATAACGCATAACGTATAACGTATAACGTCTAACGTATAACGTATAACGTATAACGTATAACGTACAACGTATAACGTATAACGTATAACGTATAACGTATAACGTATAACGTATAACGTATAACGTATAACGTATAACGTATGACGTATAACGTATAACGTATAACGAATAACGTATAATGTATAACGTATAACGTATAACGTATAACGTATAACGTATAACGTATAACGTATAACGTATAGCGTATAACGTATAACGTATAACGATTAACGTAAAACGTATGACGTATTACATATTACGTATAACGTATAACGTATAACGTATAACGTATAACGTATAACGTATAACGTATAATGTATAACGTATAACGTATAACGCATAACGTATAACGTATAACGTATAACGTGTAACGTATAACGTGTAACGTACAACGTTTAACGTATAACGTATAACGTAGAACGTATAACGTATAACGTATAACGTATAACGTATGACGTATAACGTATAACGTACAACGTTTAACGTATAACGTATAACGTATAACGTATAACGTATAGCGTATAATGTATAACGTATAACGTATATCGTATAACGTATAACGTATAACGTATAACGTATAACGTATACGTATATCGCATGACGTAAACCGCATAACGTATAACGCATAACGTATAACGCATAACGTATAACGTATAACGTATAACGTATAACGTATAACGTATAACGTATAACGTATAACGTATAACGTATAACGTATAACGAATAACGTATAACGTATAACGTATAACGTATAACGTATAACGTATAACGTATAACGTATAACGTATAACGTATAACGTATAACGTATAGCGTATAACGTATAACGTATAACGATTAACGTAAAACGTATGACGTATTACATATTACGTATAACGTATAACGTATAACGTATAACGTATAACGTAGAACGTATAACGTGTAACGTATAACGTATAACGTATGACGTACAACGTATAACGTACAACGTTTAACGTATAACGTATAACGTATAACGTATAACGTATAGCGTATAACGTATAACGTATAACGTATATCGTATAACGTATAACGTATAACGTATAACGTATAACGTATAACGTATAACGTATAACGTATAACGTATAACGTATATCGCATGACGTATAACGCATAACGTATAACGTATAACGTATAACGTATAACGTATAACGTATAACGTATAACGTATAACGTATAACGTGTAATGTATAACGTATAACGTATAACGTATAACGTATAACGTATAACGTAAGACGTATAACGCATGACCCATAACGCATAACGTATAACGTATAACGTACAACGTATGAAGTATAAGGTATATCCTATAACGCAAAACGTATATCCCATAACGCATAACGTATAGCGTATAACGCATAACATATACCGTATAACGTATAACGTATAACGTGTAACGTATAACGTATAACGTATAACGTATAACGTGTAACGTATAACGTATAACGTGTAACGTATAACGTATAACGTATAACGTATAACGTATAACGTATAAAGTATAACGTATAACGTATATCGTATAACGTATAAAGTATAACGTATAACGTGTAACGTATAACGTATAACGTATAACGTATAACGTACAACCTATAACGTATAACGTATAACGTATAACGTATAACGTATAACGTATAACGTATAACGTATAACGTAGAACGTATAACGTATAACGTATAACGTATAACGTATAACGTATGACGTATAACGTATAACGTATAACGTATAACGTATAACGTATAACGTATAACGTATAACGTATAACGTATAACGTATAACGTATAACGTATAACGTATAACGTACAACCTATAACGTATAACGTATAACGTATAACGTATAACGTATAACGTATAACGTATAACGTATAACGTATAACGTATAACGTATAACGTACAACGTTTAACGTATAACGTATAACGTAGAACGTATAACGTATAACGTATAACGTATGACGTATAACGTATGACGTATAACGTATAACGTATAACGTATAACGTATAACGTATAACGTATAACGTATAACGTATAACGTATAACGTATAACGTATAACGAATAACGTATAAGGTATAACGTATAACGTATAACGTATAACGTATAACGCATAACGTATACCGTATAACGTATAACGTATAACGTATAACGTATAACGTATAATGTACAACGTTTAACGTATAACGTATAACGTATAACGTATAACGTATAACGTATACCTTATAACGTATAACGTATAACGTGTAACGTATAACGTGTAACGTATAACGTATAACGTATAACGTATAACGTATAACGTATAACGTATAACGTATAACGTATAACGTATAACGTATAACGTATAACGTACAACGTTTAACGTATAACGTATAACGTAGAACGTATAACGTATAACGTATAACGTATAACGTATAACGTATGACGTATAACGTATAATGTATAACGTATAACGTATAACGTATAACGTATAACGTATAACGTATAACGTATAACGTATAACGTATGACGTATAACGTATAAAGTATAACGTATAACGTATAACGTATAACGTATAACGTATAACGTATAACGTATAACGTGTAACGTATAACGTATAACGTATAACGCATAACGTATACCGTATAACGTATAACGTATAACGTATAACGTATAACGTATAATGTACAACGTTTAACGTATAACGTATAACGTATAACGTACAACCTATAACGTATAACGTATAACGTATAACGTATAACGTATAACGTATAACGTATAACGTATAACGTAGAACGTATAACGTATAACGTATAACGTATAACGTATAACGTATGACGTATAACGTATAACGTATAACGTATAACGTATAACGTATAACGTATAACGTATAACGTATAACGTATAACGTATAACGTATGACGTATAACGTATAAAGTATAACGTATAACGTATAACGTATAACGTATAACGTATAACGTATAACGTATAACGTGTAACGTATAACGTATAACGTAAGACGTATAACGCATGACGTATAACGCATAACGTATAACGTATAACGTATAACGTACAACGTATAAAGTATAACGTATATCCTAAAACGCATAACGTATATCCTATAACGCATAACGTATAGCGTATAACGCATAACGTATAACGTATAACGTATAACGTATAACGTATAACGTATAACGTATAACGTATAACGTATAACGTATAACGTATAACGTATAACGTATGACGTATAACGTATAACGTATAACGTATAACGTATAACGTATAACGTATAACGTATAACGTATAACGTATAACGTATAACGTATAACGTATATCGTATAACGTATAACGTATAACGTACAACGTATAACGTATAACGTATAACGTATAACGTATAACGTATAACGTATAACGTATAACGTATAACGTATAACGTATAACGTATAACGTATAACGTATAACGTATAACGTATAACGTATAACGTATAACGTATAACGTATAACGTATAACGTATAACGTATAACGTATAACGTAAGACGTATAACGCATGACGTATAACGCATAACGTATAACGTATAACGTATAACGTATAACGTATAACGTATAACGTATAACGTATAACGTATAACGTACAACCTATAATGTATAACGTATAACGTATAACGTATAACGTATAACGTATAACGTATAACGTATAACGTATAACCTATAACGCATAACGTATAACGTATAACGTATAACGTATAACGTATAACGTATAACGTATAACGTACAACGTTTAACGTATAACGTATAACGTAGAACGTATAACGTATAACGTATAACGTATAACGTATGACGTATAACGTATAATGTACAACGTTTAACGTATAACGTATAACGTATAACGTAGAACGTATAACGTACAACGTATAACGTGTAACGTATAACGTATAACGTATAACGTATAACGTATAACGTATAACGTATAATGTACAACGTTTAACGTATAACGTATAACGTATAACGTATAACGTATAACGTATACCTTATAACGTATAACGTATAACGTGTAACGTATAACGTGTAACGTATAACGTATAACGTATAACGTATAACGTATAACGTATAACGTATAACGTATAACGTATAACGTATAACGTATAACGTATAACGTACAACGTTTAACGTATAACGTATAACGTAGAACGTATAACGTATAACGTATAACGTATAACGTATAACGTATGACGTATAACGTATAATGTATAACGTATAACGTATAACGTATAACGTATAACGTATAACGTATAACGTATAACGTATAACGTATGACGTATAACGTATAAAGTATAACGTATAACGTATAACGTATAACGTATAACGTATAACGTATAACGTATAACGTATAACGTGTAACGTATAACGTATAACGTAAGACGTATAACGCATGACGTATAACGCATAACGTATAACGTATAACGTATAACGTACAACGTATAAAGTATAACGTATATCCTAAAACGCATAACGTATATCCTATAACGCATAACGTATAGCGTATAACGCATAACGTATACCTTATAACGTATAACGTATAACGTGTAACGTATAACGTGTAACGTATAACGTGTAACGTATAACGTATAACGTATAACGTATAACGTATAACGTATAACGTATAACGTATAACGTATAACGTATAACGTATAACGTATAACGTGTAGCGTATAACGTATAACGTATAACGTATGTCGTATAACATATAACGTATAACGTATAACGTATAACGTATAACGTATAACGTATAACGTATAACGTATAACGTATAACGTATAACGTATAACGTATAACGTATAACGTATAACGCATAACGTATACCGTATAACGTATGACGTATAACGGATAACGTATAACGTATAACGTACAACGTTTAACGTGTGACGTATAACGTATAATGTACAACGTTTAACGTATAACGTATAACGTATAACGTGGAACGTATAACGTACAACGTATAACGTATAACGTATAACGTGTAACGTATAACGTATGACGTATAACGTATAATGTACTACGTTTAACGTATAACGTATAACGTATAACGTGGAACGTATAACGTACAACGTATAACGTATAACGTATAACGTATAACGTATAACGTAAGACGTATAACGCATGACGTATAACGCATAACGTATAACGTATAACGTATGACGTATAACGTATAACGTATAACGTATAACGTATAACGTATAACGTATAACGTATAGCGTCTAACGTATAACGTATAACGTATAACGTATAACGTATAACGTATAACGTATAACGTATAACGTATAACGTATAACGTATAACGTATAACGTATAACGTAAGACGTATAACGCATGACGTATAACGCATAACGTATAACGTATAACGTATGACGTATAACGTATAACGTATAACGTATAACGTATAACGTATAACGTACAACCTATAACGTATAACGTATAACGTATAACGTATAACGTATAACGTAAAACGTATAACGTATGACGTATAACGTATAATGTACAACGTTTAACGTATAACGTATAACGTAGAACGTAGAACGTATAACGTACAACGTATAACGTGTAACGTATAACGTTTAACGTATAACGTATAACGTATAATGTACAACGTTTAACGTGTAACGTATAACGTATAACGTATAACGTATAACGTATACCTTTTAACGTATAACGTATAACGTGTAACGTATAACGTGTAACGTATAACGTATAACGTATAACGTATAACGTATAACGTATAACGTATAACGTATAACGTATAACGTACAACGTTTAACGTATAACGTATAACGTAGAACGTATAACGTATAACGTATAACGTATAACGTATAACGTATGACGTATAACGTATAATGTATAACGTATAACGTATAACGTATAACGTATAACGTATAACGTATAACGTATAACGTATAACGTATAACGTATGACGTATAACGTATAAATTATAACGTATAACGTATAACGTATAACGTATAACGTATCACGTGTAACGTATAACGTATAACGTAAGACGTATAACGCATGACGTATAACGCATAACGTATAACGTATAACGTATAACGTACAACGTATAAAGTATAACGTATATCCTAAAACGCATAACGTATATCCTATAACGCATAACGTATAGCGTATAACGCATAACGTATACCTTATAACGTATAACGTATAACGTGTAACGTATAACGTGTAACGTATAACGTATAACGTTTAACGTATAACGTATAACGTATAACGTATAACGTATAACGTATAACGTATAACGTGTAGCGTAAAACGTATAACGTATAACGTATGTCGTATAACATATAACGCATAACGTATAACGTATAACGTATAACGTATAACGTATAACGTATAACGTATAACGTATAACGTATAACGTATAACGTATAACGTATAACGTATAACGTATAACGTATAACGTATAACGTATAACGTATAACGCATAACGTATACCGTATAACGTATGACGTATAACGGATAACGTATAACGTATAACGTACAAAGTTTAACGTATGACGTATAACGTATAATGTACAACGTTTAACGTATAACGTATAACGTATAACGTAGAACGTATAACGTACAACGTATAACGTATAACGTATAACGTATAACGTATAACGTATGACGTATAACGTATAATGTACAACGTTTAACGTATAACGTATAACGTATAACGTAGAACGTATAACGTACAACGTATAACGTATAACGTATAACGTATAACGTATAACGTATAACGTATAACGTATAGCGTCTAACGTATAACGTATAACGTATAACGTATAACGTATAACGTATAACGTATAACGTATAACGTATAACGTATAACGTATAACGTATAACGTATAACGTATAACGTATAACGTATAACGTATAACGTATAACGTATAACGTATAACGTATAACGCATAACGTATAACGTATAACGTACAACGTTTAACGTATAACGTATAACGTATAACGTATAACGTATAACGTATAACGTATAACGTATAACGTATAACGTACAACGTATAACGTATAACGTATATCCTATAACGCATAACGTATATCCTATAACGCATAACGTATAACGTATAACGTATAACGTATAACGTATAACGTATAACGTATAACGTATAACGTATAACGTATAACGTATAACGTATAACGTGTAACGTATAACGTATAACGTATAACGTATAACGTATAACGTATAACGTATAACGTATAACGTATAACGTATAACGTATAACGTATAACGTATAACGAATAACGTATAACGTATGACGTATAACGTATGACGTATAACGTATAACGAATAACGTATAACGTATAACGTATAACGTATAACGTATAACGTATAACGTATAACGTATAACGTATAACGTACAACGTTTAACGTATAACGTATAACGTATAACGTATAACGTATAACGTATAACGTATAACGTATAACGTATAACGTATAACGTATAACGTATAACGTATAACGTATAACGTATAACGTATAACGTATAACGTATAACGTATAACGTATAGCGTATAACGTATAACGTATAACGTAGAACGTATGACGTATAACGTATGACGTATAACGTATAACGAATAACGTATAACGTATAACGTATAACGTATAACGTATAACGTATAACGTATAACGTATAGCGTATAACGTATAGCGTATAACGTATAATGTATAACGTATAACGTACAACGTCTAACGTATAACGTATAACGTATAACGTATAACGTACAACGTACAACGTATAACGTATAACGTATAACGTATAACGTATAACGTATAACGTATAACGTATAACGTATAACGTATAACGTATAACGTATGACGTATAACGTATGACGTATAACGTATAACGAATAACGTATAACGTATAACGTATAACGTATAACGTATAACGTATAACGTATAACGTATAACGTATAACGTACAACGTTGAACGTATAACGTATAACGTATAACGTATAACGTATAACGTATAACGTATAACGTATAACGTATAACGTATAACGTATAACGTATAACGTATAACGTATAACGTATAACGTATAACGTATAGCGTATAACGTATAACGTATAACGTAGAACGTATAACGTATAACGTATAACGTATAACGTATGACGTAGAACGTATAATGTACAACGTTTAACGTATAACGTATAACGTATAACGTATAACGTATAACGTATAACGTATAACGTATAACGTATAACGTATAACGTATAACGTGTAACGTATAACGTATATCGCATGACGTATAACGCATAACGCATAACGTATAACGTATAACGTATAACGTATAACGTATAACGTATAACGTATAACGTATAACGTATAACGTATAATGTATAACGTATAACGTATAACGTATAACGTATAACGTATAACGTATAACGTAAGACGTATAACGCATGACCCATAACGCATAACGTATAACGTATAACGTACAACGTATGAAGTATAAGGTATATCCTATAACGCAAAACGTATATCCCATAACGCATAACGTATAGCGTATAACGCATAACGTATACCGTATAACGGATAACGTATAACGTGTAACGTATAACGTATAACGTATAACGTATAACGTGTAACGTATAACTTATAACGTGTAACGTATCACGTATAACGTATAACGTATAACGTATAACGTATAACGTATAACGTATAACGTATAACGTATAGCGTATAACGTATAACGTATAACGTATAACGTATAACGTATGACGTATAACGTATAACGTATAACGAATAACGTATAACGTATACCGTATAACGTATAAAGTATAACGTATAACGTATATCGTACAACGTATAAAGTATAACGTATAACGTATAACGTATAACGTATAACGTATAACGTATAACGTACAACCTATAACGTATAACGTATAACGTATAACGTATAACGTATGACGTATAACGTATAACGTATAACGTATAACGTATAACGTATAACGCATAACGTATAACGTATAACGTATAACGTATAACGTATAACGTACAACGTTTAACGTATAACGTATAACGTATAACGTATGACGTATAACGTATAATGTACAACGTTTAACGTATAACGTATAACGTATAACGTAGAACGTATAACGTACAACGTATAACGTATAACGTATAACGTATAACGTATAACGTATAGCGTCTAACGTATAACGTATAACGTATAACGTATAACGTATAACGTATAACGTATATCCTATAACGCATAACGTTTAACGTATAACGTATAACGTATAACGTATAACGTATAACGTATAACGTATAACGTATAACGTATAACGTATAACGTATAACGTATAACGTATAACGTATAACGTATAACGTATAACGTATAACGTATAACGTATAACGTACAACGTTTAACGTATAACGTATAACGTATAACGTATAACGTATAACGTATAACGTATATCCTATAACGCATAACGTATATCCTATAACGCATAACGTATAAGGTATAACGTATAACGTATAACGTATAACGTATAACGTATAACGCATAACATGTAATGTATAACGTATAACGTATAATGTATAACGTATAACGTATAACGTATAACGTATAACGTATAACGTACAAAGTATAACGTATAACGTATAACGTATAACGTATAAAGTATAACGTATAACGTATAACGTATAACGTATAACGTATAACGTATAACGTATAACGTATAACGTACAAAGTATAACGTATCACGTGTAACGTAGTACGAATAACGTATAACGTATAACGTATAACGTAACCCCTATAACGTATAAAGTATAACGTATAACGTATAACGTATAACGTATAACGTATGACGTATAACGTATAACGTATAACGAATAACGTATAACGTATAGCGTATAACGTATAAAGTATAACGTATAACGTATATCGTACAACGTATAAAGTATAACGTATAACGTATAACGTATAACGTATAACGTATAACGTATAACGTACAACCTATAACGTATAACGTATAACGTATAACGTATAACGTATGACGTATAACGTATAACGTATAACGTATAACGTATAACGTATAACGCATAACGTATAACGTATAACGTATAACGTATAACGTATAACGTACAACGTTTAACGTATAACTTATAACGTATAACGTATAACGTATAACGTATAACGTATAACGTATGACGTATAACGTATAATGTACAACGTTTAACGTATAACGTATAACGTATAACGTAGAACGTATAACGTACAACGTATAACGTATAACGTATAACGTATAACGTATAACGTATAGCGTCTAACGTATAACGTATAACGTATAACGTATAACGTATAACGTATAACGTATATCCTATAACGCATAACGTTTAACGTATAACGTATAACGTATAACGTATAACGTATAACGTATAACGTATAACGTATAACGTATAACGTATAACGTATAACGTATAACGTATAACGTATAACGTATAACGTATAACGTATAACGTATAACGTATAACGTACAACGTTTAACGTATAACGTATAACGTATAACGTATAACGTATAACGTATAACGTATATCCTATAACGCATAACGTATATCCTATAACGCATAACGTATAAGGTATAACGTATAACGTATAACGTATAACGTATAACGTATAACGCATAACATGTAATGTATAACGTATAACGTATAATGTATAACGTATAACGTATAACGTATAACGTATAACGTACAAATTATAACGTATAACGTATAACGTATAACGTATAACGTATAAAGTATAACGTATAACGTATAACGTATAACGTATAACGTATAACGTATAACGTATAACGTATAACGTACAAAGTATAACGTATCACGTGTAACGTAGTACGAATAACGTATAACGTATAACGTATAACGTAACCCATATAACGTATAAAGTATAACGTATAACGTATATCGTATAACGTATAACGTACATCGTATATCGTAATACGTATAACGTATAACGTATAACGTATAACGCATAACGTGTAACGTATAACGTATAACGTATATCGTATAACGTATAACGTATAACGAATAACGTAAAACGTATAACGTATAACGTATAACGTATAACGTGTAACGAAGAACGTATAAAGAATAACGTATAACGTATATCGTATAACGTACAACTTATAACGTATAACGTGCAACGTATAACGTATAACGTATAACGTATAACGTGTAACGTATAACGTATAACGTATAACGTATAACGTATAACGTATAACGTATAACGTATAACGCATAACGTATAACGTATAACGTATAACGCATAACATGTAATGTATAACGTATAACGTATAATGTATAACGTATAACGTATAACGTATAACGTACAAAGTATAACGTATCACGTGTAACGTATTACGAATAACCTATAACGTATAACATATAACGTAACCCCTATAACGTATAAAGTATAACGTATAACGTATATCGTATAACGTATAACGTATATCGTATATCGTAAAACGTATAACGTATAACGTATAACGTATAACGTGTAACGAAGTACGTATAACGAATAACGTATAACGTATATCGTATAACGTACAACTTATAACGTATAACGTACAACGTATAACGTATAACGTATAACGTATAACGTATAACGTATAACGTATAACGTATAACGTATAACGCATAACGTATAGCGTATAACGCATAACGTATACCTTATAACGTATAACGTATAACGTGTAACGTATAACGTGTAACGTATAACGTATAACGTTTAACGTATAACGTATAACGTATAACGTATAACGTATAACGTATAACGTATAACGTGTAGCGTATAACGTATAACGTATAACGTATGTCGTATAACATATAACGTATAACGTATAACGTATAACGTATAACGTATAACGTATAACGTATAACGTATAACGTATAACGTATAACGTATAACGTATAACGTATAACGTATAACGTATAACGTATAACGCATAACGTATACCGTATAACGTATGACGTATAACGGATAACGTATAACGTATAACGTACAACGTTTAACGTATGACGTATAACGTATAATGTACAACGTTTAACGTATAACGTATAACGTATAACGTAGAACGTATAACGTACAACGTATAACGTATAACGTATAACGTACAACGTATAACGTATGACGTATAACGTATAATGTACAACGTTTAACGTATAACGTATAACGTATAACGTAGAACGTATAACGTACAACGTATAACGTATAACGTATAACGTATAACGTATAACGTATAACGTATAACGTATAACGTATAGCGTCTAACGTATAACGTATAACGTATAACGTATAACGTATAACGTATAACGTATAACGTATAACGTATAACGTATAACGTATAACGTATAACGTATAACGTATAACGTATAACGTATAACGTATAACGTATAACGTATAACGTATAACGTATAACGTATAACGCATAACGTATAACGTATAACGTATAACGTATAACGTATAACGTACAACGTATAACGAATAACGTAAAACGTATAACGTATAACGTATAACGTATAACGTATAACGTATAACGTATAACGTATAACGTATAACGTATAACGTATAACGTATAATGTATAACGTATAACGTATAACGTATAACGTATAACGTATAACGTATAACGTATAACGTATAACGTATAACGTATAACGTATAACGTATACCGTGTAACGAAGTTCGTATAACGAATAACGTATAACGTATATCGTATATCGTATAACGTATAACGTATAACGAATAACGTAAAACGTATAACGTATAACGTATAACGTATAACGTATAACGTATACGAAGAACGTATAAAGAATAACGTATAACGTATATCGTATAACGTACAACTTGTAACGTATAACGTACAACGTATAACGTATAACGTACAACGTATAACGTACAACGTATAACGTATAACGTATAACGTATAACGTATAACGTATAACGTATAACGTATAACGTATAAAGTATAACGTATAACGTATAACGTATAACGTATAACGTATAACGTATAACGTATAACGTATAACGTATAACGTATAACGTATAACGTATAACGTATAACGTATAACGTATAACGTATAACATATAACGTATAGCGTATAACGTATAACGTATAACGTATAACGTATAACGTATAACGTATAACGTATAACGTATAACGTATAACATGTAATGTATAACGCATAACGTATAATGTATAGCGTATAACGTATAACGTATAACGTATAACCTACAAAGTATAAAGTATCACGTATAACGTATTACGAATAACGTATAACGTATAGCGTATAACGTAACACCTATAACGTATAAAGTATAACGTATAACGTATAACGTATAACGTATAACGTATAACGTATATCGTATAACGTATAACGTATAACGAATAACGTAAAACGTATTGCGTATAACGTATAACGAAGAACGTATAAAGAATAACGTATAACGTATATCGTATAACGTACAACTTATAACGTATAATGTACAACGTATAACGTATAACGTATAACGTATAACGTATAACGTATAACGTTTAACGTATAACGTATAACGTATAGCGTATAACGTATAACGCATAACGTATAATGTATAACGTATAACCTATGACGTATAACGTATAACGTATAACGTATAACGTATAACGTATAACGTATAACGTATAACCTATGACGTATAACGTGTAACGTATAACGTATAACGTATAACGTATAACGTATAACGTGTAACGAAGAACGTATAAAGAATAACGTATAACGTATATGGTATAACGTACAACTTATAACTTATAACGTACAACGTATAACGTATAACGCATAACGTATAACGTATAACGTATAACGTATAACGCATAACGTATAACGTATAACGTATAACCTATGACGTATAACGTATAACGTATAACGTATAACGTATAACGTATAACGTATAACGTATAACGTATAAGGTATAACGTATAACGTATAACGTATAACGTATAACGAATAACGTAAAACGTATGACGCATTACATACTACGTATAACGTATAACGTTCAACGTATAACCTATGACGTATAACGTATAACTTATAACGTATAACGTATAACGTATAACGTATAACCTATAACGTATAACGTATAACGTATATCGTATAGCGTACAACTTATAACGTATAATGTACAACGTATAACGTATAACGTATAACGTATAACGTATAACGTATAACGTATAACGTGTAACGAAGTACGTATAACGAATAACGCATAACGTATATCGTATAACGTAACACCTATAACGTATAAAGTATAACGTATAACGTATAACGTATAACGTGTAACGTATAACGTATAACGTATATCGTATAACGTATAACGTATAACGAATAACGTAAAACGTATAACGTATAACGTATAACGTATAACGTGTAACGAAGAACGTATAAAGAATAACGTATAACGTATATCGTATAACGTACAACTTATAACGTATAACGTGCAACGTATAACGTATAACGTATAACGTATAGCGTGTAACGTATAACGTATAACGTATAACGTATAACGTATAACGTATAACGTATAACGTATAACGCATAACGTATAACGTATAACGTATAACGCATAACATGTAATGTATAACGTATAACGTATAATGTATAACGTATAACGTATAACGTATAACGTACAAAGCATAACGTATCACGTGTAACGTATTACGAATAACCTATAACGTATAACGTATAACGTAACCCCTATAACGTATAAAGTATAACGTATAACGTATATCGTATAACGTATAACGTATATCGTATATCGTAAAACGTATAACGTATAACGTATAACGTATAACGTGTAACGAAGTACGTATAACGAATAACGTATAACGTATATCGTATAACGTACAACTTATAACGTATAACGTACAACGTATAACGTATAACGTATAACGTATAACGTATAACGTATAACGTATAACGTATAACGTATAACGTATAACGTATAACGTATAACGTATAACGTATAACGTATAAAGTATAACGTATAACGTATAACGTATAACGTATAACGTATAACGTATAACGTATAACGTATAACGTATAACGTATAACGTATAACGTATAACGTATAACGTACAACGTATAACGAATAACGTAAAACGTATAACGTATAACGTATAACGTATAACGTATAACGTATAACGTATAACGTATAACGTATAACGTATAACCTATGACGTATAACGTGTAACGTATAACGTATAACGTATAACGTATAACGTATAACGTGTAACGAAGAACGTACAAAGAATATCGTATAACGTATATGGTATAACGTACAACTTATAACGTATAACGTACAACGTATAACGTATAACGCATAACGTATAACGTATAACGTATAACGTATAACGCATAACGTATAACGTATAACGTATAACCTATGACGTATAACGTATAAGGTATAACGTATAACGTATAACGTATAACATATAACGTAACCCCTATAACGTATAAAGTATAACGTATAACGTATATCGTATAACGTATAACGTACATCGTATATCGTAATACGTATAACGTATAACGTATGACGTATAACGCATAACGTATAACGTATAACGTATAACGCATAACATGTAATGTATAACGTATAACGTATAACGTATAACGTATAACGTATAACGTATAACGTATAACGTATAACGTATAACGTATAACGTATAACGTATAACGTATAACGTATAACGTATAACGTGTAACGAAGTACGTATAACGTATAACGTATAACGTATAACGCATAACATGTAATGTATAACGTATAACGTATAATGTATAACGTATAACGTACTACCTTGATCAAAAAGTTCTAGGACTGTCCCCCGTGTGTCGCTGTCAATCACCCGATTGTTTCTTTTTTTTGTTTGTTAGGTTACCATATCTGTCATTAACACTTCCTTCCAATTTCAGCATCATAGCTTGATATTTGTAAAAGTTACGTTGTTCTGAGCACATTTCCTTTGTTCGTGTCTTCGATTTTGAAAATGGCACCATTTGAGCATCAACGAGTTTGCATTCCAAGGCCGAATCCGACCTAACATTTATTAAACGTATCATCACTGGAGATGAGACGTGGATTTATGAGTATGACACACAATCCAGACATCAAGCGAGTGAATGGCGTGCACCGGAAGAGCCGAGACCGAAAAAACCACGTCGTTTTCAGTCAAGAAAGAAGGCGATGCTCACGGTTTTCATGGATTACAATGGTGTTGTGCATCAAGAATTCTTGCCAGAAAAACAGACAGTCAACAAAGAATATTATTTGGGCGTTTTGAGACGTTTGCGCGAAGCAATTCGTCAAAAAAGGCCAGATTTGTGGGCAAACAACTCGTGGATTTTGCACCACGATAACGCACCGGCGCACAATGCGATCCTTATCCGCGAGTTTTTGACGAAAAACAACACGAACACTATCCAGCAGCCTTCAAATTCACCAGATCTGGCTCCCTGCGACTTTTTTCTGTTCAACCGAATTAAAAAACCGCTTCGCGGAACGCGTTACAGTACCCGAGAGGAGGTCATGACAAAATCGAAGACGGCTCTGATGGACATACCGAAAATTGAGTACCAGCGGTGTTTCGAGGATTGGATCAAGCGCTGGCGCAAGTGCATTGCAGTCAATGGGGACTACTTTGAAGGGGACCATAACGATTTGGACGAATAAATTTATATTTCTGATTTTATGAATAAAGTCCTAAAACTTTTTGATCAAGGTAGTATAACGTATATACGTATAACGTATATCGTATATCGTAAAACGTATATCGTATATCGTAAAACGTATAACGTATAACGTATAACGTATAACGTGTAACGAAGTACGTATAACGAATAACGTATAACGTATATCGTATAACGTACAACTTATAACGTATAACGTAACCCCTATAACGTATAAAGTATAACGTATAACGTATATCGTATAACGTATAACGTACATCGTATATCGTAAAACGTATAACGTATAACGTATAACGTATAACGTATAACGTATAACGTATAACGTATAACGTATAACGTATAACGTATAACGTATAACGTATAACGTATAACGTATAACGTATAACGTATTACGTATAACGTATAACGTATAACGTATATCGTATAACGTAACACCTATAACGTATAAAGTATAACGTATAACGTATAACGTATAACGTATAACGTATAACGTATAACGTATAACGTATAACGTATAACGTATAACGTATAACGTATAACGTATAACGTATAACGTATTACGTATAACGTATAATGTATAACGTATAACGTATAACGTATAACGTACAAAGTATAACGTATAACGTATAACGTATAACGTATAACGTATAACGTATAACGTATAACGTATAACGTATAACGTATAACGTATAACGTATAACGTATAACGTATAACGTATAACGTATAAAGTATAACGTATAACGTATAACGTATAACGTATAACGTATAACGTATAACGTATAACGTATAACGTATAACGTATAACGTATAACGTATAACGTATAACGTATAACGTATAACGTACAACGTATAACGAATAACGTAAAACGTATAACGTATAACGTATAACGTATAACGTATAACGTATAACGTATAACGTATAACGTATAACGTATAACGTATAACGTATAAAGTATAACGTATAACGTATAACGTATAACGTATAACGTATAACGTATAACGTATAACGTATAACGTATAACGTACAACGTATAACGTATCACGTATAACGTATTACGAATAACGTATAACGTATAACGTATAACGTAACACCTATAACGTATAAAGTATAACGTATAACGTATAACGTATAACGTATAACGCATAAAGTATAACGTATAACGTATAACGTATTACGAATAACGTATAACGTATAACGTATAACGTAACACCTATAACGTATAAAGTATAACGTATAACGTATAACGTATAACGTATAACGCATAAAGTATAACGTATAACGTATAACGTATTACGTATAACGTATAACGTATAACGTATAACGTATAACGTATAACGTATAACGTATAACGTATAACGTATAACGAATAACGTAAAACGTATAACGTATAACGTATAAAGTATAACGTATAACGTATAACGTATAACGTATAACGTATAACGTATAACGTACAAAGTATAACGTATAACGTATAACGTATAACGTATAACGTATAACGTATAACGTATAACGTATAACGTATAACGTATAACGTATAACGTATAACGTATAACGTATAACGTATATCGTATATCGTAAAACGTATATCGTATATCGTAAAACGTATAACGTATAACGTATAACGTATAACGTGTAACGAAGTACGTATAACGAATAACGTATAACGTATATCGTATAACGTACAACTTATAACGTATAACGTACAACGTATAACGTACAACGTATAACGTATAACGTATAACGTATACGAAGAACGTATAAAGAATAACGTATAACGTATATCGTATAACGTACAACTTATAACGTATAACGTACAACGTATAACGTATAACGTATAACGTATAACGTATAACGTATAACGTATAACGTATAACGTATAACGTATAACGTATAACGTATAACGTATAACGTATAACGTATAACGTATATCGTATATCGTAAAACGTATATCGTATATCGTAAAACGTATAACGTATAACGTATAACGTATAACGTGTAACGAAGTACGTATAACGAATAACGTATAACGTATATCGTATAACGTACAACTTATAACGTATAACGTACAACGTATAACGTACAACGTATAACGTATAACGTATAACGTATAACGTATAACGTATAACGTATAACGTATAACGTATAACGTATAACGTATAAAGTATAACGTATAACGTATAACGTATAACGTATAACGTATAACGTATAACGTATAACGTATAACGTATATCGTATAACGTATAACGTATAACGAATAACGTAAAACGTATAACGTATAACGTATAACGAAGAACGTATAAAGAATAACGTATAACGTATATCGTATAACGTACAACTTATAACGTATAATGTACAACGTATAACGTATAACGTATAACGTATAACGTATAACGTATAACGTTTAACGTATAACGTATAACGTATAGCGTATAACGTATAACGCATAACGTATAATGTATAACGTATAACCTATGACGTATAACGTATAACGTATAACGTATAACGTATAACGTATAACGTATAACGTATAACCTATGACGTATAACGTGTAACGTATAACGTATAACGTATAACGTATAACGTATAACGTGTAACGAAGAACGTATAAAGAATAACGTATAACGTATATGGTATAACGTACAACTTATAACGTATAACGTACAACGTATAACGCATAACGCATAACGTATAACGTATAACGTATAACGTATAACGCATAACGTATAACGTATAACGTATAACCTATGACGTATAACGTATAACGTATAACGTATAACGTATAACGTATAACGTATAACGTATAACGTATAACGTATAACGTATAACGTATAACGAATAACGTATAACGTATAACGCATAACGTATAACGTATAGCGTATAACGTATAACGCATAACGTATAATGTATAACGTATAACGCATAACGTATAACGTATAACGTATAACGTATAACGCATAACGTATAACGTATAACGTATAACCTATGACGTATAACGCATAACGTATAACGTATAACGTATAACGTATAACGTATAACGTATAACGTATAACGTATAACGTATAACGTATATCGTATAACGTATAACGTATAACGTATAACGTATAACGTATAACGTATAACGTATAACGTATAACGTATAACGTATAACGTATAACGTATAACGTATAACGTATAACGTATAACGTATAACGTGTAACGAAGTACGTATAACGAATAACGTATAACGTATATCGTATAACGTACAACTTATAACGTATAACGTACAACGTATAACGTATATCGTATTACGTATAACGTATAACGTATGACGTATAACGTATAACGTTTAACGTATAACGTATAACGTATAACGTATAACGTATAACGTATAACGTTTAACGTATAACGTATAACGTATAGCGTATAACGTATAACGCATAACGTATAATGTATAACGTATAACCTATAACGTATAACGTATAACGTATATCGTATAACGTACAACTTATAACGTATAATGTACAACGTATAACGTATAACGTATAACGTATAACGTATAACGTATAACGTATAACGTTTAACGTATAACGTATAACGTATAGCGTATAACGTATAACGCATAACGTATAATGTATAACGTATAACGCATAACGTATAACGTATAACGTATAACGTATAACGTATAACGTATAACGTATAACGTATAACGAAGAACGTATAAAGAATAACGTATAACGTATATCGTATAACGTACAACTTATAACGTATAATGTACAACGTATAACGTATAACGTATAACGTATGACGTATAACGTATAACGTTTAACGTATCACGTATAACGTATAAAGTATAACGTATAACGTATAACGTATAACGTATAACGTATAACGTATAACGTATAACGCATAACGTATAACGCATAACGTATAACGCATAACGTATAACGCATAACGTATAACGTAACCCCTATAACGTATAAAGTATAACGTATAACGTATATCGTATAACGTATAACGTATATCGTATATCGTAAAACGTATAACGTATAACGTATAACGTATAACGTGTAACGAAGTACGTATAACGAATAACGTATAACGTATATCGTATAACGTACAACTTATAACGTATAACGTACAACGTATAACGTACAACGTATAACGTATAACGTATAACGTATAACGTATAACGTATAACGTATAACGTATAACGTATAACGTATAACGTACAAAGTATAACGTATCACGTGTAACGTATTACGAATAACCTATAACGTATAACGTATAACGTAACCCCTATAACGTATAAAGTATAACGTATAACGTATAACGTATAACGTATAACGTATAACGTATAACGTATAACGTATAACGTATAACGTATAACGTATAACGTATAACGTATAACGTATAACGTATAACGTATAACGTATATCGTATAACGTATAACGTATAACGTATAACGTATAACGTATAACGTATAACGTATAACGTATAACGTATAACGTATAACGTATAACGTATAACGTATAACGTATAACGTATAACGTATAACGTATAACGTATAACGTGTAACGAAGTACGTATAACGAATAACGTATAACGTATATCGTATAACGTACAACTTATAACGTATAACGTACAACGTATAACGTATATCGTATTACGTATAACGTATAACGTATGACGTATAACGTATAACGTATAACGTATAACGTATAACGTATAACGTATAACGTATAACGTATAACGTATAACGTATACGAAGAACGTATAAAGAATAACGTATAACGTATATCGTATAACGTACAACTTATAACGTATAACGTACAACGTATAACGTATAACGTATAACGTATAACGTATAACGTATAACGTATAACGTATAACGTATAACGTATTTGGCGGCTCTAAATTAAAGTATGTTAGAGGAAGGAGCGAACGGAAATATAAGGAAGTGGGGATAAGCGTTTCATCCCGGGCCTGCTAGTGGACTCGTCAGTAAGGCATCCTAGCAGGCCCTGCCTTATACGCCGGGACATTGGAAGATCGGTAAGAGGTCGTATATATAGTGATCGGAGCAGGTACGGGAACTTGCGGGAAACGGTTGATGGTGAGTTTCCCTCTGGTGGCAAGCGTGGGTAGTGCCGCCACATAACCCCCTTGCCAGTGGTAAACGATACTTTGAAGTTCCGTCCTGATGTCCCAGTGGCGTAGGTATTTGTTCCGTTGTTCGGTGGCACAACAGGTACAGGAGGAGGTTGTCCAGAGCGGTGGAAGGGAAGAATGCTTCTTTTTTCGTAGTAAGGCCCAGCTGCTGTCGATTGCGGAATACGCGTGGCGAGCATCGTTTGCTCAAGCCGCGTTTTCGCTTGTTGTCCGACGTTGATGCGTGCGCGTACCAGTATTTATGAAACGCATCGGTGTGGTCGGTGAATAATGTCGTCAAGCTGCCTGCTGTCCTCCTGGGGTTGATCCTGATGGTTAGCCGGGAGTATAGCGTTCGTGTCGTCGCTGGCAGGTCGAGGAGTCAACCCTCGGAGAGGGGGATTTACGAAAAATCGGCCTTTACGTTGCGTTCCTTCCATCGTCTTGTGCTGCACCTGTACTGCTGCTGTGCTGTTGTCCAGAAGGTTGCGTGTTGCTAGACGGGGTCACCACTTTGGCGGCGCTAATAAGATGATGTTTGAGATAGGAGTGAACGGAAATAGGAAAAGGAGGTGGGGATAAGCGTTTCATCCCGGGCCTGCTAGTGGACTCGTCAGTAAGGCATCCTAGCAGGCCCTGCCTTATACGCCGGGACATTGGAAGATCGGTAAGAGGTCGTATATATAGTGATCGGAGCAGGTACGGGAACTTGCGGGAAACGGTTGATGGTGAGTTTCCCTCTGGTGGCAAGCGTGGGTAGTGCCGCCACACGTATAACGTATAACGTATAACGTATAACGTATAACGTATAACGTATAACGTATAACGTATAACGTATAACGTATAACGTATAACGTACAAAGTATAACGTATCACGTGTAACGTATTACGAATAACCTATAACGTATAACGTATAACGTAACCCCTATAACGTATAAAGTATAACGTATAACGTATATCGTATAACGTATAACGTATATCGTATATCGTATATCGTAAAACGTATAACGTATAACGTATAACGTATAACGTGTAACGAAGTACGTACAACGAATAACGTATAACGTATATCGTATAACGTACAACTTATAACGTATAACGTAGAACGTATAACGTACAACGTATAACGTAAAAAGTATAACGTATAACGTATAACGTATAACGTATAACGTATAACGTATAAAGTATAACGTATAACGTATAACGTATAACGTATAACGTATAACGTATAACGTATAACGTATAACGTATAACGTATAACGTATAACGTATAACGTATAACGTATAACGTATAACGTATAACGTATAACGTATAACGTATAACGTATAACGTATAACGTATAACGTATAACGTATAACGTATAACGTATAACGTATAACGTATAACGTATAACGTATAGCGTATAACGTATAACATATAACGTATAACGTATAACGTATAACGTATAACGTATATCGTATAACGTACAACGTATAACGTATACCGTATAACGTATAACTAATAACGTATAACGTATAACGAATATCGTACAACGTATAACGCATAACGTATAACGTATAACGTATAACGTATAACGCATAACGTATAACGTATAACGTATAACGTATAACGTATAACGTATAACGTATAACGTATAACGTATAACGTATAACGTATAACGTATAACGTATAACGTATAACGTATAACGTATAACGTATAACGTATAACGTATAACGTATAACGTATAACGAATAACGTATAACGTATAACGTATAACGTATAACGTATAACGTATAACGTGTAACGAAGTACGTATAACGAATAACGTATAACGTATATCGTATAACGTACAACTTATAACGTATAACGTACAACGTATAACGTATAACGTATAACGTATAACGTATAACGTATGACGTATAACGTATAACGTTTAACGTATCACGTATCACGTATAACGTATAAAGTATAACGTATAACGTATAACGTATAACGTATAACGTATAACGTATAACGTATAACGTATAACGCATAACGTATAACGCATAACGTATAACGCATAACGTATAACGCATAACGTATAACGTATAACGTATAACGTATAACGTATAACGTATAACGTATAACGTATAACGTATAACGTATAACGTATAACGTATAACGTATAACGTATAACGTATAACGTATAACGTATAACGTATAACGTATAACGTATAACGTATATCGTATAACGTACAACTTATAACGTATAATGTACAACGTATAACGTATAACGTATAACGTATAACGTATAACGTATAACGTATAACGTTTAACGTATAACGTATAACGTATAGCGTATAACGTATAACGCATAACGTATAATGTATAACGTATAACCTATGACGTATAACGTATAACGTATAACGTATAACGTATAACGTATAACGTATAACGTATAACGTGTAACGAAGTACGTATAACGAATAACGTATAACGTATATCGTATAACGTACAACTTATAACGTATAACGTACAACGTATAACGTATAACGTGTTACGTATAACGTATAACGTATGACGTATAACGTATAACGTTTAACGTATAACGTATAACGTATAAGGTATAACGTATAACGTATAACGTATAACGTATAACGTATAACGTATAACGTATAACGTATAACGTATACGAAGAACGTATAAAGAATAACGTATAACGTATATCGTATAACGTACAACTTATAACGTATAACGTACAACGTATAACGTATAACGTATAACGTATAACGTATAACGTATAACGTATAACGTATAACGTATAACGTATAACGTATAACGTATAACGTATAACGTATAACGTATAACGTACAAAGTATAACGTATCACGTGTAACGTATTACGAATAACCTATAACGTATAACGTATAACGTAACCCCTATAACGTATAAAGTATAACGTATAACGTATATCGTATAACGTATAACGTATATCGTATATCGTAAAACGTATAACGTATAACGTATAACGTATAACGTGTAACGAAGTACGTACAACGAATAACGTATAACGTATATCGTATAACGTACAACGAATAACGTATAACGTATATCGTATAACGTACAACTTATAACGTATAACGTAGAACGTATAACGTACAACGTATAACGTATAAAGTATAACGTATAACGTATAACGTATAACGTATAACGTATAACGTATAACGTATAAAGTATAACGTATAACGTATAACGTATAACGTATAACGTATAACGTATAACGTATAACGTATAACGTATAACGTATAACGTATAACGTATAACGTATAACGTATAACGTATAACGTATAACGTATAACGTATAACGTATAACGTATAACGTATAACGTATAACATATAACGTATAGCGTATAACGTATAACGTATAACGTATAACGTATAACGTATAACGTATAACGTATATCGTATAACGTACAACGTATAACGTATACCGTATAACGTATAACTAATAACGTATAACGTATAACGAATATCGTACAACGTATAACGCATAACGTATAACGTATAACGTATAACGTATAACGCATAACGTATAACGTATAACGTATAACGTATAACGTATAACGTATAACGTATAACGTATAACGTATAACGTATAACGTATAACGTATAACGTATAACGTATAACGTATAACGTATAACGTATAACGTATAACGTATAACGTATAACGAATAACGTATAACGTATAACGTATAACGTATAACGTATAACGTATAACGTGTAACGAAGTACGTATAACGAATAACGTATAACGTATATCGTATAACGTACAACTTATAACGTATAACGTACAACGTATAACGTATAACGTATAACGTATAACGTATAACGTATGACGTATAACGTATAACGTTTAACGTATAACGTATAACGTATAACGTATAACGTATAACGTATAACGTTTAACGTATAACGTATAACGTATAGCGTATAACGTATAACGCATAACGTATAATGTATAACGTATAACCTATAACGTATAACGTATAACGTATATCGTATAACGTACAACTTATAACGTATAATGTACAACGTATAACGTATAACGTATAACGTATAACGTATAACGTATAACGTATAACGTTTAACGTATAACGTATAACGTATAGCGTATAACGTATAACGCATAACGTATAATGTATAACGTATAACGCATAACGTATAACGTATAACGTATAACGTATAACGTATAACGTATAACGTATAACGTATAACGTATAACGAAGAACGTATAAAGAATAACGTATAACGTATATCGTATAACGTACAACTTATAACGTATAATGTACAACGTATAACGTATAACGTATAACGTATGACGTATAACGTATAACGTTTAACGTATCACGTATAACGTATAAAGTATAACGTATAACGTATAACGTATAACGTATAACGTGTAACGAAGTACGTATAACGAATAACGTATAACGTATATCGTATAACGTACAACTTATAACGTATAACGTACAACGTATAACGTATAACGTGTTACGTATAACGTATAACGTATGACGTATAACGTATAACGTTTAACGTATAACGTATAACGTATAAGGTATAACGTATAACGTATAACGTATAACGTATAACGTATAACGTATAACGTATAACGTATAACGTATACGAAGAACGTATAAAGAATAACGTATAACGTATATCGTATAACGTACAACTTATAACGTATAACGTACAACGTATAACGTATAACGTATAACGTATAACGTATAACGTATAACGTATAACGTATAACGTATAACGTATAACGTATAACGTATAACGTATAACGTATAACGTATAACGTACAAAGTATAACGTATCACGTGTAACGTATTACGAATAACCTATAACGTATAACGTATAACGTAACCCCTATAACGTATAAAGTATAACGTATAACGTATATCGTATAACGTATAACGTATATCGTATATCGTAAAAACGTATAACGTATAACGTATAACGTATAACGTGTAACGAAGTACGTACAACGAATAACGTATAACGTATATCGTATAACGTACAACGAATAACGTATAACGTATATCGTATAACGTACAACTTATAACGTATAACGTAGAACGTATAACGTACAACGTATAACGTATAAAGTATAACGTATAACGTATAACGTATAACGTATAACGTATAACGTATAACGTATAAAGTATAACGTATAACGTATAACGTATAACGTATAACGTATAACGTATAACGTATAACGTATAACGTATAACGTATAACGTATAACGTATAACGTATAACGTATAACGTATAACGTATAACGTATAACGTATAACGTATAACGTATAACGTATAACGTATAACATATAACGTATAGCGTATAACGTATAACGTATAACGTATAACGTATAACGTATAACGTATAACGTATATCGTATAACGTACAACGTATAACGTATACCGTATAACGTATAACTAATAACGTATAACGTATAACGAATATCGTACAACGTATAACGCATAACGTATAACGTATAACGTATAACGTATAACGCATAACGTATAACGTATAACGTATAACGTATAACGTATAACGTATAACGTATAACGTATAACGTATAACGTATAACGTATAACGTATAACGTATAACGTATAACGTATAACGTATAACGTATAACGTATAACGTATAACGTATAACGAATAACGTATAACGTATAACGTATAACGTATAACGTATAACGTATAACGTGTAACGAAGTACGTATAACGAATAACGTATAACGTATATCGTATAACGTACAACTTATAACGTATAACGTACAACGTATAACGTATAACGTATAACGTATAACGTATAACGTATGACGTATAACGTATAACGTTTAACGTATAACGTATAACGTATAACGTATAACGTATAACGTATAACGTTTAACGTATAACGTATAACGTATAGCGTATAACGTATAACGCATAACGTATAATGTATAACGTATAACCTATAACGTATAACGTATAACGTATATCGTATAACGTACAACTTATAACGTATAATGTACAACGTATAACGTATAACGTATAACGTATAACGTATAACGTATAACGTATAACGTTTAACGTATAACGTATAACGTATAGCGTATAACGTATAACGCATAACGTATAATGTATAACGTATAACGCATAACGTATAACGTATAACGTATAACGTATAACGTATAACGTATAACGTATAACGTATAACGAAGAACGTATAAAGAATAACGTATAACGTATATCGTATAACGTACAACTTATAACGTATAATGTACAACGTATAACGTATAACGTATAACGTATGACGTATAACGTATAACGTTTAACGTATCACGTATAACGTATAAAGTATAACGTATAACGTATAACGTATAACGTATAACGTATAACGTATAACGTATAACGCATAACGTATAACGCATAACGTATAACGCATAACGTATAACGCATAACGTATAACGTAACCCCTATAACGTATAAAGTATAACGTATAACGTATATCGTATAACGTATAACGTATATCGTATATCGTAAAACGTATAACGTATAACGTATAACGTATAACGTGTAACGAAGTACGTATAACGAATAACGTATAACGTATATCGTATAACGTACAACTTATAACGTATAACGTACAACGTATAACGTACAACGTATAACGTATAACGTATAACGTATAACGTATAACGTATAACGTATAACGTATAACGTATAACGTATAACGTACAAAGTATAACGTATCACGTGTAACGTATTACGAATAACCTATAACGTATAACGTATAACGTAACCCCTATAACGTATAAAGTATAACGTATAACGTATAACGTATAACGTATAACGTATAACGTATAACGTATAACGTATAACGTATAACGTATAACGTATAACGTATAACGTATAACGTATAACGTATAACGTATATCGTATAACGTATAACGTATAACGTATAACGTATAACGTATAACGTATAACGTATAACGTATAACGTATAACGTATAACGTATAACGTATAACGTATAACGTATAACGTATAACGTATAACGTATAACGTATAACGTGTAACGAAGTACGTATAACGAATAACGTATAACGTATATCGTATAACGTACAACTTATAACGTATAACGTACAACGTATAACGTATATCGTATTACGTATAACGTATAACGTATGACGTATAACGTATAACGTATAACGTATAACGTATAACGTATAACGTATAACGTATAACGTATAACGTATAACGTATACGAAGAACGTATAAAGAATAACGTATAACGTATATCGTATAACGTACAACTTATAACGTATAACGTACAACGTATAACGTATAACGTATAACGTATAACGTATAACGTATAACGTATAACGTATAACGTATAACGTATAACGTATAACGTATAACGTATAACGTATAACGTATAACGTATAACGTATAACGTATAACGTATAACGTATAACGTATAACGTACAAAGTATAACGTATCACGTGTAACGTATTACGAATAACCTATAACGTATAACGTATAACGTAACCCCTATAACGTATAAAGTATAACGTATAACGTATATCGTATAACGTATAACGTATATCGTATATCGTATATCGTAAAACGTATAACGTATAACGTATAACGTATAACGTGTAACGAAGTACGTACAACGAATAACGTATAACGTATATCGTATAACGTACAACTTATAACGTATAACGTAGAACGTATAACGTACAACGTATAACGTAAAAAGTATAACGTATAACGTATAACGTATAACGTATAACGTATAACGTATAAAGTATAACGTATAACGTATAACGTATAACGTATAACGTATAACGTATAACGTATAACGTATAACGTATAACGTATAACGTATAACGTATAACGTATAACGTATAACGTATAACGTATAACGTATAACGTATAACGTATAACGTATAACGTATAACGTATAACGTATAACGTATAACGTATAACGTATAACGTATAACGTATAACGTATAACGTATAACGTATAGCGTATAACGTATAACATATAACGTATAACGTATAACGTATAACGTATAACGTATATCGTATAACGTACAACGTATAACGTATACCGTATAACGTATAACTAATAACGTATAACGTATAACGAATATCGTACAACGTATAACGCATAACGTATAACGTATAACGTATAACGTATAACGCATAACGTATAACGTATAACGTATAACGTATAACGTATAACGTATAACGTATAACGTATAACGTATAACGTATAACGTATAACGTATAACGTATAACGTATAACGTATAACGTATAACGTATAACGTATAACGTATAACGTATAACGAATAACGTATAACGTATAACGTATAACGTATAACGTATAACGTATAACGTGTAACGAAGTACGTATAACGAATAACGTATAACGTATATCGTATAACGTACAACTTATAACGTATAACGTACAACGTATAACGTATAACGTATAACGTATAACGTATAACGTATGACGTATAACGTATAACGTTTAACGTATCACGTATAACGTATAAAGTATAACGTATAACGTATAACGTATAACGTATAACGTATAACGTATAACGTATAACGTATAACGCATAACGTATAACGCATAACGTATAACGCATAACGTATAACGCATAACGTATAACGTATAACGTATAACGTATAACGTATAACGTATAACGTATAACGTATAACGTATAACGTATAACGTATAACGTATAACGTATAACGTATAACGTATAACGTATAACGTATAACGTATAACGTATAACGTATAACGTATATCGTATAACGTACAACTTATAACGTATAATGTACAACGTATAACGTATAACGTATAACGTATAACGTATAACGTATAACGTATAACGTTTAACGTATAACGTATAACGTATAGCGTATAACGTATAACGCATAACGTATAATGTATAACGTATAACCTATGACGTATAACGTATAACGTATAACGTATAACGTATAACGTATAACGTATAACGTATAACGTGTAACGAAGTACGTATAACGAATAACGTATAACGTATATCGTATAACGTACAACTTATAACGTATAACGTACAACGTATAACGTATAACGTGTTACGTATAACGTATAACGTATGACGTATAACGTATAACGTTTAACGTATAACGTATAACGTATAAGGTATAACGTATAACGTATAACGTATAACGTATAACGTATAACGTATAACGTATAACGTATAACGTATAACGTATACGAAGAACGTATAAAGAATAACGTATAACGTATATCGTATAACGTACAACTTATAACGTATAACGTACAACGTATAACGTATAACGTATAACGTATAACGTATAACGTATAACGT
This sequence comes from Ptiloglossa arizonensis, assembly GCF_051014685.1. Classification (NCBI taxonomy): domain Eukaryota; kingdom Metazoa; phylum Arthropoda; class Insecta; order Hymenoptera; family Colletidae; genus Ptiloglossa; species Ptiloglossa arizonensis. Next base: position 361,310 of record NW_027478631.1, read on the forward strand.
ATAACGTATAACGTATAACGTATAACGTATAACGTATAACGTATAACGTATAACGTATAACGTACAAAGTATAACGTATCACGTGTAACGTATTACGAATAACCTATAACGTATAACGTATAACGTAACCCCTATAACGTATAAAGTATAACGTATAACGTATATCGTATAACGTATAACGTATATCGTATATCGTAAAACGTATAACGTATAACGTATAACGTATAACGTGTAACGAAGTACGTACAACGAATAACGTATAACGTATATCGTATAACGTACAACGAATAACGTATAACGTATATCGTATAACGTACAACTTATAACGTATAACGTAGAACGTATAACGTACAACGTATAACGTATAAAGTATAACGTATAACGTATAACGTATAACGTATAACGTATAACGTATAACGTATAAAGTATAACGTATAACGTATAACGTATAACGTATAACGTATAACGTATAACGTATAACGTATAACGTATAACGTATAACGTATAACGTATAACGTATAACGTATAACGTATAACGTATAACGTATAACGTATAACGTATAACGTATAACGTATAACGTATAACATATAACGTATAGCGTATAACGTATAACGTATAACGTATAACGTATAACGTATAACGTATAACGTATATCGTATAACGTACAACGTATAACGTATACCGTATAACGTATAACTAATAACGTATAACGTATAACGAATATCGTACAACGTATAACGCATAACGTATAACGTATAACGTATAACGTATAACGCATAACGTATAACGTATAACGTATAACGTATAACGTATAACGTATAACGTATAACGTATAACGTATAACGTATAACGTATAACGTATAACGTATAACGTATAACGTATAACGTATAACGTATAACGTATAACGTATAACGTATAACGAATAACGTATAACGTATAACGTATAACGTATAACGTATAACGTATAACGTGTAACGAAGTACGTATAACGAATAACGTATAACGTATATCGTATAACGTACAACTTATAACGTATAACGTACAACGTATAACGTATAACGTATAACGTATAACGTATAACGTATGACGTATAACGTATAACGTTTAACGTATAACGTATAACGTATAAAGTATAACGTATAACGTATAACGTATAACGTATAACGTATAACGTATAACGTATAACGTATAACGCATAACGTATAACGCATAACGTATAACGCATAACGTATAACGCATAACGTATAACGCATAACGTATAACGTATAACGTATAACGTATAACGTATAACGTATAACGTATAACGTATAACGTATAACGTATAACGTATAACGTATAACGTATAACGTATAACGTATAACGTATAACGTATAACGTATAACGTATAACGTATAACGTATAACGTATAACGTATAACGTATAACGTATAACGTATAACGTATAACGTATAACGTATAACGTATAACGTATAACGTATAACGTATGACGCATAACATGTAATGTATAACGTATAACGTATAATGTATAACGTATAACGTATAACGTATAACGTATAACGTATAACGTATAACGTATAACGCATAACATGTAATGTATAACGTATAACGTATAACGTATAACGTATAACGTATATCGTATAACGTACAACGTATAACGTATAACGTATAACGTATAACGTATAACGTATAACGCATAACATGTAATGTGTAACGTATAACGTATAATGTATAACGTATAACGTATAACGTATGACGTACAAATTATAACGTATCACGTATATCGTATTACGAATAACGTATAACGTATAACGTATAACGTAACCCCTATAACGTATAAAGTATAACGTATAACGTATATCGTATAACGTATAACGTATATCGTATATCTTAAAACGTATAACGTATAACGTATAACGTATAACGTGTAACGAAGTACGTATAACGAATAACGTATAACGTATAACGTATAACGTATAACGTATAAAGTATAACGTGTAACGAATAACGTATAACGTATAACGTATAACGTATAACGTATAACGTATAACGTATAACGTATAACGTATAAAGTATAACGTACAAAGTATAAAGTATCATGTATAACGTATTACGAATAACCTATAACGTATAACGTATAACGTAACCCCTATAACGTATAAAGTATAACGTATAACGTATATCGTATAACGTATAACGTATATCGTATATCGTAAAACGTATATCGTATATCGTAAAACGTATAACGTATAACGTATAACGTATAACGTGTAACGAAGTACGTATAACGAATAACGTATAACGTATATCGTATAACGTACAACTTATAACGTATAACGTACAACGTATAACGTACAACGTATAACGTATAACGTATAACGTATAACGTATAACGTATAACGTATAACGTATAACGTATAACATATAAAGTATAACGTATAACGTATAACGTATAACGTATAACGTATAACGTATAACGTATAACGTATAACGTATATCGTATAACGTATAACGTATAACGAATAACGTAAAACGTATAACGTATAACGTATAACGAAGAACGTATAAAGAATAACGTATAACGTATATCGTATAACGTACAACTTATAACGTATAATGTACAACGTATAACGTATAACGTATAACGTATAACGTATAACGTATAACGTATAACGTATAACGTATAACGTATAACGAATAACGTAAAACGTATAACGTATAACGTATAACGTATAACGTATAACGTATAACATGCAATGTATAACGTATAACGTATAATGTATAGTGTATAACGTATAACGTATAACGTATAACGTATAAAGTATAACGTATAACGTATAACGTATAACGTATAACGTATAACGTATATCGTATATCGTAAAACGTATATCGTATATCGTAAAACGTATAACGTATAATGTATAGCGTATAACGTATAACGTATAACGTATAACGTACAAAGTATAAAGTATCACGTATAACGTATTACGAATAACCTATAACGTATAACGTATAACGTAACCCCTATAACGTATAAAGTATAACGTATAACGTATATCGTATAACGTATAACGTATATCGTATATCGTAAAACGTATATCGTATATCGTAAAACGTATAACGTATAACGTATAACGTATAACGTGTAACGAAGTACGTATAACGAATAACGTATAACGTATATCGTATAACGTACAACTTATAACGTATAACGTACAACGTATAACGTACAACGTATAACGTATAACGTATAACGTATAACGTATAACGTATAACGTACAACGTATAACGTATAACGTATAACGTATAAAGTATAACGTATAACGTATAACGTATAACGTATAACGTATAACGTATAACGTATAACGTATAACGTATATCGTATAACGTATAACGTATAACGAATAACGTAAAACGTATAACGTATAACGTATAACGAAGAACGTATAAAGAATAACCTATAACGTATATCGTATAACGTACAACTTATAACGTATAATGTACAACGTATAACGTATAACGTATAACGTATAACGTATAACGTATAACGTTTAACGTATAACGTATAACGTATAGCGTATAACGTATAACGCATAACGTATAATGTATAACGTATAACCTATGACGTATAACGTATAACGTATAACGTATAACGTATAACGTATAACGTATAACGTATAACCTATGACGTATAACGTGTAACGTATAACGTATAACGTATAACGTATAACGTATAACGTATAACGTATAACGTATAACGTATAACGTATAACGTATAACGTATAACGTATAACGTTTAACGAATAACGTATAACGTATAAAGTATAACGTATAACGTATAACGTATAACGTATAACGTATAACGTATAACGTATAACGTATACGAAGAACGTATAAAGAATAACGTATAACGTATATCGTATAACGTACAACTTATAACGTATAACGTACAACGTATAACGTATGACGTATAACGTATAACGTATAACGTATAACGTATAACGTATAACGTATAACGTATAACGTATAACGTATAACGTATAACGTATAACGTATAACGTATAACGTATAACGTACAAAGTATAACGTATCACGTGTAACGTATTACGAATAACCTATAACGTATAACGTATAACGTAACCCCTATAACGTATAAAGTATAACGTATAACGTATATCGTATAACGTATAACGTATAACGTACAACGTATAACGTATCACGTATAACGTATTACGAATAACGTATAACGTATAACGTATAACGTAACACCTATAACGTTTAAAGTATGACGTATAACGTATAACGTATAACGTATAACGTATAACGTATAACGTATAACGTTTATCGTATAACGTATAACGTATAACGAATAACGTAAAACGTATAACGTATAACGTATAACGTATAACGTATACGAAGAACGTATAAAGAATAACGTATAACGTATATCGTATAACGTACAACTTATAACGTATAACGTACAACGTATAACGTATAACGTATAACGTATAACGTATAACGTATAACGTATAACGTATAACGTATAACGTATATCGTATAACGTATAACGTATAACGAATAACGTAAAACGTATAACGTATAACGTATAACGTATAACGTATACGAAGAACGTATAAAGAATAACGTATAACATATATCGTATAACGTACAACTTATAACGTATAACGTACAACGAATAACGTATAACGTATATCGTATAACGTACAACTTATAACGTATAACGTACAACGTATAACGTACAACGTATAACGTATAACGTATAACGTATAACGTATAACGTATAACGTATAACGTATAACGTATAACGTATAACGTATAACATATAACGTATAGCGTATAACGTATAACGTATAACGTATAACGTATAACGTATAACGTATAACGTATATCGTATAACGTACAACGTATAACGTATACCGTATAACGTATAACTAATAACGTATAACGTATAACGAATATCGTACAACGTATAACGCATAACGTATAACGTATAACGTATAACGTATAACGCATAACGTATAACGTATAACGTATAACCTATGACGTATAACGTATAACGTATAACGTATAACGTATAACGTATAACGTATAACGTATAACGTATAACATATAACGTATAACGTATAACGAATAACGTAAAACGTATGACGCATTACATACTACGTATAACGTATAACGTTCAACGTATAACCTATGACGTATGACGTATAACTTATAACGTATAACGTATAACGTATAACGTATAACCTATAACGTATAACGTATAACGTATAACGTATAACGTGTAACGTATAACGTATAACGTATAACGTATAACGTATAACGTATAACGTATAACGTATAACGTATAACGCATAACACGTAATGTATAACGTATAACGTATAATGTATAACGCATAACCTATAACGTATAACGTACAAAGTATAACGTATCACGTATAACGTATTACGTATAACGTATAACGTATAACGTATAACGTATATCATAAAACGTATAACGTATAACGTATAACGTATAACGTATAACGTATAACGTATAACGTATAACGTATAACGTATAACGTATAACGTATAACGTATAACGTATAACGTATAACGTATAACGTATAACGTATAACGTATAACGTATAACGTATAACGTATAACGTATAACGTATAACGTATAACGTATAACGTATAACGTATACCGTGTAACGAAGTACGTATAACGAATAACGTATAACGTATATCGTATAACGTAAAACTTATAACGTATAACGTACAACGTATAACGTATAACGTATAACATATAACGTATAACGTATAACGTATAACGTATAACGTATAACGTATAAAGTATAACGTATAACGTATAACGTATAACGTATAACGTATAACGTATAACGTATAACGTACAACGTATAACGTATAACGTATAACGAATAACGTAAAACGTATAACGTATAACGTATAACGTATAACGTATAACGTATAACATGCAATGTATAACGTATAACGTATAATGTATAGCGTATAACGTATAACGTATAACGTATAACGTATAACGTACAACGTATAACGTATCACGTATAACGTATTACGAATAACGTATAACGTATAACGTATAACGTAACACCTATAACGTATAAAGTATAACGTATAACGTATAACGTATAACGTATAACGTGTAACGTATATCGTATAACGTATGACGTATAACGAATAACGTAAAACGTATAACGTATAACGTATAACGTATAACGTATACGAAGAACGTATAAAGAATAACGTATAACGTATATCGTATAACGTACAACTTATAACGTATAACGTACAACGTATAACGTATAACGTATAACGTATAACGTATAACTTATAACGTATAACGTATAACGTATAACGTATAACGTATAACGTATAACGTATAACGTATAACGTATAACGTATAACGTATAACGTACAAAGTATAACGTATCACGTGTAACGTATTACGAATAACCTATAACGTATAACGTATAACGTAACCCCTATAACGTATAAAGTATAACGTATAACGTATATCGTATAACGTATAACGTATATCGTATATCGTAAAACGTATAACGTATAACGTATAACGTATAACGTGTAACGAAGTACGTATAACGAATAACGTATAACGTATATCGTATAACGTACAGCTTATAACGTATAACGTACAACGTATAACGTACAACGTATAACGTATAACGTATAACGTATAAAGTATAACGTATAACGTATAACGTATAACGTATAAAGTATAACGTGTAACGAATAACGTATAACGTATAACGTATAACGTATAACGTATAACGTATAACGTATAACGTATAACGTATAAAGTATAACGTACAAAGTATAAAGTATCACGTATAACGTATTACGAATAACCTATAACGTATAACGTATAACGTAACCCCTATAACGTATAAAGTATAACGTATAACGTATATCGTATAACGTATAACGTATATCGTATATCGTAAAACGTATATCGTATATCGTAAAACGTATAACGTATAACGTATAACGTATAACGTGTAACGAAGTACGTATAACGAATAACGTATAACGTATATCGTATAACGTACAACTTATAACGTATAACGTATAAAGTATAACGTATAACGTATAACGTATAACGTATAAAGTATAACGTGTAACGAATAACGTATAACGTATAACGTATAACGTATAACGTATAACGTATAACGTATAACGTATAACGTATAAAGTATAACGTACAAAGTATAAAGTATCACGTATAACGTATTACGAATAACCTATAACGTATAACGTATAACGTAACCCCTATAACGTATAAAGTATAACGTATAACGTATATCGTATAACGTATAACGTATATCGTATATCGTAAAACGTATATCGTATATCGTAAAACGTATAACGTATAACGTATAACGTGTAACGTGTAACGAAGTACGTATAACGAATAACGTATAACGTATATCGTATAACGTACAACTTATAACGTATAACGCACAACGTATAACGTACAACGTATAACGTATAACGTATAACGTATAACGTATAACGTATAACGTATAACGTATAACGTATAACGTATAAAGTATAACGTATAACGTATAACGTATAACGTATAACGTATAACGTATAACGTATAACGTATAACGTATATCGTATAACGTATAACGTATAACGAATAACGTAAAACGTATAACGTATAACGTATAACGAAGAACGTATAAAGAATAACGTATAACGTATATCGTATAACGTACAACTTATAACGTATAATGTACAACGTATAACGTATAACGTATAACGTACAACGTATAACGTATAACGTATAACGTATAACGTATAACGAATAACGTAAAACGTATAACGTATAACGTATAACGTATAACGTATAACGTATAACATGCAATGTATAACGTATAACGTATAATGTATAGTGTATAACGTATAACGTATAACGTATAACGTATAAAGTATAACGTATAACGTATAACGTATAACGTATAACGTATAACGTATATCGTATATCGTAAAACGTATATCGTATATCGTAAAACGTATAACGTATAATGTATAGCGTATAACGTATAACGTATAACGTATAACGTACAAAGTATAAAGTATCACGTATAACGTATTACGAATAACCTATAACGTATAACGTATAACGTAACCCCTATAACGTATAAAGTATAACGTATAACGTATATCGTATAACGTATAACGTATATCGTATATCGTAAAACGTATATCGTATATCGTAAAACGTATAACGGATAACGTATAACGTATAACGTGTAACGAAGTACGTATAACGTATAACGTATAACGTATAACGTATAACGTTTAACGTATAACGTATAACGTATAGCGTACAACGTATAACGCATAACGTATAATGTATAACGTATAACCTATGACGTATAACGTATAACGTATAACGTATAACGTATAACGTATAACGTATAACGTATAACGTATAACCTATGACGTATAACGTGTAACGTATAACGTATAACGTATAACGTATAACGTATAACGTATAACGTATAACGTATAACGTATAACGTATAACGTATAACGTATAACGTATAACGTATAACGTTTAACGTATAACGTATAACGTATAAAGTATAACGTATAACGTATAACGTATAACGTATAACGTATAACGTATAACGTATAACGTATACGAAGAACGTATAAAGAATAACGTATAACGTATATCGTATAACGTACAACTTATAACGTATAACGTACAACGTATAACGTGTGACGTATAACGTATAACGTATAACGTATAACGTATAACGTATAACGTATAACGTATAACGTATAACGTATAACGTATAACGTATAACGTATAACGTATAACGTACAAAGTATAACGTATCACGTGTAACGTATTACGAATAACCTATAACGTATAACGTATAACGTAACCCCTATAACGTATAAAGTATAACGTGTAACGTATATCGTATAACGTATAACGTATAACGTACAACGTATAACGTATCACGTATAACGTATTACGAATAACGTATAACGTATAACGTATAACGTAACACCTATAACGTATAAAGTATAACGTATAACGTATAACGTATAACGTATAACGTATAACGTATAACGTATATCGTATAACGTATAACGTATAACGAATAACGTAAAACGTATAACGTATAACGTATAACGTATAACGTATACGAAGAACGTATAAAGAATAACGTATAACGTATATCGTATAACGTACAACTTATAACGTATAACGTACAACGTATAACGTATAACGTATAACGTATAACGTATAACGTATAACGTATAACGTATAACGTATAACGTATAACGTACAACGTATAACGCATAACGTATAATGTATAACGTATAACCTATGACGTATAACGTATAACGTATAACGTATAACGTATAACGTATAACGTATAACGTATAACGTATAACCTATGACGTATAACGTGTAACGTATAACGTATAACGTATAACGTATAACGTATAACGTATAACGTATAACGTATAACGTATAACGTATAACGTATAACGTATAACGCATAACATGTAATGTATAACGTATAACGTATAACGTATAACGTATAACGTATATCGTATAACGTACAACGTATAACGTATAACGTATAACGTATAACGTATAACGTATAACGCATAACATGTAATGTGTAACGTATAACGTATAATGTATAACGTATAACGTATAACGTATGACGTACAAATTATAACGTATCACGTATATCGTATTACGAATAACGTATAACGTATAACGTATAACGTAACCCCTATAACGTATAAAGTATAACGTATAACGTATATCGTATAACGTATAACGTATATCGTATATCTTAAAACGTATAACGTATAACGTATAACGTATAACGTGTAACGAAGTACGTATAACGAATAACGTATAACGTATAACGTATAACGTATAACGTATAAAGTATAACGTGTAACGAATAACGTATAACGTATAACGTATAACGTATAACGTATAACGTATAACGTATAACGTATAACGTATAAAGTATAACGTACAAAGTATAAAGTATCATGTATAACGTATTACGAATAACCTATAACGTATAACGTATAACGTAACCCCTATAACGTATAAAGTATAACGTATAACGTATATCGTATAACGTATAACGTATATCGTATATCGTAAAACGTATATCGTATATCGTAAAACGTATAACGTATAACGTATAACGTATAACGTGTAACGAAGTACGTATAACGAATAACGTATAACGTATATCGTATAACGTACAACTTATAACGTATAACGTACAACGTATAACGTACAACGTATAACGTATAACGTATAACGTATAACGTATAACGTATAACGTATAACGTATAACGTATAACATATAAAGTATAACGTATAACGTATAACGTATAACGTATAACGTATAACGTATAACGTATAACGTATAACGTATATCGTATAACGTATAACGTATAACGAATAACGTAAAACGTATAACGTATAACGTATAACGAAGAACGTATAAAGAATAACGTATAACGTATATCGTATAACGTACAACTTATAACGTATAATGTACAACGTATAACGTATAACGTATAACGTATAACGTATAACGTATAACGTATAACGTATAACGTATAACGTATAACGAATAACGTAAAACGTATAACGTATAACGTATAACGTATAACGTATAACGTATAACATGCAATGTATAACGTATAACGTATAATGTATAGTGTATAACGTATAACGTATAACGTATAACGTATAAAGTATAACGTATAACGTATAACGTATAACGTATAACGTATAACGTATATCGTATATCGTAAAACGTATATCGTATATCGTAAAACGTATAACGTATAATGTATAGCGTATAACGTATAACGTATAACGTATAACGTACAAAGTATAAAGTATCACGTATAACGTATTACGAATAACCTATAACGTATAACGTATAACGTAACCCCTATAACGTATAAAGTATAACGTATAACGTATATCGTATAACGTATAACGTATATCGTATATCGTAAAACGTATATCGTATATCGTAAAACGTATAACGTATAACGTATAACGTATAACGTGTAACGAAGTACGTATAACGAATAACGTATAACGTATATCGTATAACGTACAACTTATAACGTATAACGTACAACGTATAACGTACAACGTATAACGTATAACGTATAACGTATAACGTATAACGTATAACGTACAACGTATAACGTATAACGTATAACGTATAAAGTATAACGTATAACGTATAACGTATAACGTATAACGTATAACGTATAACGTATAACGTATAACGTATATCGTATAACGTATAACGTATAACGAATAACGTAAAACGTATAACGTATAACGTATAACGAAGAACGTATAAAGAATAACCTATAACGTATATCGTATAACGTACAACTTATAACGTATAATGTACAACGTATAACGTATAACGTATAACGTATAACGTATAACGTATAACGTTTAACGTATAACGTATAACGTATAGCGTATAACGTATAACGCATAACGTATAATGTATAACGTATAACCTATGACGTATAACGTATAACGTATAACGTATAACGTATAACGTATAACGTATAACGTATAACCTATGACGTATAACGTGTAACGTATAACGTATAACGTATAACGTATAACGTATAACGTATAACGTATAACGTATAACGTATAACGTATAACGTATAACGTATAACGTATAACGTTTAACGAATAACGTATAACGTATAAAGTATAACGTATAACGTATAACGTATAACGTATAACGTATAACGTATAACGTATAACGTATACGAAGAACGTATAAAGAATAACGTATAACGTATATCGTATAACGTACAACTTATAACGTATAACGTACAACGTATAACGTATGACGTATAACGTATAACGTATAACGTATAACGTATAACGTATAACGTATAACGTATAACGTATAACGTATAACGTATAACGTATAACGTATAACGTATAACGTATAACGTACAAAGTATAACGTATCACGTGTAACGTATTACGAATAACCTATAACGTATAACGTATAACGTAACCCCTATAACGTATAAAGTATAACGTATAACGTATATCGTATAACGTATAACGTATAACGTACAACGTATAACGTATCACGTATAACGTATTACGAATAACGTATAACGTATAACGTATAACGTAACACCTATAACGTTTAAAGTATGACGTATAACGTATAACGTATAACGTATAACGTATAACGTATAACGTATAACGTTTATCGTATAACGTATAACGTATAACGAATAACGTAAAACGTATAACGTATAACGTATAACGTATAACGTATACGAAGAACGTATAAAGAATAACGTATAACGTATATCGTATAACGTACAACTTATAACGTATAACGTACAACGTATAACGTATAACGTATAACGTATAACGTATAACGTATAACGTATAACGTATAACGTATAACGTATATCGTATAACGTATAACGTATAACGAATAACGTAAAACGTATAACGTATAACGTATAACGTATAACGTATACGAAGAACGTATAAAGAATAACGTATAACATATATCGTATAACGTACAACTTATAACGTATAACGTACAACGAATAACGTATAACGTATATCGTATAACGTACAACTTATAACGTATAACGTACAACGTATAACGTACAACGTATAACGTATAACGTATAACGTATAACGTATAACGTATAACGTATAACGTATAACGTATAACGTATAACGTATAACATATAACGTATAGCGTATAACGTATAACGTATAACGTATAACGTATAACGTATAACGTATAACGTATATCGTATAACGTACAACGTATAACGTATACCGTATAACGTATAACTAATAACGTATAACGTATAACGAATATCGTACAACGTATAACGCATAACGTATAACGTATAACGTATAACGTATAACGCATAACGTATAACGTATAACGTATAACCTATGACGTATAACGTATAACGTATAACGTATAACGTATAACGTATAACGTATAACGTATAACGTATAACATATAACGTATAACGTATAACGAATAACGTAAAACGTATGACGCATTACATACTACGTATAACGTATAACGTTCAACGTATAACCTATGACGTATGACGTATAACTTATAACGTATAACGTATAACGTATAACGTATAACCTATAACGTATAACGTATAACGTATAACGTATAACGTGTAACGTATAACGTATAACGTATAACGTATAACGTATAACGTATAACGTATAACGTATAACGTATAACGCATAACACGTAATGTATAACGTATAACGTATAATGTATAACGCATAACCTATAACGTATAACGTACAAAGTATAACGTATCACGTATAACGTATTACGTATAACGTATAACGTATAACGTATAACGTATATCATAGAACGTATAACGTATAACGTATAACGTATAACGTATAACGTATAACGTATAACGTATAACGTATAACGTATAACGTATAACGTATAACGTATAACGTATAACGTATAACGTATAACGTATAACGTATAACGTATAACGTATAACGTATAACGTATAACGTATAACGTATAACGTATAACGTATAACGTATAACGTATACCGTGTAACGAAGTACGTATAACGAATAACGTATAACGTATATCGTATAACGTAAAACTTATAACGTATAACGTACAACGTATAACGTATAACGTATAACATATAACGTATAACGTATAACGTATAACGTATAACGTATAACGTATAAAGTATAACGTATAACGTATAACGTATAACGTATAACGTATAACGTATAACGTATAACGTACAACGTATAACGTATAACGTATAACGAATAACGTAAAACGTATAACGTATAACGTATAACGTATAACGTATAACGTATAACATGCAATGTATAACGTATAACGTATAATGTATAGCGTATAACGTATAACGTATAACGTATAACGTATAACGTACAACGTATAACGTATCACGTATAACGTATTACGAATAACGTATAACGTATAACGTATAACGTAACACCTATAACGTATAAAGTATAACGTATAACGTATAACGTATAACGTATAACGTGTAACGTATATCGTATAACGTATGACGTATAACGAATAACGTAAAACGTATAACGTATAACGTATAACGTATAACGTATACGAAGAACGTATAAAGAATAACGTATAACGTATATCGTATAACGTACAACTTATAACGTATAACGTACAACGTATAACGTATAACGTATAACGTATAACGTATAACTTATAACGTATAACGTATAACGTATAACGTATAACGTATAACGTATAACGTATAACGTATAACGTATAACGTATAACGTATAACGTACAAAGTATAACGTATCACGTGTAACGTATTACGAATAACCTATAACGTATAACGTATAACGTAACCCCTATAACGTATAAAGTATAACGTATAACGTATATCGTATAACGTATAACGTATATCGTATATCGTAAAACGTATAACGTATAACGTATAACGTATAACGTGTAACGAAGTACGTATAACGAATAACGTATAACGTATATCGTATAACGTACAGCTTATAACGTATAACGTACAACGTATAACGTACAACGTATAACGTATAACGTATAACGTATAAAGTATAACGTATAACGTATAACGTATAACGTATAAAGTATAACGTGTAACGAATAACGTATAACGTATAACGTATAACGTATAACGTATAACGTATAACGTATAACGTATAACGTATAAAGTATAACGTACAAAGTATAAAGTATCACGTATAACGTATTACGAATAACCTATAACGTATAACGTATAACGTAACCCCTATAACGTATAAAGTATAACGTATAACGTATATCGTATAACGTATAACGTATATCGTATATCGTAAAACGTATATCGTATATCGTAAAACGTATAACGTATAACGTATAACGTATAACGTGTAACGAAGTACGTATAACGAATAACGTATAACGTATATCGTATAACGTACAACTTATAACGTATAACGTATAAAGTATAACGTATAACGTATAACGTATAACGTATAAAGTATAACGTGTAACGAATAACGTATAACGTATAACGTATAACGTATAACGTATAACGTATAACGTATAACGTATAACGTATAAAGTATAACGTACAAAGTATAAAGTATCACGTATAACGTATTACGAATAACCTATAACGTATAACGTATAACGTAACCCCTATAACGTATAAAGTATAACGTATAACGTATATCGTATAACGTATAACGTATATCGTATATCGTAAAACGTATATCGTATATCGTAAAACGTATAACGTATAACGTATAACGTGTAACGTGTAACGAAGTACGTATAACGAATAACGTATAACGTATATCGTATAACGTACAACTTATAACGTATAACGCACAACGTATAACGTACAACGTATAACGTATAACGTATAACGTATAACGTATAACGTATAACGTATAACGTATAACGTATAACGTATAAAGTATAACGTATAACGTATAACGTATAACGTATAACGTATAACGTATAACGTATAACGTATAACGTATATCGTATAACGTATAACGTATAACGAATAACGTAAAACGTATAACGTATAACGTATAACGAAGAACGTATAAAGAATAACGTATAACGTATATCGTATAACGTACAACTTATAACGTATAATGTACAACGTATAACGTATAACGTATAACGTACAACGTATAACGTATAACGTATAACGTATAACGTATAACGAATAACGTAAAACGTATAACGTATAACGTATAACGTATAACGTATAACGTATAACATGCAATGTATAACGTATAACGTATAATGTATAGTGTATAACGTATAACGTATAACGTATAACGTATAAAGTATAACGTATAACGTATAACGTATAACGTATAACGTATAACGTATATCGTATATCGTAAAACGTATATCGTATATCGTAAAACGTATAACGTATAATGTATAGCGTATAACGTATAACGTATAACGTATAACGTACAAAGTATAAAGTATCACGTATAACGTATTACGAATAACCTATAACGTATAACGTATAACGTAACCCCTATAACGTATAAAGTATAACGTATAACGTATATCGTATAACGTATAACGTATATCGTATATCGTAAAACGTATATCGTATATCGTAAAACGTATAACGGATAACGTATAACGTATAACGTGTAACGAAGTACGTATAACGTATAACGTATAACGTATAACGTATAACGTTTAACGTATAACGTATAACGTATAGCGTACAACGTATAACGCATAACGTATAATGTATAACGTATAACCTATGACGTATAACGTATAACGTATAACGTATAACGTATAACGTATAACGTATAACGTATAACGTATAACCTATGACGTATAACGTGTAACGTATAACGTATAACGTATAACGTATAACGTATAACGTATAACGTATAACGTATAACGTATAACGTATAACGTATAACGTATAACGTATAACGTATAACGTTTAACGTATAACGTATAACGTATAAAGTATAACGTATAACGTATAACGTATAACGTATAACGTATAACGTATAACGTATAACGTATACGAAGAACGTATAAAGAATAACGTATAACGTATATCGTATAACGTACAACTTATAACGTATAACGTACAACGTATAACGTGTGACGTATAACGTATAACGTATAACGTATAACGTATAACGTATAACGTATAACGTATAACGTATAACGTATAACGTATAACGTATAACGTATAACGTATAACGTACAAAGTATAACGTATCACGTGTAACGTATTACGAATAACCTATAACGTATAACGTATAACGTAACCCCTATAACGTATAAAGTATAACGTGTAACGTATATCGTATAACGTATAACGTATAACGTACAACGTATAACGTATCACGTATAACGTATTACGAATAACGTATAACGTATAACGTATAACGTAACACCTATAACGTATAAAGTATAACGTATAACGTATAACGTATAACGTATAACGTATAACGTATAACGTATATCGTATAACGTATAACGTATAACGAATAACGTAAAACGTATAACGTATAACGTATAACGTATAACGTATACGAAGAACGTATAAAGAATAACGTATAACGTATATCGTATAACGTACAACTTATAACGTATAACGTACAACGTATAACGTATAACGTATAACGTATAACGTATAACGTATAACGTATAACGTATAACGTATAACGTATAACGTATAACGTATAACGTATAACGTATAACGTATAACGTATAACGTACAAAGTATAACGTATCACGTGTAACGTATTACGAATAACCTATAACGTATAACGTATAACGTAACCCCTATAACGTATAAAGTGTAACGTATAACGTATATCGTATAACGTATAACGTATATCGTATATCGTAAAACGTATAACGTATAACGTATAACGTATAACGTGTAACGAAGTACGTATAACGAATAACGTATAACGTATATCGTATAACGTACAACTTATAACGTATAACGTACAACGTATAACGTACAACGTATAACGTATAACGTATAACGTATAACGTATAACGTATAACGTATAACGTATAACGTATAACGTATAAAGTATAACGTATAACGTATAACGTATAACGTATAACGTATAACGTATAACGTATAACATGTAATGTATAACGCATAACGTATAATGTATAGCGTATAACGTATAACGTATAACGTATAACGTACAAAGTATAAAGTATCACGTATAACGTATTACGAATAACCTATAACGTATAACGTATAACGTAACCCCTATAACGTATAAAGTATAACGTATAACGTATATCGTATAACGTATAACGTATATCGTATATCGTAAAACGTATATCGTATATCGTAAAACGTATAACGTATAACGTATAACGTATAACGTGTAACGAAGTACGTATAACGAATAACGTATAACGTATATCGTATAACGTACAACTTATAACGTATAACGTACAACGTATAACGTAGAACGTATAACGTATAACGTATAACGTATAACGTATAACGTATAACGTATAACGTATAACGTATAACGTATAACGTATAACGTATAACGTATAACGTATAACGTATAACGTATAACGTATAACGTATAACGAATAACGTAAAACGTATAACGTATAACGTATAACGAAGAACGTATAAAGAATAACGTATAACGTATATCGTATAACGTACAACTTATAACGTATAATGTACAACGTATAACGTATAACGTATAACGTATAACGTATAACGTATAACGTATAACGTATAACGTATAACGAATAACGTAAAACGTATAACGTATAACGTATAACGTATAACGTATAACGTATAACATGCAATGTATAACGTATAACGTATAATGTATAGTGTATAACGTATAACGTATAACGTATAACGTATAAAGTATAACGTATAACGTATAACGTATAACGTATAACGTATAACGTATATCGTATATCGTAAAACGTATATCGTATATCGTAAAACGTATAACGTATAATGTATAGCGTATAACGTATAACGTATAACGTATAACGTACAAAGTATAAAGTATCACGTATAACGTATTACGAATAACCTATAACGTATAACGTATAACGTAACCCCTATAACGTATAAAGTATAACGTATAACGTATATCGTATAACGTATAACGTATATCGTATATCGTAAAACGTATATCGTATATCGTAAAACGTATAACGGATAACGTATAACGTATAACGTGTAACGAAGTACGTATAACGAATAACGTATAACGTATAACGTATATCGTATAACGTACAACTTATAACGTATAACGTACAACGTATAACGTACAACGTATAACGTATAACGTATAACGTATAACGTATAACGTATAACGTATAACGTATAACGTATAACGTATAACGTATAACGTATAACGTATAAAGTATAACGTATAAGGTATAACGTATAACGTATAACGTATAACGTATAACGTATAACGTATAACGTATATCGTATAACGTATAACGTATAACGAATAACGTAAAACGTATAACGTATAACGTATAACGAAGAACGTATAAAGAATAACCTATAACGTATATCGTATAACGTACAACTTATAACGTATAATGTACAACGTATAACGTATAACGTATAACGTATAACGTATAACGTATAACGTTTAACGTATAACGTATAACGTATAGCGTACAACGTATAACGCATAACGTATAATGTATAACGTATAACCTATGACGTATAACGTATTACGTATAACGTATAACGTATAACGTATAACGTATAACGTATAACGTATAACCTATGACGTATAACGTGTAACGTATAACGTATAACGTATAACGTATAACGTATAACGTATAACGTATAACGTATAACGTATAACGTATAACGTATAACGTATAACGTATAACGTATAACGTATAACGTATAACGTTTAACGTATAACGTATAACGTATAACGTATAACGTATAACGTATAACCTATGACGTATAACGTATTACGTATAACGTATAACGTATAACGTACAAAGTATAACGTATCACGTGTAACGTATTACGAATAACCTATAACGTATAACGTATAACGTAACCCCTATAACGTATAAAGTATAACGTATAACGTATATCGTATAACGTATAACGTATATCGTATATCGTAAAACGTATAACGTATAACGTATAACGTATAACGTGTAACGAAGTACGTATAACGAATAACGTATAACGTATATCGTATAACGTACAACTTATAACGTATAACGTACAACGTATAACGTATCACGTGTAACGTATTACGAATAACCTATAACGTATAACGTATAACGTAACCCCTATAACGTATAAAGTATAACGTATAACGTATATCGTATAACGTATAACGTATATCGTATATCGTAAAACGTATAACGTATAACGTATAACGTATAACGTATAACGTATAACGTATAACGTATAACGTATAACGTATAACGTATAACGTACAACGTATAACGTATCACGTGTAACGTATTACGAATAACCTATAACGTATAACGTATAACGTAACCCCTATAACGTATAAAGTATAACGTATAACGTATATCGTATAACGTATAACGTATATCGTATATCGTAAAACGTATAACGTATAACGTATAAAGTATAACGTATAACGTATATCGTATAACGTATAACGTATATCGTATATCGTAAAACGTATATCGTATATCGTAAAACGTATAACGTATAACGTATAACGTATAACGTGTAACGAAGTACGTATAACGAATAACGTATAACGTATATCGTATAACGTACAACTTATAACGTATAACGTACAACGTATAACGTAGAACGTATAACGTATAACGTATAACGTATAACGTATAACGTATAACGTATAACGTATAACGTATAACGTATAAAGTATAACGTATAACGTATAACGTATAACGTATAACGTATAACGTATAACGTATAACGTATAACGTATATCGTATAACGTATAACGTATAACGAATAACGTAAAACGTATAACGTATAACGTATAACGAAGAACGTATAAAGAATAACGTATAACGTATATCGTATAACGTACAACTTATAACGTATAATGTACAACGTATAACGTATAACGTATAACGTATAACGTATAACGTATAACGTATAACGTATAACGAATAACGTAAAACGTATAACGTAACACCTATAACGTATAAAGTATAACGTATAACGTATAACGTATAACGTATAACGTATAACGTATAACGTATAACGTATATCGTATAACGTATAACGTATAACGAATAACGTAAAACGTATAACGTATAACGTATAACGTATAACGTATACGAAGAACGTATAAAGAATAACGTATAACGTATATCGTATAACGTACAACTTATAACGTATAACGTACAACGTATAACGCATAACGCATAACGTATAACGTATAACGTATAACGTATAACGTATAACGTATAACGTATAACGTATAACGTATAAAGTATAACGTATAACGTATAACGTATAACGTATAAAGTATAACGTATAACGTATAACGTATAACGTATAACGTATAATGTACAACGTATAACGTATAACGTATAACGTATAACGTATAACGTATAACGTTTAACGTATAACGTATAACGTATAGCGTATAACGTATAACGCATAACGTATAATGTATAACGTATAACCTATGACGTATAACGTATAACGTATAACGTATAACGTATAACGTATAACGTATAACGTATAACCTATGACGTATAACGTGTAACGTATAACGTATAACGTATAACGTATAACGTATAACGTGTAACGAAGAACGTATAAAGAATAACGTATAACGTATATGGTATAACGTACAACTTATAACGTATAACGTACAACGTATAACGCATAACGCATAACGTATAACGTATAACGTATAACGTATAACGTATAACGTATAACGCATAACGTATAACGTATAACGTATAACCTATGACGTATAACGTATAACGTATAACGTATAACGCATAACGTATAACGTATAACGTATAACGTATAACGTATAACGTATAACGTATAACGTATAACGTATAACGAATAACGTAAAACGTATGACGCATTACATACTACGTATAACGTATAACGTTCAACGTATAACCTATGACGTATAACGTATAACTTATAACGTATAACGTATAACGTATAACGTATAACGTATATCGAGTAACGTATAACCTATAACGTATAACGTATAACGTATATCGTATAACGTACAACTTATAACGTATAATGTACAACGTATAACGTATAACGTATAACGTATAACGTATAACGTATAACGTTTAACGTATAACGTATAACGTATAGCGTATAACGTATAACGCATAACGTATAATGTATAACGTATAACGCATAACGTATAACGTATAACGTATAACGTATAACGCATAACGTATAACGTATAACGTATAACCTATGACGTATAACGCATAACGTATAACGTATAACGTATAACGTATAACGTATAACGTATAACGTATAACGTATAACGTATAACGTATAACGTATAACGTATAACGTATAACGAATAACGTAAAACGTATGACGCAATACATACTACGTATAACGTATAACGTTCAACGTATAACCTATGACGTATGACGTATAACTTATAACGTATAACGTACAACGTATAACGTATAACGTATAACGTATAACGTATAACGTATAACGTATAACGTATACGAAGAACGTATAAAGAATAACGTATAACGTATATCGTATAACGTACAACTTATAACGTATAACGTACAACGTATAACGCATAACGCATAACGTATAACGTATAACGTATAACGTATAACGTATAACGTATAACGTATAACGTATAACGTATAACGTATAACGTATAACGTATAACGTATAACGTATAACGTATAACGTATAACATGTAACGTATAACGTATAACGAATAACGTAAAACGTATGACGCAATACATACTACGTATAACGTATAACGTTCAACGTATAACCTATGACGTATGACGTATAACTTATAACGTATAACGTACAACGTATAACGTATAACGTATAACGTATAACGTATAACGTATAACGTATAACGTATAACGTATAACGTATAACGTATAACGTATAACGTATAACGTATAACGTATAACGTATAACGTATAACGTATAACGTATAACGTATAACGTATAACGTATAACGTATAACGTATGACGCATAACATGTAATGTATAACGTATAACGTATAATGTATAACGTATAACGTATAACGTATAACGTATAACTTATAACGTGTAACGCATAACGTATAACGTATAACGTATAACGTATAACGTATAACGTATGACGCATAACATGTAATGTATAACGTATAACGTATAATGTATAACGTATAACGTATAACGTATAACGTATAACTTATAACGTGTAACGCATAACATGTAATGTATAACGTATAACGTATAACGTATAACGTATAACGTATATCGTATAACGTACAACGTATAACGTATAACGTATAACGTATAACGTATAACGTATAACGCATAACATGTAATGTATAACGTATAACGTATAATGTATAACGTATAACGTATAACGTATGACGTACAAAGTATAACGTATCACGTATATCGTATTACGAATAACGTATAACGTATAACGTATAACGTAACACCTATAACGTATAAAGTATAACGTATAACGTATATCGTATAACGTATAACGTATATCGTATATCTTAAAACGTATAACGTATAACGTATAACGTATAACGTATAACGTGTAACGAAGTACGTATAACGAATAACGTATAACGTATATCGTACAACGTACAACTTATAACGTATAACGTACAACGTATAACGTACAACGTATAACGTATAACGTATAACGTATAACGTATAACGTATAACGTATAACGTATAACGTATAACGTATAACATATAACGTATAGCGTATAACGTATAACGTATAATGTATAACGTATAACGTATAACGTATAACGTATATCGTATAACGTACAACGTATAACGTATACCGTATAACGTATAACTAATAACGTATAACGTATAACGAATATCGTACAACGTATAACGCATAACGTATAACGTATAACGTATAACGTATAACGCATAACGTATAACGTATAACGTATAACCTATGACGTATAACGTATAACGTATAACGTATAACGTATAACGTATAACGTATAACGTATAACGTATAACGTATAACGTATAACGTATAACATATAACGTATAACGTATAACGAATAACGTAAAACGTATGACGCATTACATACTACGTATAACGTATAACGTTCAACGTATAACCTATGACGTATGACGTATAACTTATAACGTATAACGTATAACGTATAACGTATAACCTATAACGTATAACGTATAACGTATAACGTATAACGTGTAACGTATAACGTATAACGTATAACGTATAACGTATAACGTATAACGTATAACGTATAACGTATAACGTGTAACGTATAACGTATAACGTATAACGTATAACGTATAACGTATAACATATAACGTATAACGTATAATGTATAATGTATAACGTATAACGTATAACGTATAACGTATAACGTATAACGTAAAACGTATGACGTATAACGTATAGCGTATAACGTATAACGCATAACGTATAATGTATAACGTATAACCTATGACGTATAACGTGTAACGTATAACGTATAACATATAACGTATAGCGTATAACGTATAACGTATAACGTATAACGTATAACGTATAACGTATAACGTATATCGTATAACGTACAACGTATAACGTATACCGTATAACGTATAACTAATAACGTATAACGTATAACGTATAACGCATAACGTATAACGTATAACCAATGACGTATAACGTATAACGTATAACGTATAACGTATAACGTATAACGTATAACGTATAACGTATAACGTATAACGTATAACATATAACGTATAACGTATAACGAATAACGTAAAACGTATGACGCATTACATACTACGTATAACGTATAACGTTCAACGTATAACCTATGACGTATGACGTATAACTTATAACGTATAACGTATAACGTATAACGTATAACCTATAACGTATAACGTATAACGTATAACGTATAACGTATAACGTATAACGTATAACGTATAACGTATAACGTATAACGTATAACGTATAACGTATAACGTATAACGTATAACGTATAACATATAACGTATAACGTATAACGTATAATGTATAACGTATAACGTATAACGTATAACGTATAACGTATAACGTATAACGTATGACGTATAACGTATAGCGTATAAAGTATAACGCATAACGTATAATGTATAACGTATAACCTATGACGTATAACGTATAACGTATAACGTATAACGTATAACGTATAACGTATAACGTATAACCTATGACGTATAACGTGTAACGTATAACGTATAACGTATAACGTATAACGTATAACGTATAACGTATAACGTATAACGTATAACGTATAAAGTATAACGTATAACGTATAACGTATAACGTATAACGCATACCGAATAACGTATAACGTGCAACGAAGGACGCATAACGCATAACGTATAACGTATATCGTATAACGTATAATGTATAACGTATAACGCATAACGTATAACTTATAACGTATAACGTACAACGTATAACGTATAACGTATAACGTATAACGTATAACGTATAACGTATAACGTATAACGTATAACGTATAACGTATAACGTATAACGTATAACGTATAACGTATAACGTATAACGTATAACGTATAACGTATAACGTATAACGTATAACGTATAACGTATAACGTATAACGTATAACGTATAACGTATAACGTATAACGTATAACGTATAACGTATAACGTATAACGTATAACGTATAACGTATAACGTATAACGTATAACGTATAACGTATAACGTATAACGTATAACGTATAACGTATAACGTATAACGTATAACGTATAACGTATAACGTATAACGTATAACGTATAACGTATAACGTATAACGTATAACGTATAACGTATAACGTATGACGCATAACATGTAATGTATAACGTATAACGTATAATGTATAACGTATAACGTATAACGTATAACGTATAACGTATAACGTATAACGCATAACATGTAATGTATAACGTATAACGTATAACGTATAACGTATAACGTATAACGTATATCGTATAACGTACAACGTATAACGTATAACGTATAACGTATAACGTATAACGTATAACGCATAACATGTAATGTATAACGTATAACGTATAATGTATAACGTATAACGTATAACGTATGACGTACAAAGTATAACGTATCACGTATATCGTATTACGAATAACGTATAACGTATAACGTATAACGTAACCCCTATAACGTATAAAGTATAACGTATAACGTATATCGTATAACGTATAACGTATATCGTATATCTTAAAACGTATAACGTATAACGTATAACGTATAACGTGTAACGAAGTACGTATAACGAATAACGTATAACGTATATCGTACAACGTACAACTTATAACGTATAACGTACAACGTATAACGTACAACGTATAACGTATAACGTATAACGTATAACGTATAACGTATAACGTATAACGTATAACGTATAACGTATAACATATAACGTATAGCGTATAACGTATAACGGATAATGTATAACGTATAACGTATAACGTATAACGTATATCGTATAACGTACAACGTATAACGTATACCGTATAACGTATAACTAATAACGTATAACGTATAACGAATATCGTACAACGTATAACGCATAACGTATAACGTATAACGTATAACGTATAACGCATAACGTATAACGTATAACGTATAACCTATGACGTATAACGTATAACGTATAACGTATAACGTATAACGTATAACGTATAACGTATAACGTATAACGTGTAACATATAACGTATAACGTATAACGAATAACGTAAAACGTATGACGCATTACATACTACGTATAACGTATAACGTTCAACGTATAACCTATGACGTATGACGTATAACTTATAACGTATAACGTATAACGTATAACGTATAACCTATAACGTATAACGTATAACGTATAACGTATAACGTGTAACGTATAACGTATAACGTATAACGTATAACGTATAACGTATAACGTATAACGTATAACGTATAACGTATAACGTATAACGTATAACGCATAACATGTAATGTATAACGTATAACGTATAATGTATAACGTATAACGTATAACGTATAACGTACAAAGTATAACGTATCACGTATAACGTATTACGAATAACGTATAACGTATAACGTATAACGTAACCCCTATAACGTATAAAGTATAACGTATAACATATATCGTATAACGTATAACGTATATCGTATATCATAAAACGTATAACGCATAACGTATAACGTATAACGTGTAACGAAGTACGTGTAACGTATAACGTATAACGTATAACGTATAACGTATAACGTATAACGTATAACGTATAACGTATAACGTATAACGTATAACGTATAACGTATAAAGTATAACGTATAACGTATAACGTATATCGTATAACGTACAACGTATAACGTATACCGTATAACGTATAACTAATAACGTATAACGTATAACGTATAACGCATAACGTATAACGTATAACGTATAACCAATGACGTATAACGTATAACGTATAACGTATAACGTATAACGTATAACGTATAACGTATAACGTATAACATATAACGTATAACGTATAACGAATAACGTAAAACGTATGACGCATTACATACTACGTATAACGTATAACGTTCAACGTATAACCTATGACATATGACGTATAACTTATAACGTATAACGTATAACGTATAACGTATAACCTATAACGTATAACGTATAACGTATAACGTATAACGTATAACGTATAACGTATAACGTATAACGTATAACGTATAACGTATAACGTATAACGTATAACGTATAACGTATAACGTATAACGTATAACATATAACGTATAACGTATAACGTATAATGTATAACGTATAACGTATAACGTATAACGTATAACGTATAACGTATAACGTATGACGTATAACGTATAGCGTATAAAGTATAACGCATAACGTATAATGTATAACGTATAACCTATGACGTATAACGTATAACGTATAACGTATAACGTATAACTAATAACGTATAACGTATAACGAATATCGTAGAACGTATAACGCATAACGTATAACGTATAACGTATAACGTATATCGTATAACGTATAACGTATAATAAATAACGTAAAACGTATAACGTATAACGTATAACGTATAACGTGTAACGAAGAACGTATAATGAATAACGTATAACGTATATGGTATAACGTACAACTTATAACGTATAACGTACAACGTATAACGTATAACGTATAACGTATGACGTATAACGTATAGCGTATAACGTATAACGCATAACGTATAATGTATAACGTATAACGTATAACGTATAACGTATAACGTATAACGTATAACGTATAACGTATAACGTATAACGTATAACGTATAACGTATAACGTATAACGTATAACGTATAACGTATAACGTATAACATATAACGTATAGCGTATAACGTATAACGTATAACGTATAACGTATAACGTATAACGTATAACGTATATCGTATAACGTACAACGTATAACGTATACCGTATAACGTATAACCTATGACGTATAACGTATAACGTATAACGTATAACGTATAACGTATAACGTATAACGTATAACGTATAACGTATAACATATAACGTATAACGTATAACGAATAACGTAAAACGTATGACGCATTACATACTACGTATAACGTATAACGTTCAACGTATAACCTATGACGTATGACGTATAACTTATAACGTATAACGTACAACGTATAACGTATAACGTATAACGGATAACGTATAACGTATAACGTATAACGTAAAACGTATAACGTATAACGTATAACGGATAACGTATAACGTATAACGTATAACGTAAAACGTATAACGTATAACGTATAACGTATAACGTATAACGTATAACGTATAACGTATAACGTATAACGTATAACGTATAACGTATAACGTATAAAGTATAACGTATAACGTATAACGTATAACGTATAACGTATAACGTATAACGTATAACGTATAACGTATAACGTATAACGTATAACGTATAACGTATAACGTATAACGTATAACGTATAACGCATAACATGTAATGTATAACGTATAATGTATAACGTATAACGTATAACGTATAACGTACAAAGTATAACGTATCACGTATAACGTATTACGAATAACGTATAACGTATAACGTATAACGTAACCCCTATAACGTATAAAGTATAACGTATAACGTATATCGTATAACGTATAACGTATATCGTATTTCGTAAAACGTATAACGTATAACGTATAACGTATAACGTGTAACGAAGTACGTATAACGAATAACGTATAACGTATATCGTATAACGTACAACTTATAACGTATAACGTACAACGTATAACGTACAACGTATAACGTATAACGTATAACGTATAACGTATAACGTATAACGTATAACGTATAACGTATAACGTATAACGTATAAAGTATAACGTATAACGTATAACGTATAACGTATAACGTATAACGTATAACGTATAACGTATAACGTATAACGTATAACGTATAACGTAGAACGTATAACGTATAACGTATAACGTATATCGTATAACGTACAACGTATAACGTATACCGTATAACGTATAACTAATAACGTATAACGTATAACGAATATCGTACAACGTATAACGCATAACGTATAACGTATAACGTATAACGTATAACGCATAACGTATAACGTATATCGTATTTCGTAAAACGTATAACGTATAACGTATAACGTATAACGTGTAACGAAGTACGTATAACGAATAACGTATAACGTATATCGTATAAGGTACAACTTATAACGTATAACGTACAACGTATAACGTACAACGTATAACGTATAACGTATAACGTATAACGTATAACGTATAACGTATAACGTATAACGTATAACGTATAACGTATAAAGTATAACGTATAACGTATAACGTATAACGTATAACGTATAACGTATAACGTATAACGTATAACGTATAACGTATAACGTATAACGTATAACGTATAACGTATAACGTATAACGTATAACGTATAACGTATAACATATAACGTATAGCGTATAACGTATAACGTATAACGTATAACGTATAACGTATAACGTATAACGTATATCGTATAACGTACAACGTATAACGTATACCGTATAACGTATAACTAATAACGTATAACGTATAACGAATATCGTACAACGTATAACGCATAACGTATAACGTATAACGTATAACGTATAACGCATAACGTATAACGTATAACGTATAACCTATGACGTATAACGTATAAAGTATAACGGATAACGTATAACGTATAACGTATAACGTATAACGTATAACATATAACGTATAACGTATAACGAATAACGTAAAACGTATGACGCATTACATACTACGTATAACGTATAACGTTCAACGTATAACCTATGACGTATAACGTATAACTTATAACGTATAACGTATAACGTATAACGTATAACGTATAACCTATAACGTATAACGTATAACGTATAACGTATAACGTATAACGTATAACGTATAACGTATAACGTATAACGTATAACGTATAACGTATAACGTATAACGTATAACGTATAAAGTATAACGTATAACGTATAACGTATAACGTATAACGTATAACGTATAACGTATAACGTATAACGTATAACGTATAACGTATAACGTATAACGTATAACGTATAACGTATAACGTATAACGTATAACGTATAACGTATAACGCATAACATGTAATGTATAACGTATAACGTATAATGTATAACGTATAACGTATAACGTATAACGTACAAAGTATAACCTATCACGTATAACGTATTACGAATAACGTATAACGTATAACGTATAACGTAACCCCTATAACGTATAAAGTATAACGTATAACGTATGTCGTATAACGAATAACGTATATCGTATATCGTAAAACGTATATCGTATAACGTACAACTTATAACGTATAACGTACAACGTATAACGTATAACGTATAACGTATAACGTATAACGTATAATGTATAACGTATAACGTATAACGTATAAAGTATAACGTATAACGTATAACGTATAACGTATAACGTATAACGTATAACGTATAACGTATAACGTATAACGTATAACGTATAACGTATAACGTATGACGTATAACGAATAACGTAAAACGTATAACGTATAACGTATAACGTATAACGTATAACGTATAACGTGTAACGTATAACATGTAATGTATAACGTATAACGTATAAAGTATAACGTATAACGTATAACGTATAACGTATAACGTATAACGTATAACGTATAACGTATAACGTATAACGTATAACGTATAACGTAGAACGTATAACGTATAACGTATAACGTATATCGTATAACGTACAACGTATAACGTATACCGTATAACGTATAACTAATAACGTATAACGTATAACGAATATCGTACAACGTATAACGCATAACGTATAACGTATAACGTATAACGTATAACGCATAACGTATAACGTATATCGTATTTCGTAAAACGTATAACGTATAACGTATAACGTATAACGTGTAACGAAGTACGTATAACGAATAACGTATAACGTATATCGTATAAGGTACAACTTATAACGTATAACGTACAACGTATAACGTACAACGTATAACGTATAGCGTATAACGTATAACGTATAACGTATAACGTATAACGTATAACGTATAACGTATAACGTATAAAGTATAACGTATAACGTATAACGTATAACGTATAACGTATAACGTATAACGTATAACGTATAACGTATAACGTATAACGTATAACGTATAACGTATAACGTATAACGTATAACGTATAACGTATAACATATAACGTATAGCGTATAACGTATAACGTATAACGTATAACGTATAACGTATAACGTATAACGTATATCGTATAACGTACAACGTATAACGTATACCGTATAACGTATAACTAATAACGTATAACGTATAACGAATATCGTACAACGTATAACGCATAACGTATAACGTATAACGTATAACGTATAACGCATAACGTATAACGTATAACGTATAACCTATGACGTATAACGTATAAAGTATAACGGATAACGTATAACGTATAACGTATAACCTATGACGTATAACGTGTAACGTATAACGTATAACGTATAACGTATAACGTATAACGTATAACGTATAACGTATAACGTATAACGTATAAAGTATAACGTATAACGTATAACGTATAACGTATAACGCATACCGAATAACGTATAACGTGCAACGAAGGACGCATAACGCATAACGTATAACGTATATCGTATAACGTATAATGTATAACGTATAACGCATAACGTATAACTTATAACGTATAACGTACAACGTATAACGTATAACGTATAACGTATAACGTATAACGTATAACGTATAACGTATAACGTATAACGTATAACGTATAACGTATAACGTATAACGTATAACGTATAACGTATAACGTATAACGTATAACGTATAACGTATAACGTATAACGTATAACGTATAACGTATAACGTATAACGTATAACGTATAACGTATAACGTATAACGTATAACGTATAACGTATAACGTATAACGTATAACGTATAACGTATAACGTATAACGTATAACGTATAACGTATAACGTATAACGTATAACGTATAACGTATAACGTATAACGTATAACGTATAACGTATGACGCATAACATGTAATGTATAACGTATAACGTATAATGTATAACGTATAACGTATAACGTATAACGTATAACGTATAACGTATAACGCATAACATGTAATGTATAACGTATAACGTATAACGTATAACGTATAACGTATATCGTATAACGTACAACGTATAACGTATAACGTATAACGTATAACGTATAACGTATAACGTATAACGCATAACATGTAATGTATAACGTATAACGTATAATGTATAACGTATAACGTATAACGTATGACGTACAAAGTATAACGTATCACGTATATCGTATTACGAATAACGTATAACGTATAACGTATAACGTAACCCCTATAACGTATAAAGTATAACGTATAACGTATATCGTATAACGTATAACGTATATCGTATATCTTAAAACGTATAACGTATAACGTATAACGTATAACGTGTAACGAAGTACGTATAACGAATAACGTATAACGTATATCGTACAACGTACAACTTATAACGTATAACGTACAACGTATAACGTACAACGTATAACGTATAACGTATAACGTATAACGAATAACGTATAACGTATAACGTATAACGTATAACGTATAACGTATAACGTATAGCGTATAACGTATAACGTATAATGTATAACGTATAACGTATAACGTATAACGTATATCGTATAACGTACAACGTATAACGTATACCGTATAACGTATAACTAATAACGTATAACGTATAACGAATATCGTACAACGTATAACGCATAACGTATAACGTATAACGTATAACGTATAACGCATAACGTATAACGTATAACGTATAACCTATGACGTATAACGTATAACGTATAACGTATAACGTATAACGTATAACGTATAACGTATAACGTATAACGTATAACGTGTAACATATAACGTATAACGTATAACGAATAACGTAAAACGTATGACGCATTACATACTACGTATAACGTATAACGTTCAACGTATAACCTATGACGTATGACGTATAACTTATAACGTATAACGTATAACGTATAACGTATAACCTATAACGTATAACGTATAACGTATAACGTATAACGTGTAACGTATAACGTATAACGTATAACGTATAACGTATAACGTATAACGTATAACGTATAACGTATAACGTATAACGCATAACATGTAATGTATAACGTATAACGTATAATGTATAACGTATAACGTATAACGTATAACGTACAAAGTATAACGTATCACGTATAACGTATTACGAATAACGTATAACGTATAACGTATTACGTAACCCCTATAACGTATAAAGTATAACGTATAACATATATCGTATAACGTATAACGTATATCGTATATCATAAAACGTATAACGCATAACGTATAACGTATAACGTGTAACGAAGTACGTGTAACGTATAACGTATAACGTATAACGTATAACGTATAACGTATAACGTATAACGTATAACGTATAACGTATAACGTATAACGTATAAAGTATAACGTATAACGTATAACGTATAACGTATAACGTGTAACGTATAACGTATAACGTATAACGTATAACGTATAACGTATAACGTATAACGTATAACGTGTAACGTATAACGTATAACGTATAACGTATAACGTATAACGTATAACATATAACGTATAACGTATAATGTATAATGTATAACGTATAACGTATAACGTATAACGTATAACGTATAACGTAAAACGTATGACGTATAACGTATAGCGTATAACGTATAACGCATAACGTATAATGTATAACGTATAACCTATGACGTATAACGTGTAACGTATAACGTATAACATATAACGTATAGCGTATAACGTATAACGTATAACGTATAACGTATAACGTATAACGTATAACGTATATCGTATAACGTACAACGTATAACGTATACCGTATAACGTATAACTAATAACGTATAACGTATAACGTATAACGCATAACGTATAACGTATAACGTATAACCAATGACGTATAACGTATAACGTATAACGTATAACGTATAACGTATAACGTATAACGTATAACATATAACGTATAACGTATAACGAATAACGTAAAACGTATGACGCATTACATACTACGTATAACGTATAACGTTCAACGTATAACCTATGACATATGACGTATAACTTATAACGTATAACGTATAACGTATAACGTATAACCTATAACGTATAACGTATAACGTATAACGTATAACGTATAACGTATAACGTATAACGTATAACGTATAACGTATAACGTATAACGTATAACGTATAACGTATAACGTATAACGTATAACATATAACGTATAACGTATAACGTATAATGTATAACGTATAACGTATAACGTATAACGTATAACGTATAACGTATAACGTATGACGTATAACGTATAGCGTATAAAGTATAACGCATAACGTATAATGTATAACGTATAACCTATGACGTATAACGTATAACGTATAACGTATAACGTATAACTAATAACGTATAACGTATAACGAATATCGTAGAACGTATAACGCATAACGTATAACGTATAACGTATAACGTATATCGTATAACGTATAACGTATAATAAATAACGTAAAACGTATAACGTATAACGTATAACGTATAACGTGTAACGAAGAACGTATAATGAATAACGTATAACGTATATGGTATAACGTACAACTTATAACGTATAACGTACAACGTATAACGTATAACGTATAACGTATGACGTATAACGTATAGCGTATAACGTATAACGCATAACGTATAATGTATAACGTATAACGTATAACGTATAACGTATAACGTATAACGTATAACGTATAACGTATAACGTATAACGTATAACGTATAACGTATAACGTATAACGTATAACGTATAACGTATAACGTATAACATATAACGTATAGCGTATAACGTATAACGTATAACGTATAACGTATAACGTATAACGTATAACGTATATCCTATAACGTACAACGTATAACGTATACCGTATAACGTATAACCTATGACGTATAACGTATAACGTATAACGTATAACGTATAACGTATAACGTATAACGTATAACGTATAACGTATAACATATAACGTATAACGTATAACGAATAACGTAAAACGTATGACGCATTACATACTACGTATAACGTATAACGTTCAACGTATAACCTATGACGTATGACGTATAACTTATAACGTATAACGTACAACGTATAACGTATAACGTATAACGTATAACGGATAACGTATAACGTATAACGTATAACGTAAAACGTATAACGTATAACGTATAACGGATAACGTATAACGTATAACGTATAACGTAAAACGTATAACGTATAACGTATAACGTATAACGTATAACGTATAACGTATAACGTATAACGTATAACGTATAACGTATAACGTATAACGTATAAAGTATAACGTATAACGTATAACGTATAACGTATAACGTATAACGTATAACGTATAACGTATAACGTATAACGTATAACGTATAACGTATAACGTATAACGTATAACGTATAACGTATAACGTATAACGCATAACATGTAATGTATAACGTATAATGTATAACGTATAACGTATAACGTATAACGTACAAAGTATAACGTATCACGTATAACGTATTACGAATAACGTATAACGTATAACGTATAACGTAACCCCTATAACGTATAAAGTATAACGTATAACGTATATCGTATAACGTATAACGTATATCGTATTTCGTAAAACGTATAACGTATAACGTATAACGTATAACGTGTAACGAAGTACGTATAACGAATAACGTATAACGTATATCGTATAACGTACAACTTATAACGTATAACGTACAACGTATAACGTACAACGTATAACGTATAACGTATAACGTATAACGTATAACGTATAACGTATAACGTATAACGTATAACGTATAACGTATAAAGTATAACGTATAACGTATAACGTATAACGTATAACGTATAACGTATAACGTATAACGTATAACGTAGAACGTATAACGTATAACGTATAACGTATATCGTATAACGTACAACGTATAACGTATACCGTATAACGTATAACTAATAACGTATAACGTATAACGAATATCGTACAACGTATAACGCATAACGTATAACGTATAACGTATAACGTATAACGCATAACGTATAACGTATATCGTATTTCGTAAAACGTATAACGTATAACGTATAACGTATAACGTGTAACGAAGTACGTATAACGAATAACGTATAACGTATATCGTATAAGGTACAACTTATAACGTATAACGTACAACGTATAACGTACAACGTATAACGTATAACGTATAACGTATAACGTATAACGTATAACGTATAACGTATAACGTATAACGTATAACGTATAAAGTATAACGTATAACGTATAACGTATAACGTATAACGTATAACGTATAACGTATAACGTATAACGTATAACGTATAACGTATAACGTATAACGTATAACGTATAACGTATAACGTATAACGTATAACGTATAACGTATAACATATAACGTATAGCGTATAACGTATAACGTATAACGTATAACGTATAACGTATAACGTATAACGTATATCGTATAACGTACAACGTATAACGTATACCGTATAACGTATAACTAATAACGTATAACGTATAACGAATATCGTACAACGTATAACGCATAACGTATAACGTATAACGTATAACGTATAAAGCATAACGTATAACGTATAACGTATAACCTATGACGTATAACGTATAAAGTATAACGGATAACGTATAACGTATAACGTATAACGTATAACGTATAACATATAACGTATAACGTATAACGAATAACGTAAAACGTATGACGCATTACATACTACGTATAACGTATAACGTTCAACGTATAACCTATGACGTATAACGTATAACTTATAACGTATAACGTATAACGTATAACGTATAACGTATAACCTATAACGTATAACGTATAACGTATAACGTATAACGTATAACGTATAACGTATAACGTATAACGTATAACGTATAACGTATAACGTATAACGTATAACGTATAACGTATAAAGTATAACGTATAACGTATAACGTATAACGTATAACGTATAACGTATAACGTATAACGCATAACATGTAATGTATAACGTATAACGTATAATGTATAACGTATAACGTATAACGTATAACGTACAAAGTATAACCTATCACGTATAACGTATTACGAATAACGTATAACGTATAACGTATAACGTAACCCCTATAACGTATAAAGTATAACGTATAACGTATGTCGTATAACGAATAACGTATATCGTATATCGTAAAACGTATATCGTATAACGTACAACTTATAACGTATAACGTACAACGTATAACGTATAACGTATAACGTATAACGTATAACGTATAATGTATAACGTATAACGTATAACGTATAAAGTATAACGTATAACGTATAACGTATAACGTATAACGTATAACGTATAACGTATAACGTATAACGTATAACGTATAACGTATAACGTATGACGTATGACGTATAACGAATAACGTAAAACGTATAACGTATAACGTATAACGTATAACGTATAACGTATAACGTGTAACGTATAACATGTAATGTATAACGTATAACGTATAAAGTATAACGTATAACGTATAACGTATAACGTATAACGTATAACGTATAACGTATAACGTATAACGTATAACGTATAACGTATAACGTAGAACGTATAACGTATAACGTATAACGTATATCGTATAACGTACAACGTATAACGTATACCGTATAACGTATAACTAATAACGTATAACGTATAACGAATATCGTACAACGTATAACGCATAACGTATAACGTATAACGTATAACGTATAACGCATAACGTATAACGTATATCGTATTTCGTAAAACGTATAACGTATAACGTATAACGTATAACGTGTAACGAAGTACGTATAACGAATAACGTATAACGTATATCGTATAAGGTACAACTTATAACGTATAACGTACAACGTATAACGTACAACGTATAACGTATAACGTATAACGTATAACGTATAACGTATAACGTATAACGTATAACGTATAACGTATAACGTATAAAGTATAACGTATAACGTATAACGTATAACGTATAACGTATAACGTATAACGTATAACGTATAACGTATAACGTATAACGTATAACGTATAACGTATAACGTATAACGTATAACGTATAACGTATAACGTATAACGTATAACATATAACGTATAGCGTATAACGTATAACGTATAACGTATAACGTATAACGTATAACGTATAACGTATATCGTATAACGTACAACGTATAACGTATACCGTATAACGTATAACTAATAACGTATAACGTATAACGAATATCGTACAACGTATAACGCATAACGTATAACGTATAACGTATAACGTATAACGCATAACGTATAACGTATAACGTATAACCTATGACGTATAACGTATAAAGTATAACGGATAACGTATAACGTATAACGTATAACGTATAACGTATAACATATAACGTATAACGTATAACGAATAACGTAAAACGTATGACGCATTACATACTACGTATAACGTATAACGTTCAACGTATAACCTATGACGTATAACGTATAACTTATAACGTATAACGTATAACGTATAACGTATAACGTATAACCTATAACGTATAACGTATAACGTATAACGTATAACGTATAACGTATAACGTATAACGTATAACGTATAACGTATAACGTATAACGTATAACGTATAACGTATAACGTATAACGTATAAAGTATAACGTATAACGTATAACGTATAACGTATAACGTATAACGTATAACGTATAACGTATAACGTATAACGTATAACGTATAACGTATAACGTATAACGTATAACGTATAACGTATAACGTATAACGTATAACGTATAACGCATAACATGTAATGTATAACGTATAACGTATAATGTATAACGTATAACGTATAACGTATAACGTACAAAGTATAACCTATCACGTATAACGTATTACGAATAACGTATAACGTATAACGTATAACGTAACCCCTATAACGTATAAAGTATAACGTATAACGTATGTCGTATAACGAATAACGTATATCGTATATCGTAAAACGTATATCGTATAACGTACAACTTATAACGTATAACGTACAACGTATAACGTATAACGTATAACGTATAACGTATAACGTATAATGTATAACGTATAACGTATAACGTATAAAGTATAACGTATAACGTATAACGTATAACGTATAACGTATAACGTATAACGTATAACGTATAACGTATAACGTATAACGTATAACGTATAACGTATAACATATAACGTATAGCGTATAACGTATAACGTATAACGTATAACGTATAACGTATAACGTATAACGTATATCGTATAACGTACAACGTATAACGTATACCGTATAACGTATAACTAATAACGTATAACGTATAACGAATATCGTACAACGTATAACGCATAACGTATAACGTATAACGTATAACGTATAACGCATAACGTATAACGTATAACGTATAACCTATGACGTATAACGTATAAAGTATAACGGATAACGTATAACGTATAACGTATAACGTATAACGTATAACATATAACGTATAACGTATAACGAATAACGTAAAACGTATGACGCATTACATACTACGTATAACGTATAACGTTCAACGTATAACCTATGACGTATAACGTATAACTTATAACGTATAACGTATAACGTATAACGTATAACGTATAACCTATAACGTATAACGTATAACGTATAACGTATAACGTATAACGTATAACGTATAACGTATAACGTATAACGTATAACGTATAACGTATAACGTATAACGTATAACGTATAACGTATAAAGTATAACGTATAACGTATAACGTATGACGTATAACGTATAACGTATAACGTATAACGTATAACGTATAACGTATAACGTATAACGTATAACGTATAACGTATAACGTATAACGTATAACGTATAACGTATAACGTATAACGCATAACATGTAATGTATAACGTATAACGAATAATGTATAACGTATAACGTATAACGTATAAAGAATAACGTATAACGTATACCGTATAACGTATAACGTATAACGTATAACGTATAACGTATAACGCATACCGTATAACGTATAACGTATAACGCATAAAGAATAACGTATAACGTATAACCTATGACGTATAACGTATAACGTATAACGTATAACGTATCACGAATAACGTATACCGTATAACGTATAACGTATAACGTATAACGTATAACGCATAAAGAATAACGTAAAACGTATAACGCAAACGTATAAGGTATAACGTGTAACGAAGAACGTATAACGAATAACGTAAAACGTATAACGCATAACATGTAACGTATAACGTATAACGTATAACGTATAACGTATAACGTATAACGTGTAACGTATAACGTATACCGTATAACGTATGACGTATAACGTATAACGTATAACGTATAACGTATAACGTATAACGTATAACGTATAACGTATAACGTATAGCGTATAGCGTATAACGTATAACGTATACCGTATAACGTATAACGTATAACGTATAACGTATAACGTATAACGTATAACGTATATCGTATAACGTATAACGTAAAACGTATAACGTATAACGTATAACGAATAATGTAAAACGTATAACGCATAACGTATATCGTATATCGTATAACGTATAACGTATAACGTATAACGTATAACGTATAACGTATAACGTATAACGTATAACGTATAACGTATAACGTATACCGTATAACCTATGACGTATAACGTATAACGTATAACATATAACGTATAACGTATAACGAATAACGTAAAACGTATGACGCATTACATACTACGTATAACGTATAACGTTCAACGTATAACCTATGACGTATAACGTATAACTTATAACGTATAACGTATAACGTATAACGTATAACGTATAACCTATAACGTAAAACGTATAACGTATAACGTATAACGAATAATGTAAAACGTATAACGCATAACGTATATCGTATATCGTATAACGTATAACGTATAACGTATAACGTATAACGTATAACGTATAACGTATAACGTATAACGTATAACGTATAACGTATACCGTATAACGTATAACTAATAACGTATAACGTATAACGAATATCGTACAACGTATAACGCATAACGTATAACGTATAACGTATAA
This sequence comes from Ptiloglossa arizonensis, assembly GCF_051014685.1. Taxonomy (NCBI): domain Eukaryota; kingdom Metazoa; phylum Arthropoda; class Insecta; order Hymenoptera; family Colletidae; genus Ptiloglossa; species Ptiloglossa arizonensis. The sequence goes on from NW_027478631.1 coordinate 403,145, forward strand.
CGTATAACGCATAACGTATAACGTATAACGTATAACCTATGACGTATAACGTATAACGTATAACATATAACGTATAACGTATAACGAATAACGTAAAACGTATGACGCATTACATACTACGTATAACGTATAACGTTCAACGTATAACCTATGACGTATAACGTATAACTTATAACGTATAACGTATAACGTATAACGTATAACGTATAACCTATAACGTATAACGTATAACGTATAACGTATAACGTATAACGTATAACGTATAACGTATAACGTATAACGTATAACGTATAACGTATGACGTATAACGAATAACGTAAAACGTATAACGTATAACGTATAACGTATAACGTATAACGTATAACGTGTAACGTATAACATGTAATGTATAACGTATAACGTATAATGTATAGCGTATAACGTATAACGTATAACGTATAACGTACAACGTATAACGTATCACGTATAACGTATTAGGAATAACGTATAACGTATAACGTATAACGTATAACGTAACACCTATAACGTATAAAGTATAACGTATAACGTATAACGTATAACGTATAACGTATAACGTATAACGTATAACGTATATCGTATAACGTATAACGTATAACGAATAACGTAAAACGTATAACGTATAACGTATAACGTATAACGTGTAACGAAGAACGTATAAAGAATAACGTATAACGTATATCGTATAACGTACAACTTATAACGTATAACGTACAACGTATAACGTATAACGTATAACGTATAACGTATAACGTATAACGTATAACGTATAACGTATAACGTATAACGTATAACGTATAACGTATAACGTATAACGTATAACGTATAACGTATAACGTATAACGTATAACGTATAACGTATAACGTATAACGTATACCGTATAACGTATAACTAATAACGTATAACGTATAACGAATATCGTACAACGTATAACGCATAACGTATAACGTATAACGTATAACGTATAACGCATAACGTATAACGTATAACGTATAACCTATGACGTATAACGTATAAAGTATAACGGATAACGTATAACGTATAACGTATAACGTATAACGTATAACATATAACGTATAACGTATAACGAATAACGTAAAACGTATGACGCATTACATACTACGTATAACGTATAACGTTCAACGTATAACCTATGACGTATAACGTATAACTTATAACGTATAACGTATAACGTATAACGTATAACGTATAACCTATAACGTATAACGTATAACGTATAACGTATAACGTATAACGTATAACGTATAACGTATAACGTATAACGTATAACGTATAACGTATAACGTATAACGTATAACGTATAAAGTATAACGTATAACGTATAACGTATAACGTATAACGTATAACGTATAACGTATAACGTATAACGTATAACGTATAACGTATAACGTATAACGTATAACGTATAACGTATAACGTATAACGTATAACGTATAACGTATAACGCATAACATGTAATGTATAACGTATAACGTATAATGTATAACGTATAACGTATAACGTATAACGTACAAAGTATAACCTATCACGTATAACGTATTACGAATAACGTATACCGTATAACGTATAACGTAACCCCTATAACGTATAAAGTATAACGTATAACGTATGTCGTATAACGAATAACGTATATCGTATATCGTAAAACGTATATCGTATAACGTACAACTTATAACGTATAACGTACAACGTATAACGTATAACGTATAACGTATAACGTATAACGTATAACGTATAATGTATAACGTATAACGTATAACGTATAAAGTATAACGTATAACGTATAACGTATAACGTATAACGTATAACGTATAACGTATAACGTATAACGTATAACGTATAACGTATAACGTATGACGTATAACGAATAACGTAAAACGTATAACGTATAACGTATAACGTATAACGTATAACGTATAACGTGTAACGTATAACATGTAATGTATAACGTATAACGTATAAAGTATAACGTATAACGTATAACGTATAACGTATAACGTATAACGTATAACGTATAACGTATAACGTATAACGTATAACGTATAACGTATAACGTATAACGTATAACGTAGAACGTATAACGTATAACGTATAACGTATAACGTATAACGTATAACGTATAACGTATAACGTATAACGTATAACGTATAACGTATAACGTATAACATATAACGTATAGCGTATAACGTATAACGTATAACGTATAACGTATAACTTATAACGTATAACGTATATCGTATAACGTACAACGTATAACGTATACCGTATAACGTATAACTAATAACGTATAACGTATAACGAATATCGTACAACGTATAACGCATAACGTATAACGTATAACGTATAACGTATAACGCATAACGTATAACGTATAACGTATAACCTATGACGTATAACGTATAAAGTATAACGGATAACGTATAACGTATAACGTATAACGTATAACGTATAACATATAACGTATAACGTATAACGAATAACGTAAAACGTATGACGCATTACATACTACGTATAACGTATAACGTTCAACGTATAACCTATGACGTATAACGTATAACTTATAACGTATAACGTATAACGTATAACGTATAACGTATAACGTATAACCTATAACGTATAACGTATAACGTATAACGTATAACGTATAACGTATAACGTATAACGTATAACGTATAACGTATAACGTATAACGTATAACGTATAACGTATAACGTATAAAGTATAACGTATAACGTATAACGTATAACGTATAACGTATAACGTATAACGTATAACGTATAACGTATAACGTATAACGTATAACGTATAACGTATAACGTATAACGTATAACGTATAACGTATAACGTATAACGTATAACGTATAACGTATAACGTATAACGTATAACGCATAACATGTAATGTATAACGTATAACGTATAATGTATAACGTATAACGTATAAGGTATAACGTACAAAGTATAACCTATCACGTATAACGTATTACGAATAACGTATAACGTATAACGTATAACGTAACCCCTATAACGTATAAAGTATAACGTATAACGTATGTCGTATAACGAATAACGTATATCGTATATCGTAAAGCGTATATCGTATAACGTACAACTTATAACGTATAACGTACAACGTATAACGTATAACGTATAACGTATAACGTATAACGTATAATGTATAACGTATAACGTATAACGTATAAAGTATAACGTATAACGTATAACGTATAACGTATAACGTATAACGTATAACGTATAACGTATAACGTATAACGTATAACGTATAACGTATGACGTATAACGAATAACGTAAAACGTATAACGTATAACGTATAACGTATAACGTATAACGTATAACGTGTAACGTATAACATGTAATGTATAACGTATAACGTATAATGTATAGCGTATAACGTATAACGTATAACGTATAACGTACAACGTATAACGTATCACGTATAACGTATTAGGAATAACGTATAACGTATAACGTATAACGTATAACGTAACACCTATAACGTATAAAGTATAACGTATAACGTATAACGTATAACGTATAACGTATAACGTATAACGTATATCGTATAACGTATAACGTATAACGAATAACGTAAAACGTATAACGTATAACGTATAACGTATAACGTGTAACGAAGAACGTATAAAGAATAACGTATAACGTATATCGTATAACGTACAACTTATAACGTATAACGTACAACGTATAACGTATAACGTATAACGTATAACGTATAACGTATAACGTATAACGTATAACGTATAACGTATAACGTATAACGTATAACGTATAACGTATAACGTATAACGTATAACGTATAACGTATAACGTATAACGTATAACGTATAACGTATAACGTATAACGTATAACGTATAGCGTATAACGTATAACGTATAACGTAGAACGTATAACGTATAACGTATAACGTATATCGTATAACGTACAACGTATAACGTATACCGTATAACGTATAACTAATAACGTATAACGTATAACGTATAACGAATATCGTACAACGTATAACGCATAACGTATAACGTATAACGTATAACGTATAACGCATAACGTATAACGTATATCGTATTTCGTAAAACGTCTAACGTATAACGTATAACGTATAACGTGTAACGAAGTACGTATAACGAATAACGTATAACGTATATCGTATAAGGTACAACTTATAACGTATAACGTACAACGTATAACGTACAACGTATAACGTATAACGTATAACGTATAACGTATAACGTATAACGTATAACGTATAACGTATAACGTATAACGTATAACGTATAACGTATAACGTATAACATATAACGTATAGCGTATAACGTATAACGTATAACGTATAACGTATAACGTATAACGTATAACGTATATCGTATAACGTACAACGTATAACGTATACCGTATAACGTATAACTAATAACGTATAACGTATAACGAATATCGTACAACGTATATCGCATAACGTATAACGTATAACGTATAACGTATAACGCATAACGTATAACGTATAACGTATAAGCTATGACGTATAACGTATAAAGTATAACGGATAACGTATAACGTATAACGTATAACGTATAACGTATAACATATAACGTATAACGTATAACGAATAACGTAAAACGTATGACGCATTACATACTACGTATAACGTATAACGTTCAACGTATAACCTATGACGTATAACGTATAACTTATAACGTATAACGTATAACGTATAACGTATAACGTATAACCTATAACGTATAACGTATAACGTATAACGTATAACGTATAACGTATAACGTATAACGTATAACGTATAACGTATAACGTATAACGTATAACGTATAACGTATAACGTATGACGTATAACGTATAAAGTATAACGTATAACGTATAACGTATAACGTATAACGTATAACGTATAACGTATAACGTATAACGTATATCGTATGACGTATAACGTATAACGTACAACGTTTAACGTATATCGTATAACGTAGAACGTATAACGTACAACGTATAACGTATAACGTATAACGTATAACGTATAACGTATAACGTGTAACGTATAACGTATAACGTACAACGTTTAACGTATAACGTATAACGTATAACGTATAACGTATAACGTATAACGTATAACGTATAACGTATAACGTATAACGTATAACGTATAACGTATAACGTATAACGTATAACGTATAACGTATAACGCATAACGTATAACGTATAACGTATAACGTATAACGTATAACGTATAACGTATAACGTATAACGTACAACGTTTAACGTATAACGTATAACGTAGAACGTAGAACGTATAACGTATAACGTATAACGTATAACGTATAACGTATAACGTATAACGTATAACGTATAACGTATAACGTATAACGTATAACGTATAACGTATAACGTATATCGTATAACGTATAACGTATAACGTATAACGTATAACGTATAACGTATGGCGTATAACGTATAACGTATAACGTATAACGTCCAACGTATAACGTATAACGTATAACGTATAACGTATAACGTATAACGTACAACGTTTAACGTATACCGTATAACGAATAACGTATAACGTATATCGCATGACGTATAACATATAACGTATAACGTATAACGTATAACGTACAACGTATAACGTATAACGTATATCCTATAACGCATAACGTATAACGTATAACGTATAACGTATAACGTATAACGTATAACGTATAACGTATAACGTATAACGTATAACGTATAACGTATAACGTATAACGTGTAACGTATAACGTATAACGAATAACGTATAACGTATAACGTATAACGTATAACGTATAACGTATAACGTATAACGTATAACGTATAACGTATAACGTATAACGTATAGCGTATAACGTATAACGTACAACGTTTAACGTATAACGTATAACGTATAACGTATAACGTATAACGTATAACGTATAACGTATACCGTATAACGTATAACGTATAACGTATAACGTATAACGTATAACGTACAACGTTTAACGTATAACGTATAACGTATAACGTATAACGTATAACGTATAACGTATAACGTACAACGTATAACGTATAACGTATATCCTATAACGCATAACGTATAACGTATAACGTATAACGTATAACGTATAACGTATAACGTATAACGTATAACGTATAACGTATAACGTATAACGTATAACGTATAACGTATAACGTATAACGTATAACGTATAACGTATAACGTATGACGTATAACGTATAACGTATAACGTATAACGTATAACGTATAACGTATAACGTATAACGTATAACGTATAACGTATAACGTATAACGTATAACGTATAACGTATAACGTATAACGTATAACGTATAACGTATAACGTATAACGTATAGCGTATAACGTATAACGTATAACGATTAACGTAAAACGTATGACGTATTACATATTACGTATAACGTATAACGTATAACGTATAACGTATAACGTATAACGTATAACGTATAACGTATAACGTATAACGTATAACGTATAACGTATAACCCATAACGTACAACGTATAACGTATAACGTATAACGTATAACGTATAACGTATAACGTACAACGTTTAACGTATAACGTATAACGTAGAACGTATAACGTATAACGTATAACGTATAACGTATGACGTATAACGTATAACGTACAACGTTTAACGTATAACATATAACGTAGAACGTATAACGTACAACGTATAACGTATAACGTACAACGTATAACGTATAACGTATAACGTATAACGTATGACGTATAACGTATAACGTACAACGTTTAACGTATAACGTATAACGTATAACGTATAACGTATAACGTACAACGTTTAACGTATAACGTATAACGTGGAACGTATAACGTATAACGTATAACGTATAACGTATGACGTATAACGTATAACGTACAACGTTTAACGTATAACGTATAACGTATAACGTATAACGTATAACGCATATCGTACAACGTTCAACGTATAACGTGTAACGTATAACCTATAACGTATAACGTATAACGTATAACGTATATCGTATAACGTACAACTTATAACGTATAATGTACAACGTATAACGTATAACGTATAACGTATAACGTATAACGTATAACGTATAACGTTTAACGTATAACGTATAACGTATAGCGTATAACGTATAACGCATAACGTATAATGTATAACGTATAACGCATAACGTATAACGTATAACGTATAACGTATAACGCATAACGTATAACGTATAACGTATAACCTATGACGTATAACGCATAACGTATAACGTATAACGTATAACGTATAACGTATAACGTATAACGTATAACGTATAACGTATAACGTATAACGTATAACGTATAACGTATAACGTATAACGTATAACGTATAACGTATAACGTATAACGTATAACGTATAACGTGTAACGAAGTACGTATAACGAATAACGTATAACGTATATCGTATAACGTACAACTTATAACGTATAACGTACAACGTATAACGTATAACGTATTACGTATAACGTATAACGTATGACGTATAACGTATAACGTTTAACGTATAACGTATAACGTATAAAGTATAACGTATAACGTATAACGTATAACGTATAACGTATGACGTATAACGTATAACGTATAACGTATACGAAGAACGTATAAAGAATAACGTATAACGTATATCGTATAACGTACAACTTATAACGTATAACGTACAACGTATAACGTATAACGTATAACGTATAACGTATAACGTATAACGTATAACGTATAACGTATAACGTATAACGTATATCGTATAACGTACAACTTATAACGTATACCGTATAACGTATAACTAATAACGTATAACGTATAACGTATAACGCATAACGTATAACGTATAACGTATAACCAATGACGTATAACGTATAACGTATAACGTATAACGTATAACGTATAACGTATAACGTATAACATATAACGTATAACGTATAACGAATAACGTAAAACGTATGACGCATTACATACTACGTATAACGTATAACGTTCAACGTATAACCTATGACGTATGACGTATAACTTATAACGTATAACGTATAACGTATAACGTATAACCTATAACGTATAACGTATAACGTATAACGTATAACGTATAACGTATAACGTATAACGTATAACGTATAACGTATAACGTATAACGTATAACGTATAACGTATAACGTATAACGTATAACGTATAACATATAACGTATAACGTATAACGTATAATGTATAACGTATAACGTATAACGTATAACGTATAACGTATAACGTATAACGTATGACGTATAACGTATAGCGTATAAAGTATAACGCATAACGTATAATGTATAACGTAGAACCTATGACGTATAACGTATAACGTATAACGTATAACGTATAACGTATAACGTATAACGTATAACCTATGACGTATAACGTGTAACGTATAACGTATAACATATAACGTATAACGTATAACGTATAACGTATAACGTATAACGTATAACGTATAAAGTATAACGTATAACGTATAACGTATAACGTATAACGCATACCGAATAACGTATAACGTGCAACGAAGGACGCATAACGCATAACGTATAACGTATATCGTATAACGTATAATGTATAACGTATAACGCATAACGTATAACTTATAACGTATAACGTACAACGTATAACGTATAACGTATAACGTATAACGTATAACGCATAACGTATAACGTATAACGTATAACGTATAACGTATAACGTATAACGTATAACGTATAACGTATAACGTATAACGTATAACGTATAACGTATAACGTATAACGTATAACGTATAACGTATAACGTATAACGTATAACGTATAACATATAACGTATAGCGTATAACGTATAACGTATAATGTATAACGTATAACGTATAACGTATAACGTATATCGTATAACGTACAACGTATAACGTATACCGTATAACGTATAACTAATAACGTATAACGTATAACGAATATCGTACAACGTATAACGCATAACGTATAACGTATAACGTATAACGTATAACGCATAACGTATAACGTATAACGTATAACCTATGACGTATAACGTATAACGTATAACGTATAACGTATAACGTATAACGTATAACGTATAACGTATAACGTATAACGTATAACATATAACGTATAACCTATAACGAATAACGTAAAACGTATGACGCATTACATACTACGTATAACGTATAACGTTCAACGTATAACCTATGACGTATGACGTATAACTTATAACGTATAACGTATAACGTATAACGTATAACCTATAACGTATAACGTATAACGTATAACGTATAACGTATAACGTATAACGTTTAACGTATAACGTATAACGTATAGCGTATAACGTATAACGCATAACGTATAATGTATAACGTATAACGCATAACGTATAACGTATAACGTATAACGTATAACGCATAACGTATAACGTATAACGTATAACCTATGACGTATAACGCATAACGTATAACGTATAACGTATAACGTATAACGTATAACGTATAACGTATAACGTATAACGTATAACGTATAACGTATAACGTATAACGTATAACGTATAACGTATAACGTATAACGTATAACGTATAACGTATAACGTATAACGTATAACGTATAACGTATAACGTATAACATATAACGTATAGCGTATAACGTATAACGTATAACGTATAACGTATAACGTATAACGTATAACGTATATCGTATAACGTACAACGTATAACGTATACCGTATAACGTATAACTAATAACGTATAACGTATAACGAATATCGTACAACGTATAACGCATAACGTATAACGTATAACGTATAACGTATAACGCATAACGTATAACGTATAACGTATAACGTATAACGTATAACGTATAACGTATAACGTATAACGTATAACGTATAACGTATAACGTATAACGTATAACGTATAACGTATAACGAATAACGTATAACGTATAACGTATAACGTATAACGTATAACGTATAACGTGTAACGAAGTACGTATAACGAATAACGTATAACGTATAACGTATAACCTATGACGTATAACGTATAACGTATAACGTATAACGTATAACGTATAACGTATAACGTATAACGTATAACGTATAACATGTAACGTATAACGTATAACGAATAACGTAAAACGTATGACGCATTACATACTACGTATAACGTATAACGTTCAACGTATAACCTATGACGTATGACGTATAACTTATAACGTATAACGTACAACGTATAACGTATAACGTATAACGTATAACGTATAACGTATAACGTATAACGTATAACGTATAACGTATAACGTATAACGTATAACGTATAACGTATAACGTATAACGTATAACGTATAACGTATAACGTATAACGTATAACGTATAACGTATAACGTATAACGTATAACGTATAACGTATAACGTATAACGTATAACGTATAACGTATAACGTATAACGTATAACGTATAACGTATAACGTATAACGTATAACGTATAACGTATAACGTATGACGCATAACATGTAATGTATAACGTATAACGTATAATGTATAACGTATAACGTATAACGTATAACGTATAACGTATAACGTGTAACGCATAACATGTAATGTATAACGTATAACGTATAACGTATAACGTATAACGTATGTCGTATAACGTACAACGTATAACGTATAACGTATAACGTATAACGTATAACGTATAACGCATAACATGTAATGTATAACGTATAACGTATAATGTATAACGTATAACGTATAACGTATGACGTACAAAGTATAACGTATCACGTATATCGTATTACGAATAACGTATAACGTATAACGTGTAACGTAACCCCTATAACGTATAAAGTATAACGTATAACGTATATCGTATAACGTATAACGTATATCGTATATCTTAAAACGTATAACGTATAACGTATAACGTATAACGTGTAACGAAGTACGTATAACGAATAACGTATAACGTATATCGTACAACGTACAACTTATAACGTATAACGTACAACGTATAACGTACAACGTATAACGTATAACGTATAACGTATAACGTATAACGTATAACGTATAACGTATAACGTATAACGTATAACATATAACGTATAGCGTATAACGTATAACGTATAATGTATAACGTATAACGTATAACGTATAACGTATATCGTATAACGTACAACGTATAACGTATACCGTATAACGTATAACTAATAACGTATAACGTATAACGAATATCGTACAACGTATAACGCATAACGTATAACGTATAACGTATAACGTATAACGCATAACGTATAACGTATAACGTATAACCTATGACGTATAACGTATAACGTATAACGTATAACGTATAACGTATAACGTATAACGTATAACGTATAACGTATAACGTATAACATATAACGTATAACCTATAACGAATAACGTAAAACGTATGACGCATTACATACTACGTATAACGTATAACGTTCAACGTATAACCTATGACGTATGACGTATAACTTATAACGTATAACGTATAACGTATAACGTATAACCTATAACGTATAACGTATAACGTATAACGTATAACGTATAACGTATAACGTTTAACGTATAACGTATAACGTATAGCGTATAACGTATAACGCATAACGTATAATGTATAACGTATAACGCATAACGTATAACGTATAACGTATAACGTATAACGCATAACGTATAACGTATAACGTATAACCTATGACGTATAACGCATAACGTATAACGTATAACGTATAACGTATAACGTATAACCTATAACGTATAACGTATAACGTATAACGTATAACGTATAACGTATAACGTATAACGTATAACGTATAACGTATAACGTATAACGTATAACGTGTAACGAAGTACGTATAACGAATAACGTATAACGTATATCGTATAACGTACAACTTATAACGTATAACGTACAACGTATAACGTATAACGTATTACGTATAACGTATAACGTATGACGTATAACGTATAACGTTTAACGTATAACGTATAACGTATAAAGTATAACGTATAACGTATAACGTATAACGTATAACGTATAACGTATAACGTATAACGTATAACGTATACGAAGAACGTATAAAGAATAACGTATAACGTATATCGTATAACGTACAACTTATAACGTATAACGTACAACGTATAACGTATAACGTATAACGTATAACGTATAACGTATAACGTATAACGTATAACGTATAACGTATAACGTATATCGTATAACGTACAACTTATAACGTATACCGTATAACGTATAACTAATAACGTATAACGTATAACGTATAACGCATAACGTATAACGTATAACGTATAACCAATGACGTATAACGTATAACGTATAACGTATAACGTATAACGTATAACGTATAACGTATAACATATAACGTATAACGTATAACGAATAACGTAAAACGTATGACGCATTGCATACTACGTATAACGTATAACGTTCAACGTATAACCTATGACGTATGACGTATAACTTATAACGTATAACGTATAACGTATAACGTATAACCTATAACGTATAACGTATAACGTATAACGTATAACGTATAACGTATAACATATAACGTATAACGTATAACGAATAACGTAAAACGTATGACGCATTACATACTACGTATAACGTATAACGTTCAACGTATAACCTATGACGTATGACGTATAACTTATAACGTATAACGTATAACGTATAACGTATAACCTATAACGTATAACGTATAACGTATAACGTATAACGTATAACGTATAACGTATAACGTATAACGTATAACGTATAACGTATAACGTATAACATATAACGTATAACGTATAACGTATAACGTATAACATATAACGTATAACGTATAACGTATAATGTATAACGTATAACGTATAACGTATAACGTATAACGTATAACGTATAACGTATGACGTATAACGTATAGCGTATAAAGTATAACGCATAACGTATAATGTATAACGTATAACCTATGACGTATAACGTATAGCGTATAACGTATAACGTATAACGTATAACGTATAACGTATAACCTATGACGTATAACGTGTAACGTATAACGTATAACGTATAACATAGAACGTATAACGTATAACGTATAACGTATAACGTATAACGTATAACGTATAAAGTATAACGTATAACGTATAACGTATAACGTATAACGCATACCGAATAACGTATAACGTGCAACGAAGGACGCATAACGCATAACGTATAACGTATATCGTATAACGTATAATGTATAACGTATAACGCATAACGTATAACTTATAACGTATAACGTACAACGTATAACGTATAACGTATAACGTATAACGTATAACGTATAACGTATAACGTATAACGTATAACGTATAACGTATAACGTATAACGTATAACGTATAACTTATAACGTATAATGTATAACGTATAACGTATAACGTATAACGTATAACGTATAACGTATAACGTATAACGTATAACGTATAACGTATAACGTACAACGTTTAACGTATAACGTATAACGTATAACGTATAACGTATAACGTATAACGTATAACGTATAACGTATAACGTATAACGTATAACGTATAACGTATAACGTATAACGTACAACGTTTAACGTATACCGTATAACGAATAACGTATAACGTATATCGCATGACGTATAACATATAACGTATAACGTATAACGTATAACGTATAACGTACAACGTATAACGTATAACGTATATCCTATAACGCATAACGTATAACGTATAACGTATAACGTATAACGTATAACGTATAACGTATAACGTATAACGTATAACGTATAACGTATAACGTATAACGTGTAACGTATAACGTGTAACGTATAACGTATAACGAATAACGTATAACGTATAACGTATAACGTATAACGTATAACGTATAACGTATAACGTATAACGTATAACGTATAACGTATAACGTATAGCGTATAACGTATAACGTACAACGTTTAACGTATAACGTATAACGTATAACGTATAACGTATAACGTATAACGTATAACGTATAACGTATAACGTATAACGTATAACGTATAACGTATAACGTATAACGTATAACGTATAACGTACAACGTTTAACGTATAACGTATAACGTATAACGTATAACGTATAACGTATAACGTATAACGTACAACGTATAACGTATAACGTATATCCTATAACGCATAACGTATAACGTATAACGTATAACGTATAACGTATAACGTATAACGTATAACGTATAACGTATAACGTATAACGTATAACGTATAACGTATAACGTATAACGTATAACGTATAACGTATAACGTATAACGTATAACGTATAACGTATAACGTATAACGTATAACGTATAACGTATAACGTATAACGTATAACGTATAACGTATAACGTATAACGTATAACGTATAGCGTATAACGTATAACGTATAACGATTAACGTAAAACGTATGACGTATTACATATTACGTATAACGTATAACGTATAACGTATAACGTATAACGTATAACGTATAACGTATAACGTATAACGTATAACCCATAACGTATAACGTATAACGTATAACGTATAACGTATAACGTATAACGTATAACGTACAACGTTTAACGTATAACGTATAACGTAGAACGTATAACGTATAACGTATAACGTATAACGTATAACGTATGACGTATAACGTATAACGTACAACGTTTAACGTATAACGTATAACGTATAACGTATAACGTATAACGTATATCGTACAACGTTCAACGTATAACGTATAATGTATAACGTATAACGTATAACGTATAACGTATAAGGTATAACGTATAACGTATAACGTATGACGTATAACGTATAACATACAACGTTTAACGTATAACGTATAACGTATAACGTATAACGTATAACGTATAACGTATAACGTATAACGTACAACGTTTAACGTATAACGTATAACGTAGAACGTATAACGTACAACGTATAACGTATAACGTACAACGTATAACGTATAACGTATAACGTATAACGTATGACGTATAACGTATAACGTACAACGTTTAACGTATAACGTATAACGTATAACGTATAACGTATAACGTACAACGTTTAACGTATAACGTATAACGTGGAACGTATAACGTATAACGTATAACGTATAACGTATGACGTATAACGTATAACGTACAACGTTTAACGTATAACGTATAACGTATAACGTATAACGTATAACGTATATCGTACAACGTTCAACGTATAACGTATAATGTATAACGTATAACGTATAACGTATAACGTATAAGGTATAACGTATAACGTATAACGTATAACGTATAACGTATAACGTATAACGTATAACGTATAACGTATAACGTATAACGTATAACGTATAACGTATAACGTACAACGTTTAACGTATAACGTATAACGTATAACGTATAACGTATAACGTATAACGTACAACGTATAACGTATAACGTATAGCGTATAACGTATAACGTATAACGTATAACGTACAACGTTTAACGTATAACGTATAACGTAGAACGTATAACGTATAACGTATAACGTATAACGTATAACGTATAACGTATAACGTATAACGTATAACGTATAACGTATAAGGTATAACGTATAACGTATAACGTATAACGTATAACGTATAACGTATAACGTATAACGTATAACGTATAACGTATAACGTATAACGTATAACGTATAACGTATAACGTATAACGTATAACGTATAACGTATAACGTATAACGTACAACGTATAACGTATAACGTACATCCTATAACGCATAACGTATAACGTATAACGTATAACGTATAACGTATAACGTATAACGTATAGCGTCTAACGTATAACGTATAACGTACAACGTATAACGTATAACGTATAACTTATTACGTATAATGTATAACGTATAACGTATAACGTATAACGTATAACGTATGACGTATAACGTATAACGTATAACGTATAACGTATAACGTATAACGTATAACGTATAACGTATAACGTAGAACGTTTAACGTATACCGTATAACGAATAACGTATAACGTATATCGCATGACGTATAACATATAACGTATAACGTATAACGTACAACGTATAACGTATAATGTATATCCTATAACGCATAACGTATAACGTATAACGTATAACGTATAACGTATAACGTATAACGTATAACGTATAACGTATAACGTTTAACGTATAACGTATACAGTATAACGTATAACGTATAACGTGTAACGTATAACGTATAACGTATAACGTATAACGTATAACGTATAACGTATAACGTATAACGTACAACGTATAACGTATGGCGTATAACGTATAACGTATAACGTATAACGTCCAACGTATAACGTATAACGTATAACGTATAACGTATAACATACAACGTTTAACGTATACCGTATAACGAATAACGTATAACGTATATCGCATGACGTATAACATATAAGGTATAACGTATAACGTATAACGTACAACGTATAACGTATAACGTATATCTTACAACGCATAACGTATAACGTATAACGTATAACGTATAACGTATAACGTATAACGTATAACGTATAACGTATAACGTATAACGTATAACGTATAACGTATAACGTATAACGTGTAACGTATAACGTACAACGTATAACGTATAACGTATAACGTATAACGTATAACGTAGAACGTAGAACGTATAACGTATAACGTATAACGTATAACGTATAACGTATAACGTATAGCGTATAACGTATAACGTATAACGTATAACGTACAACGTCTAACGTATAACGTATAACGTATAACGTATAACGTACAACGTATAACGTATAACGTATAACGTATAACGTATAACGTATAACGTATAACGTATAACGTATAACGTATAACGTATAACGTATAACGTATATCGTATAACGTATAACGTACAACGTTTAACGTATAACGTATAACGTATAACGTATAACGTATAACGTATAACGTATAACGTACAACGTATAACGTATAACGTATATCCTATAACGCATAACGTATAACGTACAACGTATAACGTATAACGTATAACGTATAACGTATAACGTATAACGTATAACGTATAACGTATAACGTATAACGTATAACGTATAACGTATAACGTATAACGTATAACGTATAACGTATAACGTATAACGTATAACGTATAACGTGTAACGTATAACGTATAACGTATAACGTATAACGTATAACGTATAACGTATAGCGTATAACGTATAACGTATAACGATTAACGTAAAACGTATGACGTATTACATATTACGTATAACGTATAACGTATAACGTATAACGTATAACGTATAACGTATAACGTATAACGTATAACGTATAACGTATAACGTATAACGTATAACGCATAACGTATAACGTATAACGTATACGTATAACGTATAACGAATAACGTACAACGTTTAACGTATAACGTATAACGTAGAACGTATAACGTATAACGTATAACGTATAACGTATAACGTATGACGTATAACGTATAACGTACAACGTTTAACGTATAACGTATAACGTAGAACGTATAACGTACAACGTATAACGTATAACGTACAACGTATAACGTATAACGTATATCCTATAACGCATAACGTATAACGTATAACGTATAACGTATAACGTATAACGTATAACGTATAACGTATAACGTATAACGTATAACGAATAACGTATAACGTATAACGTATAACGTACAACGTTTAACGTATAACGTATAACGTATAACGTATAACGTACAACGTATAACGTATAACGTATATCCTATAACACATAACGTATAACGTATAACGTATAATATAACGTATAACGTATAACGTACAACGTATAACGTATAACGTATAACGTATAACGTATAACGTATGACGCATAACGTATAACGTGTAACGTATAACGTATAACGTATAACGTATAACGTATAACGTATAACGTATAGCGTATAACGTATAACGTATAACGATTAACGTAAAACGTATGACGTATTACATATTACGTATAACGTATAACGTATAACGTATAATGTATAACGTATAACGTATAACGTATAGCGTATAACGTATAACGTATAACGATTAACGTAAAACGTATGACGTATTACATATTACGTATAACGTATAACGTATAACGTATAACGTATAACGTATAACGTATAACGTATAACGTATAACGTATAACGTATAACGTATAACGTATAACGCATAACGTATAACGTATAACGTATACGTATAACGTATAACGTATAACGTACAACGTTTAACGTATAACGTATAACGTAGAACGTATAACGTACAACGTATAACGTATAACGTACAACGTATAACGTATAACGTATATCCTATAACGCATAACGTATAACGTATAACGTATAACGTATAACGTATAACGTATAACGTATAACGTATAACGTATAACGTATAACGAATAACGTATAACGTATAACGTATAACGTACAACGTACAACGTATAACGTACAACGTATAACGCATAACGTATAACGTATAACGTATAACGTAAAACGTATGACGTATTACATATTACGTATAACGTATAACGTATAACGTATAACGTATAACGTATAACGTATAACGTGTAACGTATAACGTATAACGTATAACGCATAACGTATAACGTATAACGTATACGTATAACGTATAACGTATAACGTACAACGTTTAACGTATAACGTATAACGTAGAACGTATAACGTACAACGTATAACGTATAACGTACAACGTATAACGTATAACGTATATCCTATAACGCATAACGTATAACGTATAACGTTTAACGTATAACGTATAACGTATAACGTACAACGTATAACGTATAACGTATATCCTATAACACATAACGTATATCCTATAACGCATAACGTATAACGTATAACGTATAACGTATAACGTATAACGTATAACGTGTAACGTATAACGTATAACGTATAACGCATAACGTATAACGTATAACGTATAGCGTATAACGTATAACGTATAACGATTAACGTAAAACGTATGACGTATTACATATTACGTATAACGTATAACGTATAACGTATAACGTATAACGTATAACGTATAACGTATAACGTATAACGTATAACGTATAACGTATAACGTATAACGTATAACGCATAACGTATAACGTATAACGTATACGTATAACGTATAACGTATAACGTACAACGTTTAACGTATAACGTATAACGTAGAACGTATAACGTACAACGTATAACGTATAACGTACAACGTATAACGTATAACGTATATCGTATAACGCATAACGTATAACGTATAACGTATAACGTATAACGTATAACGTATAACGTATAACGTATAACGTATAACGTAAAACGAATAACGTATAACGTATAACGTATAACGTACAACGTACAACGTATAACGTACAACGTATAACGTATAACGTATAACGTATAACGTATAACGTATGACGCATAACGTATAACGTACAACGCTTAACGAATAACGTATAACGTATACCGTATAGCGTATAACGTATAATGTATAACGTATAACGTATAACGTATAACGTATAACGTATAACGTATAACGTATAACGTATAACGTACAACGTTTAACGTATAACGTATAACGTAGAACGTATAACGTATAACGTATATCGTATAACGTATGACGTATAACGTATAACATACAACGTTTAACGTATAACGTATAACGTATAACGTATAGCGTATAACGTATAATGTATAACGTATAACGTATAACGTATAACGTATAACGTATAACGTATAACGTATAACGTATAACGTATAACGTATAACGCATAACGTATAACGTATAACGTATAGCGTATAACGTATAACGTATAACGATTAACGTAAAACGTATGACGTATTACATATTACGTATAACGTATAACGTATAACGTATAACGTATAACGTATAACGTATAACGTATAACGTATAACGTAACACGTATAACGTATAACGTATAACATATAGCGTATAACGTATAACGTATAACGTATAACGTATAACGTATAACGTATAACGTAACACGTATAACGTATAACGTATAACATATAGCGTATAACGTATAACGTATAACGATTAACGTAAAACGTATGACGTATTACATATTACGTATAACGTATAACGTATAACGTATAACGTATAACGTATAACGTATAACGTATAACGTATAACGTATAACGTATAACGTATAACGTATAACGTATAACGTATAACGTATAACGTATAACGTATAATGTATAACGTATAACGTACAACGTTTAACGTATAACGTATAACGTAGAACGTATAACGTATAACGTATATCGTATAACGAATGACGTATAACGTATAACATACAACATTTAACGTATAACGTATAACGTATAACGTATAGCGTATAACGTATAATGTATAACGTATAACGTATAACGTATAACGTATAACGTATAACGTATAACGTATAACGTATAACGTATAACGTATAACGTATAACGTATAACGTATAACGTATAACGAATAACGTATAACGTATAACGTATAACGTACAACGTTTAACGTATAACGTTTAACGTATAACGTATAACGTATAACGTAGAACGTATAACGTATAACGTATAACGTATAACGTATAACGTATAACGTATAACGTATAACGTATAACGTATATCCTATAACGCATAACGTATAACGTATAACGTATAACGTATAACGTATAACGTATAACGTATAACGTATAACGTATAACGTATAACGTATAACGTATAACGTATAACGTATGACGCATAACGTATATCGTACAACGTTTAACGTATAACGTATAACGTATAACGTATAGCGTATAACGTATAATGTATAACGTATAACGTACAACGTATAACGTACAACGTATAACGTATAACGTATAACGTATAACGTATAACGTATAACGTATAACGTATAACGTATAACGTATAACGTATAACGTATAACGTACAACGTATAACGTATAACGTATAATATAACGTATAACGTATAACGTATAACGTATAACGTATAACGTATAACGTATAACGTATAACGTATAACGTATAACGTATAACGTATAACGTATAACGTATAACGTATAACGTATAACGTATAACGTATAACGTATAACGTATAACGTATAACGTATAACGTATAACGTATAACGTATAACGTATAACGTATAACGTATAACGTATAACGTATAACGTATAACGTATAACGTATAACGTATAACGTATAACGTATAACGTACAACGTATAACGTATGACGTATAACGTATAAGGTATAACGTATGACGTATAACGTATAACGTATAACGTATAACGTACAACGTATAACGTATAACGTACAACGTATAACGTATAACGTATATCCTATAACGCATAACGTATAACGTATAACGTATAACGTATAACGTATAACGTATAACGTAGAACGTATAACGTACAACGTATAACGTATAACGTACAACGTATAACGTATAACGTATATCGTATAACGCATAACGTATAACGTATAACGTATAACGTATAACGTATAACGTATAACGTATAACGTATAACGTATAACGTATAACGAATAACGTATAACGTATAACGTATAACGTACAACGTACAACGTATAACGTACAACGTATAACGTATAACGTATAACGTATAACGTATAACGTATGACGCATAACGTATAACGTACAACGCTTAACGAATAACGTATAACGTATACCGTATAGCGTATAACGTATAATGTATAACGTATAACGTATAACGTATAACGTATAACGTATAACGTATAACGTATAACGTATAACGTACAACGTTTAACGTATAACGTATAACGTAGAACGTATAACGTATAACGTATATCGTATAACGTATGACGTATAACGTATAACATACAACGTTTAACGTATAACGTATAACGTATAACGTATAACGTATAACGTATAACGTAACACGTATAACGTATAACGTATAACATATAGCGTATAACGTATAACGTATAACGATTAACGTAAAACGTATGACGTATTACATATTACGTATAACGTATAACGTATAACGTATAACGTATAACGTATAACGTATAACGTATAACGTATAACGTATAACGTATAACGTATAACGTATAACGTATAACGTATAACGTATAACGTATAACGTATAACGTATAATGTATAACGTATAACGTACAACGTTTAACGTATAACGTATAACGTAGAACGTATAACGTATAACGTATATCGTATAACGAATGACGTATAACGTATAACATACAACATTTAACGTATAACGTATAACGTATAACGTATAGCGTATAACGTATAATGTATAACGTATAACGTATAACGTATAACGTATAACGTATAACGTATAACGTATAACGTATAACGTATAACGTATAACGTATAACGTATAACGTATAACGTATAACGAATAACGTATAACGTATAACGTATAACGTACAACGTTTAACGTATAACGTTTAACGTATAACGTATAACGTATAACGTAGAACGTATAACGTATAACGTATAACGTATAACGTATAACGTATAACGTATAACGTATAACGTATAACGTATATCCTATAACGCATAACGTATAACGTATAACGTATAACGTATAACGTATAACGTATAACGTATAACGTATAACGTATAACGTATAACGTATAACGTATAACGTATAACGTATGACGCATAACGTATATCGTACAACGTTTAACGTATAACGTATAACGTATAACGTATAGCGTATAACGTATAATGTATAACGTATAACGTACAACGTATAACGTACAACGTATAACGTATAACGTATAACGTATAACGTATAACGTATAACGTATAACGTATAACGTATAACGTATAACGTATAACGTATAACGTACAACGTATAACGTATAACGTATAATATAACGTATAACGTATAACGTATAACGTATAACGTATAACGTATAACGTATAACGTATAACGTATAACGTATAACGTATAACGTATAACGTATAACGTATAACGTATAACGTATAACGTATAACGTATAACGTATAACGTATAACGTATAACGTATAACGTATAACGTATAACGTATAACGTATAACGTATAACGTATAACGTATAACGTATAACGTATAACGTATAACGTATAACGTATAACGTACAACGTATAACGTATGACGTATAACGTATAAGGTATAACGTATGACGTATAACGTATAACGTATAACGTATAACGTATAACGTATAACGTATAACGTATAACGTATAACGTATAACGTATAACGTATAACGTATGACGTATAACGTATAACGTATAACGTATAACGTATAACGTATAACGTATAACGTATAACGTATAACGTACAACGTTTAACGTATAACGTATAACGTATAACGTATAACGTATAACGTATAACGTGTAACGTATAACGTATAACGTATAACGTATAACGTATAACGTATAACGTATAACGTATAACGTAACACGTATAACGTATAACGTATAACGTATAACGTATAACGTAACACGTATAACGTATAACGTATAACGTATAAAGTATATCCTATAACGCATAACGTATAACGTATAACGTATAACGTATAACGTATAACGTATGACGTATAACGTATAACGTATAACGTATGACGTATAACGTATAACGTATAACGTATAACGTATAACGTATAACGTATAACGTATAACGTATAACGTATAACGTATAACGTATAACGTATAACGTATAACGTATAACGTATAACGTATAACGTATAACGTATAACGTATAACGTATAACGTATAACGTATAACGTATAACGAATAACGTATAACGTATATCGTATAACGTATAACGTATAACGTACAACTTATAATGTATAACGTACAACGTATAACGTATAACGTATAACGCATAACGTATAACGTATAACGTATAACGTATAACGTATAACGTATAACGTATAACGTATAACGTATAACGTATAACATGTAACGTATAGCGTATAACGTGTAACGTATAACGTATAACGTATAACGTATAACGTATAACGTATAACGTATAACGTATAACGTATAACGTATAACGTATAACGTATAACGTATAACGTAACACGTGTAACGTATAACGTATAACATATAGCGTATAACGTATAACGTATAACGATTAACGTAAAACGTATGACGTATTACATATTACGTATAACGTATAACGTATAACGTATAACGTATAACGTATAACGTATAACGTATAACGTATGACGCATAACGTATAACGTACAACGTTTAACGTATAACGTATAACGTATAACGTATAGCGTATAACGTATAATGTATAACGTATAACGTATAACGTATAACGTATAACGTATAACGTATAACGTATAACGTACAACGTTTAACGTATAACGTATAACGTAGAACGTATAACGTATAACGTATATCGTATAACGAATGACGTATAACGTATAACATACAACGTTTAACGTATAACGTATAACGTATAACGTAGAACGTATAACGTATAACGTATAACGTATAACGTATAACGTATAACGTATAACGTATAACGTATAACGTATAACGTATATCCTATAACGCATAACGTATAACGTATAACGTATAACGTATAACGTATAACGTATAACGTATAACGTATAACGTATTACGTATAACGTATAACGTATAACGTATAACGTACAACGTTTAACGTATAACGTATAACGTATAACGTATAACGTATAACGTATAACGTGTAACGTATAACGTATAACGTATAACGTATAACGTATAACGTATAACGTATAACGTATAACGTAACACGTATAACGTATAACGTATAACGTATAACGTATAACGTAACACGTATAACGTATAACGTATAACGTATAAAGTATAGCGTATAACGTATAACGTATAACGATTAACGTAAAACGTATGACGTATTACATATTACGTATAACGTATAACGTATAACGTATATCCTATAACGCATAACGTATAACGTATAATGTATAACGTATAACGTATAACGTATAACGTATAACGTATAACGTATAACGTATAACGTATAACGTATAACGTATAACGTACAACGTATAACGTATGACGTATAACGTATAACGTATAACGTATGACGTATAACGTATAACGTATAACGTATAACGTATAACGTACAACGTATAACGTATGACGTATAACGTATAACGTATAACGTATGACGTATAACGTATAACGTATAACGTATAACGTATAACGTATAACGTATAACGTATAACGTATAACGTATAACGTATAACGTATAACGTATAACGTATAACGTAACACGTGTAACGTATAACGTATAACATATAGCGTATAACGTATAACGTATAACGATTAACGTAAAACGTATGACGTATTACATATTACGTATAACGTATAACGTATAACGTATAACGTATAACGTATAACGTATAACGTATAACGTATGACGCATAACGTATAACGTACAACGTTTAACGTATAACGTATAACGTATAACGTATAGCGTATAACGTATAATGTATAACGTATAACGTATAACGTATAACGTATAACGTATAACGTATAACGTATAACGTACAACGTTTAACGTATAACGTATAACGTAGAACGTATAACGTATAACGTATATCGTATAACGAATGACGTATAACGTATAACATACAACGTTTAACGTATAACGTATAACGTATAACGTAGAACGTATAACGTATAACGTATAACGTATAACGTATAACGTATAACGTATAACGTATAACGTATAACGTATAACGTATATCCTATAACGCATAACGTATAACGTATAACGTATAACGTATAACGTATAACGTATAACGTATAACGTATAACGTATTACGTATAACGTATAACGTATAACGTATAACGTACAACGTTTAACGTATAACGTATAACGTATAACGTATAACGTATAACGTATAACGTGTAACGTATAACGTATAACGTATAACGTATAACGTATAACGTATAACGTATAACGTATAACGTAACACGTATAACGTATAACGTATAACGTATAACGTATAACGTAACACGTATAACGTATAACGTATAACGTATAAAGTATAGCGTATAACGTATAACGTATAACGATTAACGTAAAACGTATGACGTATTACATATTACGTATAACGTATAACGTATAACGTATATCCTATAACGCATAACGTATAACGTATAATGTATAACGTATAACGTATAACGTATAACGTATAACGTATAACGTATAACGTATAACGTATAACGTATAACGTATAACGTACAACGTATAACGTATGACGTATAACGTATAACGTATAACGTATGACGTATAACGTATAACGTATAACGTATAACGTATAACGTATAACGTATAACGTATAACGTATAACGTATAACGTATAACGTATAACGTATAACGTATAACGTATAACGTATAACGTATAACGTATAACGTATAACGTATAACGTATAACGTATAACGAATAACGTATAACGTATATCGTATAACGTATAACGTATAACGTACAACTTATAATGTATAACGTACAACGTATAACGTATAACGTATAACGTATAACGTATAACGTATGACGCATAACGTATAACGTACAACGTTTAACGTATAACGTATAACGTATAACGTATAGCGTATAACGTATAATGTATAACGTATAACGTATAACGTATAACGTATAACGTATAGCGTATAACGTATAACGTACAACGTTTAACGTATAACGTATAACGTAGAACGTATAACGTATAACGTATATCGTATAACGAATGACGTATAACGTATAACATACAACGTTTAACGTATAACGTATAACGTATAACGTATAACGTATAACGTATAACGTATAACGTATAACGTATAACGTATAACGTATAACGTATAACGTATAACGTATAACGTATAACGTATATCCTATAACGCATAACGTATAACGTATAACGTATAACGTATAACGTATAACGTATAACGTATAACGTATAACGTATAACGTATAACGTATAACGTACAACGTTTAACGTATAACGTATAACGTATAACGTATAACGTATAACGTATAACGTGTAACGTATAACGTATAACGTATAACGTATAACGTATAACGTATAACGTATAACGTAACACGTATAACGTATAACGTATAACGTATAACGTATAACGTAACACGTATAACGTATAACGTATATCGTATAAAGTATAGCGTATAACGTATAACGTATAACGATTAACGTAAAACGTATGACGTATTACATATTACGTATAACGTATAACGTATAACGTATATCCTATAACGCATAACGTACAACGTATAATGTATAACGTATAACGTATAACGTATAACGTATAACGTATAACGTATAACGTATAACGTATAACGTATAACGTATAACGTATAACGTACAACGTATAACGTATGACGTATAACGTATAACGTATAACGTATGACGTATAACGTATAACGTATAACGTATAACGTATAACGTATAACGTATAACGTATAACGTATAACGTATAACGTATAACGTATAACGTATAACGTATAACGTATAACGTATGACGTATAACGTATAACGTATAACGTATGACGTATAACGTATAACGTATAACGTATAACGTATAACGTATAACGTATAACGTATAACGTATAACGTATAACGTATAACGTATAACGTATAACGTATAACGTATAACGTATAACGTATAACGTATAACGTATAACGTATAACGTATAACGTATAACGTATAACGTATAACGTATAACGTATAACGTATAACGTATAACGTATAACGTATAACGTATAACGAATAACGTATAACGTATATCGTATAAAGTATAACGTATAACGTACAACTTATAATGTATAACGTACAACGTATAACGTATAACGTATAACGCATAACGTATAACGTATAACGTATAACCTATGACGTATAACGTATAACGTATAACGTATAACGTATATCGTATAACGTATAACGTATAACGTATAACATGTAACGTACAACGTATAACGTATGACGTATAACGTATAACGTATAACGTATGACGTATAACGTATAACGTATAACGTATAACGTATAACGTATAACGTATAACGTATAACGTATAACGTATAACGTATAACGTATAACGTATAACGTATAACGTATAACGTATAACGTATAACGTATAACGTATAACATGTAACGTATAGCGTATAACGTGTAACGTATAACGTATAACGTATGACGTATAACGTATAACGTATAACGTATAACGTATGACGTATAACGTATAACGTATAACGTATAACGTATAACGTATAACGTATAACGTATAACGTATAACGTATAACGTATAACGTATAACGTAACACGTATAACGTATAACGTATAACGTATAACGTATAACGTATAACGTAACACGTATAACGTATAACGTATAACGTATAAAGTATAGCGTATAACGTATAACGTATAACGATTAACGTAAAACGTATGACGTATTACATATTACGTATAACGTATAACATATAACGTATATCCTATAACGCATAACGTATATCGTATAATGTATAACGTATAACGTATAACGTATAACGTATAACGTATAACGTATAACGTATAACGTATAACGTATAACGTATAACGTACAACGTATAACGTATGACGTATAACGTATAACGTATAACGTATGACGTATAACGTATAACGTATAACGTATAACGTATAACGTATAACGTATAACGTATAACGTATAACGTATAACGTATAACGTATAACGTATAACGTATAACGTATTACGTATAACGTATAACGTATAACGTATAACGTATAACGTATAACGTATAACGTATAACGAATAACGTATAACGTATATCGTATAACGTATAACGTATAACGTACAACTTATAATGTATAACGTACAACGTATAACGTATAACGTATAACGCATAACGTATAACGTATAACGTATAACCTATGACGTATAACGTATAACGTATAACGTATAACGTATAACGTATAACGTATAACATGTAACGTACAACGTATAACGTATGACGTATAACGTATAACGTATAACGTATGACGTATAACGTATAACGTATAACGTATAACGTATAACGTATAACGTATAACGTATAACGTATAACGTATAACGTATAACGTATAACGTATAACGTATAACGTATAACGTATAACGTATAACGTATAACATGTAACGTATAGCGTATAACGTGTAACGTATAACGTATAACGTATAACGTATAACGTATAACGTATAACGTATAACGTATAACGTATAACCTATGACGTATAACGTGTAACGTATAACGTATAACGTATAACGTATAACGTATAACGTATAACGTGTAACGAAGTACGTATAAAGTATAACGTATAACGTATATCGTATAACGTATAAGGTATAACGTATAACGTATAACGTATAACGTAAAACGTATGACGCATTACATACTACGTATAACGTATAACGTTCAACGTATAACCTATGACGTATAACGTATAACGTATAACGTATAACGTATAACGTATAACGTATAACGTATAACGTATAACGTATAACCTATGACGAATAACGTATAACGTATAACGTGTAACGTATAAAGTATAACGTATAACGTATAACCTACAACGTATAACGTATAACGTATAATGTATAACGTATAACGTATAACGTATAACGTATAACGTATAACGTATAACGTATAACGTATAACGTATAACGTATAACGTATAACGTATAACGTATAACGTATATCGTATAACGTATAACGTATAACGTATAACGTATAACGTATAACGTATAACGTATAACCTATGACGTATAACGTATAACGTATAACGTATAACGTATAACGTATAACGTATAACGTATAACGTATAACCTATGACGTATAACGTGTAACGTATAACGTATAACGTATAACGTATAACGTATAACGTATAACGTGTAACGAAGTACGTATAAAGTATAACGTATAACGTATATCGTATAACGTATAAGGTATAACGTATAACGTATAACGTATAACGTAAAACGTATGACGCATTACATACTACGTATAACGTATAACGTTCAACGTATAACCTATGACGTATAACGTATAACGTATAACGTATAACGTACAACGTACAACGTATAACGTACAACGTATAACGTATAACGTATAACGTATAACGTATAACGTATGACGCATAACGTATAACGTACAACGCTTAACGAATAACGTATAACGTATAACGTATAACGTATAACATATAACGTATAACGTATAACATATAACGTATAACGTATAACGTATAACGTATAACGTATAACGTATAACGTACAACGTACAACGTATAACGTACAACGTATAACGTATAACGTATAACGTATAACGTATAACGTATAACGTATAACGTATAACGTATAAAGTATAACGTATAACGTATAACGTATAACGTATAACGTATAACGTATAACGTATAACGTATAACGTATAACGTATAACGTATATCGTATAACGTATAACGTATAACGTATAACATATAACGTATAACGTATAACGTGTAACGAAGAACGTATAACGTATAACGTATAACGTATAACGTATAACGTATAACGTATAACGTGTAACGAAGTACGTATAACGAATAACGTATAACGTATATCGTATAACGTACAACTTATAACGTATAACGTACAACGTATAACATATAACGTATAACGTATAACGTATAACGTATAACGTATAACGTATAACGTATAACGTATAACGTATAACGTATAACGTATAACGTGTAACATATAACGTATAACGTATAACGTATAACGTATAACGTATAACGTATAACGTATAACGTATAACGTATAACGTATAACGTATAACGTATAACGTATAACGTATAACGTACAACGTTTAACGTATAACGTATAACGTATAACGTATAACGTATAACGTATAACGTATAACGTACAACGTATAACGTATAACGTATAACGTATAACGTATAACGTATAACGTATAACGTATAACGTATAACGTATAACGTACAACGTACAACGTATAACGTACAACGTATAACGTATAACGTATAACGTATAACGTATAACGTATGACGCATAACGTATAACGTACAACGCTTAACGAATAACGTATAACGTATAACGTATAACGTATAACGTATAACATATAACGTATAACGTATAACGTATAACGTATAACGTATAACGTATAACGTACAACGTACAACGTATAACGTACAACGTATAACGTATAACGTATAACGTATAACGTATAACGTATAACGTATAAAGTATAACGTATAACGTATAACGTATAACGTATAACGTATAACGTATAACGTATAACGTATAACGTATAACGTATAACGTATAACGTATAACGTATAACGTATAACGTAACACGTATAACGTATAACGTATAACGTATAACGTATAACGTAACACGTATAACGTATAACGTATAACGTATAACGTATAACGTATAACGTGTAACGAAGTACGTATAACGAATAACGTATAACGTATATCGTATAACGTACAACTTATAACGTATAACGTACAACGTATAACATATAACGTATAACGTATAACGTATAACGTATAACGTATAACGTATAACGTATAACGTATAACGTATAACGTATAACGTATAACGTATAACGTATAACGTATAACGTATAAAGTATAACGCATAACGTATAACCTATAACGTATAACGTATAACGTATAACGTATAACGTATAACGTATAAGGTATAACGTATAACGTATAACGTATAACGTATAACGTATAAAGTATAACGTATAACGTATAACGTATAACGTATAACGTATAACGTATAACGTATAACCTATGACGTAAAACGTATCACTTATAACGTGTAACGTATAACGTATAGCGTACAACGTATAACGTATCACGTATAACACATAACGTATAACGTATAACGTGTAACGAAGAACGTATAAAGAATAACGTATAACGTATAACGTATAACGTATAACGTATAACGTATAACGTACAACGTATAACGTATAACGTATAACGTATAACGTAGAACGTACAACGTATAACGTATGACGTATAACGTATAACCTATAACGTATGACGTATAACGTATAACGTATAACGTATAACGTATAACGTATAACGTATAACGTATAACGTATAACGTATAACGTATAACGTATAACGTATAACGTATAACGTATGACGTATAACGTATAACGTATAACGTATAACGTATAACGTATAACGTATAACGAATAACGTATAACGTATTACGAATAACCTATAACGTATAACGTATAACGTAACCCCTATAACGTATAAAGTATAACGTATAACGTATATCGTATAACGTATAACGTATACCGTATATCGTAAAACGTATAACGTATAACGTATAACGTATAACGTGTAACGATGTACTTATAAAGTATAACGTATAACGTATAACGTGTAACGATGTACGTATAAAGTATAACGTATAACGTATAACGTATAACGTATAACATATAACGTATAACGTATAACGTATAACGTATAACGTATAACGTATAACGTATAACGTATAACGTATAACGTACAACGTATAACGTATAACGTACAACGTATAACGTACAACGTATAACGTATAACGTATAACGTATAACGTATAACGTATAACGTATAAAGTATAACGTATAACGTATAACGTATAACGTATAACGTATAACGTATAACGTATAACGTATAACGTATAACGTATAACGTACAACGTATAACGTATAACGTATAACGTATAACGTAGAACGTACAACGTATAACGTATGACGTATAACGTATAACCTATAACGTATGACGTATAACGTATAACGTATAACGTATAACGTATAACGTATAACGTATAACGTATAACGTATAACGTATAACGTATAACGTATAACGTATAACGTATAACGTATGACGTATAACGTATAACGTATAACGTATAACGTATAACGTATAACGTATAACGAATAACGTATAACGTATTACGAATAACCTATAACGTATAACGTATAACGTAACCCCTATAACGTATAAAGTATAACGTATAACGTATATCGTATAACGTATAACGTATACCGTATATCGTAAAACGTATAACGTATAACGTATAACGTATAACGTGTAACGATGTACGTATAAAGTATAACGTATAACGTATAACGTGTAACGATGTACGTATAAAGTATAACGTATAACGTATAACGTACAACGTATAACATATAACGTATAACGTATAACGTATAACGTATAACGTATAACGTATAACGTACAACGTACAACGTATAACGTACAACGTATAACGTATAACGTATAACGTATAACGTATAACGTATAACGTATAAAGTATAACGTATAACGTATAACGTATAACGTATAACGTATAACGTATAACGTATAACGTATAACGTATAACGTATAACGTATAACGTATAACGTATAACGTATAACGTATAACATATAACGTATAACGTATAACGTGTAACGAAGAACGTATAACGTATAACGTATAACGTATAACGTATAACGTATAACGTGTAACGAAGTACGTATAACGAATAACGTATAACGTATATCGTATAACGTACAACTTATAACGTATAACGTACAACGTATAACATATAACGTATAACGTATAACGTATAACGTATAACGTATAACGTATAACGTATAACGTATAACGTATAACGTATAACGTATAACGTGTAACATATAACGTATAACGTATAACGTATAACGTATAACGTATAACGTATAACGTATAACGTATAACGTATAACGTATAACGTATAACGTATAACGTATAACGTATAACGTACAACGTTTAACGTATAACGTATAACGTATAACGTATAACGTATAACGTATAACGTATAACGTACAACGTATAACGTATAACGTATAACGTACAACGTATAACGTATAACGTATAACGTATAACGTATAACGTATAACGTATAACGTATAACGTATAACGTATAACGTACAACGTACAACGTATAACGTACAACGTATAACGTATAACGTATAACGTATAACGTATAACGTATGACGCATAACGTATAACGTACAACGCTTAACGAATAACGTATAACGTATAACGTATAACGTATAACATATAACGTATAACGTATAACGTATAACGTATAACGTATAACGTATAACGTACAACGTACAACGTATAAAGTACAACGTATAACGTATAACGTATAACGTATAACGTATAACGTATAACGTATAAAGTATAACGTATAACGTATAACGTATAACGTATAACGTATAACGTATAACGTATAACGTATAACGTATAACGTATAACGTATAACGTATAACGTATAACGTAACACGTATAACGTATAACGTATAACGTATAACGTATAACGTAACACGTATAACGTATAACGTATAACGTATAACGTATAACGTATAACGTGTAACGAAGTACGTATAACGAATAACGTATAACGTATATCGTATAACGTACAACTTATAACGTATAACGTACAACGTATAACATATAACGTATAACGTATAACGTATAACGTATAACGTATAACGTATAACGTATAACGTATAACGTATAACGTATAACGTACAACGTATAACGTATAACGTATAAAGTATAACGCATAACGTATAACCTATAACGTATAACGTATAACGTATAACGTATAACGTATAACGTATAAGGTATAACGTATAACGTATAACGTATAACGTATAACGTATAAAGTATAACGTATAACGTATAACGTATAACGTATAACGTATAACGTATAACGTATAACCTATGACGTAAAACGTATCACTTATAACGTGTAACGTATAACGTATAGCGTACAACGTATAACGTATCACGTATAACATATAACGTATAACGTATAACGTGTAACGAAGAACGTATAAAGAATAACGTATAACGTATAACGTATAACGTATAACGTATAACGTATAACGTACAACGTATAACGTATAACGTATAACGTATAACGTAGAACGTACAACGTATAACGTATGACGTATAACGTATAACCTATAACGTATGACGTATAACGTATAACGTATAACGTATAACGTATAACGTATAACGTATAACGTATAACGTATAACGTATAACGTATAACGTATAACGTATAACGTATAACGTATAACGTATAACGTATAACGTATAACGTATAACGTATAACGTATAACGAATAACGTATAACGTATTACGAATAACCTATAACGTATAACGTATAACGTAACCCCTATAACGTATAAAGTATAACGTATAACGTATATCGTATAACGTATAACGTATACCGTATATCGTAAAACGTATAACGTATAACGTATAACGTATAACGTGTAACGATGTACGTATAAAGTATAACGTATAACGTATAACGTGTAACGATGTACGTATAAAGTATAACGTATAACGTATAACGTATAACGTATAACGTATAACTAATAACGTATAACGTATAACGCATAACGTATAACGTATAACGTATAACGTATAACGTATAACGTATAACGTACAACGTATATCGTATAACTAATAACGTATAACGTATAACGCATAACGTATAACGTATAATGTATAACGTATAACGTATAACGAATAACGTATAACGTATAACGTATAACGTATAACGTATAACGTATAACGTATAACGTATAACGTACAACGTATGACGTATGACGTATAACGTATAACCTATAACGTATGACGTATAACGTATAACGTATAACGTATAACGTATAACGTATAACGTATAACGTATAACGTATAACGTATAACGTATAACGTATAACGTATAACGTATAACGTATAACGTATAACGTATAACGTATAACGTATAACGTATAACGTATAACGTATAACGAATAACGTATAACGTATATCGTATAACGTATAACGTATAACGTACAACTTATAATGTATAACGTACAACGTATAACGTATAACGTATAACGTATAACGTATAACGTATAACGTATAACGTATAACGTATAACGTATAACGTATAACGTATAACGTATAATGTATAACGTATAACGTATAACGTATAACGTATAACGTATAAAGTATAACGTATAACGTATAACCTATAACGTATAACGTATAACGTATAACGTATAACGTATAACGTATAATG
Source organism: Ptiloglossa arizonensis (assembly GCF_051014685.1). Lineage (NCBI taxonomy): Eukaryota > Metazoa > Arthropoda > Insecta > Hymenoptera > Colletidae > Ptiloglossa > Ptiloglossa arizonensis. The sequence goes on from NW_027478631.1 coordinate 439,535, forward strand.
TATAACGTATAACGTATAACGTATAACGTATAACGTATAAGGTATAACGTATAACGTATAACGTATAACGTATAACGTATAACGTATAACGTATAACGTATAACCTATGACGTAAAACGTATCACTTATAACGTGTAACGTATAACGTATAGCGTACAACGTATAACGTATCACGTATAACATATAACGTATAACGTATAACGTGTAACGAAGAACGTATAAAGAATAACGTATAACGTATATCGTATAACGTACAACTTATAACGTATAACGTACAACGTATAACGTATAACGTATAACGAATAACGTATAACGTATAACGTATAACGTATACCGTATAACGTATAACGTATAACGTATAACGTATAACGTATAACGTATAACGTATAACGTATAACGTATAACGTATAACGAATAACGTATAACGAATATCGTATAACGTATAACGTATAACGTACAACTTATAATGTATAACGTACAACGTATAACGTATAACGTATACCGTATATCGTAAAACGTATAACGTATAACGTATAACGTATAACGTATAACGTGTAACGAAGAACGTATAAAGAATAACGTATAACGTATATCGTATAACGTACAACTTATAACGTATAACGTACAACGTATAACGTATAACGTATAACGAATAACGTATAACGTATAACGTATAACGTATACCGTATAACGTATAACGTATAACGTATAACGTATAACGTATAACGTATAACGTATAACGTATAACGTATAACGCATAACATGTAATGTATAACGTATAACGTATAATGTATAACGTATAACGTATAACGTATAACGTACAAAGTATAACGTATCACGTATAACGTACAACTTATAATGTATAACGTACAACGTATAACGTATAACGTATAACGTATAACGTATAACGTATAACGTATAACGTATAACGTATAACGTATAACGTATAACGTATAACGTATAACGTATAACGTATAACGTAACACGTATAACGTATAACGTATAACGTATAACGTATAACGTATAACGTGTAACGAAGTACGTATAACGAATAACGTATAACGTATATCGTATAACGTACAACTTATAACGTATAACGTACAACGTATAACATATAACGTATAACGTATAACGTATAACGTATAACGTATAACGTATAACGTATAACGTATAACGTATAACGTATAACGTATAACGTATAACGTATAACGTATAAAGTATAACGCATAACGTATAACCTATAACGTATAACGTATAACGTATAACGTATAACGTATAACGTATAAGGTATAACGTATAACGTATAACGTATAACGTATAACGTATAAAGTATAACGTATAACGTATAACGTATAACGTATAACGTATAACGTATAACGTATAACCTATGACGTAAAACGTATCACTTATAACGTGTAACGTATAACGTATAGCGTACAACGTATAACGTATCACGTATAACATATAACGTATAACGTATAACGTGTAACGAAGAACGTATAAAGAATAACGTATAACGTATAACGTATAACGTATAACGTATAACGTATAACGTACAACGTATAACGTATAACGTATAACGTATAACGTAGAACGTACAACGTATAACGTATGACGTATAACGTATAACCTATAACGTATGACGTATAACGTATAACGTATAACGTATAACGTATAACGTATAACGTATAACGTATAACGTATAACGTATAACGTATAACGTATAACGTATAACGTATAACGTATAACGTATAACGTATAACGTATAACGTATAACGTATAACGTATAACGAATAACGTATAACGTATTACGAATAACCTATAACGTATAACGTATAACGTAACCCCTATAACGTATAAAGTATAACGTATAACGTATATCGTATAACGTATAACGTATACCGTATATCGTAAAACGTATAACGTATAACGTATAACGTATAACGTGTAACGATGTACGTATAAAGTATAACGTATAACGTATAACGTGTAACGATGTACGTATAAAGTATAACGTATAACGTATAACGTATAACGTATAACGTATAACTAATAACGTATAACGTATAACGCATAACGTATAACGTATAACGTATAACGTATAACGTATAACGTATAACGTACAACGTATATCGTATAACTAATAACGTATAACGTATAACGCATAACGTATAACGTATAATGTATAACGTATAACGTATAACGAATAACGTATAACGTATAACGTATAACGTATAACGTATAACGTATAACGTATAACGTATAACGTACAACGTATAACGTATGACGTATAACGTATAACCTATAACGTATGACGTATAACGTATAACGTATAACGTATAACGTATAACGTATAACGTATAACGTATAACGTATAACGTATAACGTATAACGTATAACGTATAACGTATAACGTATAACGTATAACGTATAACGTATAACGTATAACGTATAACGTATAACGTATAACGTATAACGAATAACGTATAACGTATATCGTATAACGTATAACGTATAACGTACAACTTATAATGTATAACGTACAACGTATAACGTATAACGTATAACGTATAACGTATAACGTATAACGTATAACGTATAACGTATAACGTATAACGTATAACGTATAACGTATAATGTATAACGTATAACGTATAACGTATAACGTATAACGTATAAAGTATAACGTATAACGTATAACGTATAACGTATAACGTATAACGTATAACGTATAACGTATAACGTATAATGTATAACGTATAACGTATAACGTATAACGTATAACGTATAAAGTATAACGTATAACGTATAACGTATAACGTATAACGTATAACGTATAACGTATAACGTATAACCTATGACGTAAAACGTATCACTTATAACGTGTAACGTATAACGTATAGCGTACAACGTATAACGTATCACGTATAACATATAACGTATAACGTATAACGTGTAACGAAGAACGTATAAAGAATAACGTATAACGTATATCGTATAACGTACAACTTATAACGTATAACGTACAACGTATAACGTATAACGTATAACGAATAACGTATAACGTATAACGTATAACGTATACCGTATAACGTATAACGTATAACGTATAACGTATAACGTATAACGTATAACGTATAACGTATAACGTATAACGCATAACATGTAATGTATAACGTATAACGTATAATGTATAACGTATAACGTATAACGTATAACGTACAAAGTATAACGTATCACGTATAACGTACAACTTATAATGTATAACGTACAACGTATAACGTATAACGTATAACGTATAACGTATAACGTATAACGTATAACGTATAACGTATAACGTATAACGTATAACGTATAACGTATAACGTATAACGTATAACGTATAACGTATAACGTATAAAGTATAACGTATAACGTATAACCTATAACGTATAACGTATAACGTATAACGTATAACGAATAACGTATAACGTATAACGTATAACGTATAACGTATAACGTATAACGTATAACGTACAACGTATAACGTATGACGTATAACGTATAACCTATAACGTATGACGTATAACGTATAACGTATAACGTATAACGTATAACGTATAACGTATAACGTATAACGTATAACGTATAACGTATAACGTATAACGTATAACGTATAACGTATAACGTATAACGTATAACGTATAACGTATAACGAATAACGTATAACGAATATCGTATAACGTATAACGTATAACGTACAACTTATAATGTATAACGTACAACGTATAACGTATAACGTATACCGTATATCGTAAAGCGTATAACGTATAACGTATAACGTATAACGTATAACGTGTAACGATGTACGTATAAAGTGTAACGTATAACGTATAACGTATAACGTATAACTAATAACGTATAACGTATAACGCATAACGTATAACGTATAACGTATAACGTATAACGTATAACGTATAACGTACAACGTATATCGTATAACTAATAACGTATAACGTATAACGCATAACGTATAACGTATAATGTATAACGTATAACGTATAACGAATAACGTATAACGTATAACGTATAACGTATAACGTATAACGTATAACGTATAACGTACAACGTATAACGTATGACGTATAACGTATAACCTATAACGTATGACGTATAACGTATAACGTATAACGTATAACGTATAACGTATAACGTATAACGTATAACGTATAACGTATAACGTATAACGTATAACGTCTAACGTATAACGTATAACGTATAACGTATAACGTATAACGTATAACGTATAACGTATAACGTATAACGTATAACGAATAACGTATAACGTATATCGTATAACGTATAACGTATAACGTACAACTTATAATGTATAACGTACAACGTATAACGTATAACGTATAACGTATAACGTATAACGTATAACGTATAACGTATAACGTATAACGTATGACGTATAACGTATAACGTATAACGTATAACGTATAACGTATAACGTATAACGTATAAAGTATAACGTATAACGTATAACCTATAACGTATAACGTATAACGTATAACGTATAACGTATAACGTATAGTGTATAACGTATAACGTATAACGTATAACGTATAACGTATAAAGTATAACGTATAACGTATAACGTATAACGTATAACGTATAACGTATAACCTATGACGTAAAACGTATCACTTATAATGTATAACGTACAACGTATAACGTATAACGTATAACGTATAACGTATAACGTATAACGTATAACGTATAACGTATAACGTATAACGTATAACGTATAACGTATAACGTATAACGTATAACGTATAACGTATAACGTATAACGTATAACGTATACAGTATAACGTATAACGTATAACCTATAACGTATAACGTATAACGTATAACGTATAACGTATAACGTATAATGTATAACGTATAACGTATAACGTATAACGTATAACGTATAACGTATAACGTATAACGTATAACGTATAACGTATAACGTATAACGTATAACGTATAACGTATAACGTATAACGTATAACGAATAACGTATAACGAATATCGTATAACGTGTAACGTATAACGTACAACTTATAATGTATAACGTACAACGTATAACGTATAACGTATACCGTATATCGTAAAACGTATAACGAATATCGTATAACGTGTAACGTATAACGTACAACTTATAATGTATAACGTACAACGTATAACGTATAACGTATACCGTATATCGTAAAACGTATAACGTATAACGTATAACGTATAACGTATAACGTGTAACGATGTACGTATAAAGTGTAACGTATAACGTATAACGTATAACGTATAACTAATAACGTATAACGTATAACGCATAACGTATAACGTATAACGTATAACGTATAACGTATAACGTATAACGTACAACGTATATCGTATAACTAATAACGTATAACGTATAACGCATAACGTATAACGTATAATGTATAACGTATAACGTATAACGAATAACGTATAACGTATAACGTATAACGTATAACGTATAACGTATAACGTATAACGTACAACGTATAACGTATGACGTATAACGTATAACCTATAACGTATGACGTATAACGTATAACGTATAACGTATAACGTATAACGTATAACGTATAACGTATAACGTATAACGTATAACGTATAACGAATAACGTATAACGTATTACGAATAACCTATAACGTATAACGTATAACGTAACCCCTATAACGTATAAAGTATAACGTATAACGTATATCGTATAACGTATAACGTATACCGTATATCGTAAAACGTATAACGTATAACGTATAACGTATAACGTGTAACGATGTACGTATAAAGTATAACGTATAACGTATAACGTATAACGTATAACTAATAACGTATAACGTATAACGCATAACGTATAACGTATAACGTATAACGTATAACGTATAACGTATAACGTACAACGTATATCGTATAACTAATAACGTATAACGTATAACGCATAACGTATAACGTATAATGTATAACGTATAACGTATAACGAATAACGTATAACGTATAACGTATAACGTATAACGTATAACGTATAACGTATAACGTATTAGGTGGACCGGAAAGTAATGTCGTTTCCTTACATTAAATTCAAACACATAAATTTTTAACGAGTTTTTATTTTTAATCAATGATATAATCACCCTCATTATCAACAACCTTTTGCCATCTAGTGTGCAAATTTTCAATGCCGGATCGATAAAAATCAATTGGTTTTTGAGCAAAGTATACAGAGATGGCATTTTGAATATCATCCAAATTTGCAAATCTTTGCCACTTAGAAAGTGTTGAAGCGATCGGAATAAATGGAAATCCGATGGTGCAACATCGGGCGAGTATGGTGGGTGAGGCAGTACCTCCCACCCCAATTCATTAATTTTTGCCAAGGTTCGTCTTGCGCAGTGCGGTCTTGCATTATCGTGTTGCAGAATAACGCCTTTTCTGTTGACAATCGCTGGCCACTTTTCAATTAAAGATTTATTTACACGATCTAATTGTTCACAGTAAAGGTCTGCATTCACAGTCTGTCCAGGTTTCAGCACTTCAAAATGAACAACGCCGCGAATACTCCACCAAACACACAAAAGGGCCATTTTGGGGTGTAAACCTGGCTTAGCAGTACTTTGTGGCGATTCATTTGGAGAGAGCCACTGCCTTTTGCGTTTTGGATTATCATAAAGAACCCACTTTTCATCTCCGGTGATCAAGCGATCAAAAAACGCTTCTGTATTGTGCCGTTGAAGCAATAAGTTGCATGTGGTGGATCGGTTAGCCTTGTTCTCTTCGAACAGATTATGCGGGACCCAAACACCTGCTCTGCTTACTTTCCCAATCTGCTGCAAATGTTCTTGGATGGTCGACCAAGGTTGGTTAAGACTGTTTGACAATTCCTCGATTGTCTGACACGGATTTGCTTCCACTTCCGCACTTAACACGTCATTGTCTAACGTTGTTGGTCTTCCTGATCGATACGAGTCGGAAAGATCAAAATTACCGGATTTGAACTTGGAAAACCACCTTTGGCATTTACGAACGTCTAATGCATTTGGATAAACATCGCAAATGTTTTTGGTAGCAACTGTTGCGTTACTACCCTTGCGAAACTCAAAAAGCATGCAATGCCGGATATGTACCTCTTCTGGTATTTGGCTGGCCATTTCACCCAAAATTGTAAAGAAAAATTTTAAATTTAATTATTTACAACTAAACAAGTCACTATAACCTCAGAATGTCTTTGTTACGACTTTAATGTACACAATGAGCTGACAAATGACAATCAAATAGTGACATGCGCAGAAACGACATTACTTTCCGGTCCACCTAATACAACGTATAACGTATGACGTATAACGTATAACCTATAACGTATGACGTATAACGTATAACGTATAACGTATAACGTATAACGTACAACGTATATCGTATAACTAATAACGTATAACGTATAACGCATAACGTATAACGTATAATGTATAACGTATAACGTATAACGAATAACGTATAACGTATAACGTATAACGTATAACGTATAACGTATAACGTATAACGTATAACGTATAACGTATAACCTATAACGTATGACGTATAACGTATAACGTATAACGTATAACGTATAACGAATAACGTATAACGTATAACGTATAACGTATAACGTATAACGTATAACGTATAACGTATAACGTATAACGTATAACATGTAACGTACAACGTATAACGTATGACGTATAACGTATAACGTATAACGTATGACGTATAACGTATAACGTATAACGTATAACGTATAACGTATAACGTATAACGTATAACGTATAACGTATAACGTATAACGTATAACGTATAACGTATAACGTATAACGTATAACGTATAACGTATATCGTATAGCGTATAACGTATAACGTATAACGTATAACGTATAACGTATAACGTATAACGTATAACCTATGACGAATAACGTATAACGTATAACGTATAACGTATAACGTATAACTTATAACGTATAACGTATAACCTATGACGTATAACGTGTAACGTATAACGTATAACGTATAACGTATAACGTATAACGTATAACGTGTAACGAAGTACGTATAAAGTATAACGTATAACGTATATCGTATAACGTATAAGGTATAACGTATAACGTATAACGTATAACGTAAAACGTATGACGCATTACATACTACGTATAACGTATAACGTTCAACGTATAACCTATGACGTATAACGTATAACGTATAACGTATAACGTATAACGTATAACGTATAACGTATAACGTATAACGTATAACCTATGACGAATAACGTATAACGTATAACGTATAACGTATAAAGTATAACGTATAACGTATAACCTATAACGTATAACGTATAACGTATAACGTATAACGTATAACGTATAACGTATAACGTATAACGTATAACGTATAACGTATAACGTATAACGTATAACGTATAACGTATAACGTATAACGTATATCGTATAACGTATAACGTATAACGTATAACGTATAACGTATAACGTATAACGTATAACCTATGACGAATAACGTATAACGTATAACGTATAACGTATAACGTATAACGTATAACGTATAACGTATAACCTATGACGTATAACGTGTAACGTATAACGTATATCGTATTACGTATAACGTATAACGTATAACGTGTAACGAAGTACGTATAAAGTATAACGTATAACGTATATCGTATAACGTATAAGGTATAACGTATAACGTATAACGTATAACGTAAAACGTATGACGCATTACATACTACGTATAACGTATAACGTTCAACGTATAACCTATGACGTATAACGTATAACGTATAACGTATAACGTACAACGTACAACGTATAACGTACAACGTATAACGTATAACGTATAACGTATAACGTATAACGTATGACGCATAACGTATAACGTACAACGCTTAACGAATAACGTATAACGTATAACGTATAACGTATAACGTATAACATATAACGTATAACGTATAACGTATAACGTATAACGTATAACGTATAACGTATAACGTATAACGTATAACGTATAACGTATAACGTATAACGTATAACGTATAACGTATAACGTACAACGTATAACGTACAACGTTTAACGTATAACGTATAACGTATAACGTATAACGTATAACGTATAACGTATAACGTACAACGTATAACGTATAACGTATAACGTATAACGTATAACGTATAACGTATAACGTATAACGTATAACGTATAACGTACAACGTATAACGTATAACGTATAACGTATAACGTATAACGTATAACGTATAACCTATGACGTATAACGTGTAACGTATAACGTATAACGTATAACGTATAACGTATAACGTATAACGTGTAACGAAGTACGTATAAAGTATAACGTATAACGTATATCGTATAACGTATAAGGTATAACGTATAACGTATAACGTATAACGTAAAACGTATGACGCATTACATACTACGTATAACGTATAACGTTCAACGTATAACCTATGACGTATAACGTATAACGTATAACGTATAACGTATAACGTATAACGTATAACGTATAACGTATAACCTATGACGAATAACGTATAACGTATAACGTATAACGTATAAAGTATAACGTATAACGTATAACCTATAACGTATAACGTATAACGTATAACGTATAACGTATAACGTATAACGTATAACGTATAACGTATAACGTATAACGTATAACGTATAACGTATAACGTATAACGTATAACGTATAACGTATATCGTATAACGTATAACGTATAACGTATAACGTATAACGTATAACGTATAACGTATAACCTATGACGAATAACGTATAACGTATAACGTATAACGTATAACGTATAACGTATAACGTATAACGTATAACCTATGACGTATAACGTGTAACGTATAACGTATATCGTATTACGTATAACGTATAACGTATAACGTGTAACGAAGTACGTATAAAGTATAACGTATAACGTATATCGTATAACGTATAAGGTATAACGTATAACGTATAACGTATAACGTAAAACGTATGACGCATTACATACTACGTATAACGTATAACGTTCAACGTATAACCTATGACGTATAACGTATAACGTATAACGTATAACGTACAACGTACAACGTATAACGTACAACGTATAACGTATAACGTATAACGTATAACGTATAACGTATGACGCATAACGTATAACGTACAACGCTTAACGAATAACGTATAACGTATAACGTATAACGTATAACGTATAACATATAACGTATAACGTATAACGTATAACGTATAACGTATAACGTATAACGTATAACGTATAACGTATAACGTATAACGTATAACGTATAACGTATAACGTATAACGTATAACGTACAACGTTTAACGTATAACGTATAACGTATAACGTATAACGTATAACGTATAACGTATAACGTACAACGTATAACGTATAACGTATAACGTATAACGTATAACGTATAACGTATAACGTATAACGTATAACGTATAACGTACAACGTACAACGTATAACGTACAACGTATAACGTATAACGTATAACGTATAACGTATAACGTATGACGCATAACGTATAACGTACAACGCTTAACGAATAACGTATAACGTATAACGTATAACGTATAACATATAACGTATAACGTATAACGTATAACGTATAACGTATAACGTATAACGTACAACGTACAACGTATAACGTACAACGTATAACGTATAACGTATAACGTATAACGTATAACGTATAACGTATAAAGTATAACGTATAACGTATAACGTATAACGTATAACGTATAACGTATAACGTATAACGTATAACGTATAACGTATAACGTATAACGTATAACGTATAACGTATAACGTATAACGTATAACATATAACGTATAACGTATAACGTGTAACGAAGAACGTATAACGTATAACGTATAACGTATAACGTATAACGTATAACGTGTAACGAAGTACGTATAACGAATAACGTATAACGTATATCGTATAACGTACAACTTATAACGTATAACGTACAACGTATAACATATAACGTATAACGTATAACGTATAACGTATAACGTATAACGTATAACGTATAACGTATAACGTATAACGTATAACGTATAACGTATAACGTATAACGTATAACGTATAAAGTATAACGCATAACGTATAACCTATAACGTATAACGTATAACGTATAACGTATAACGTATAACGTATAAGGTATAACGTATAACGTATAACGTATAACGTATAACGTATAACGTATAACGCATAACGTATAACGTATAACGTATAACGTATAACGTATAACGTATAACGTACAACGTATATCGTAGAACTAATAACGTATAACGTATAACGCATAACGTATAACGTATAATGTATAACGTATAACGTATAACGAATAACGTATAACGTATAACGTATAACTTATAACGTATAACGTATAACGTATAACGTACAACGTATAACGTATGACGTATAACGTATAACCTATAACGTATGACGTATAACGTATAACGTATAACGTATAACGTATAACGTATAACGTATAACGTATAACGTATAACGTATAACGTATAACGTATAACGTATAACGTGTAACGTATAACGTATAACGTATAACGTATAACGTATAACGTATAACGAAAAACGTATAACGTATATCGTATAACGTATAACGTATAACGTACAACTTATAATGTATAACGTACAACGTATAACGTATAACGTATAACGTACAACTTATAACGTATAACGTACAACGTATAACATATAACGTATAACGTATAACGTATAACGTATAACGTATAACGTATAACGTATAACGTATAACGTATAACGTATAACGTATAACGTATAACGTATAACGTATAACGTATAAAGTATAACGCATAACGTATAACCTATAACGTATAACGTATAACGTATAACGTATAACGTATAACGTATAAGGTATAACGTATAACGTATAACGTATAACGTATAACGTATAACGTATAACGCATAACGTATAACGTATAACGTATAACGTATAACGTATAACGTATAACGTACAACGTATATCGTATAACTAATAACGTATAACGTATAACGCATAACGTATAACGTATAATGTATAACGTATAACGTATAACGAATAACGTATAACGTATAACGTATAACTTATAACGTATAACGTATAACGTATAACGTACAACGTATAACGTATGACGTATAACGTATAACCTATAACGTATGACGTATAACGTATAACGTATAACGTATAACGTATAACGTATAACGTATAACGTATAACGTATAACGTATAACGTATAACGTATAACGTATAACGTGTAACGTATAACGTATAACGTATAACGTATAACGTATAACGTATAACGTATAACGAAAAACGTATAACGTATATCGTATAACGTATAACGTATAACGTACAACTTATAATGTATAACGTACAACGTATAACGTATAACGTATAACGTATAACGTATAACGTATAACGTATAACGTATAACGTATAACGTATAACGTATAACGTACAACGTACAACGTATAACGTACAATGTATAACGTATAACGTATAACGTATAACGTATAACGTATAACGTATGACGCATAACGTATAACGTACAACGCTTAACGAATAACGTATAACGTATAACGTATAACGTATAACATATAACGTATAACGTATAACGTATAACGTATAACGTATAACGTATAACGTACAACGTACAACGTATAACGTACAACGTATAACGTGTAACGAAGAACGTATAACGTATAACGTATAACGTATAAAGTATAACGTATAACGTATAACGTATAACGTATAACGTATAACGTATAACGTATAACGTATAACGTATAACGTATAACGTATAACGTATAACGTATAACGTATAACGTATAACGTATAACGTATAACGTACAACGTACAACGTATAACGTACAACGTATAACGTATAACGTATAACGTATAACGTATAACGTATGACGCATAACGTATAACGTACAACGCTTAACGAATAACGTATAACGTATAACGTATAACGTATAACGTATAACATATAACGTATAACGTATAACGTATAACGTATAACGTATAACGTATAACGTATAACGTATAACGTATAACGTATAACGTATAACGTATAACGTATAACGTATAACGTACAACGTTTAACGTATAACGTATAACGTATAACGTATAACGTATAACGTATAACGTATAACGTATAACGTATAACGTATAACGTATAACGTATAACGTACAACGTATAACGTATAACGTATAACGTATAACGTATAACGTATAACGTATAACGTATAACGCATAACGTATAACGCATAATGTATAACGTATAATGTATAACGTATAACGTATAACGAATAACGTATAACGTATAACGTATAACGTATAACGTATAACGTATAACGTATAACGTACAACGTACAACGTATGACGTATAACGTATAACCTATAACGTATGACGTATAACGTATAACGTATAACGTATAACGTATAACGTATAACGTATAACGTATAACGTATAACGTATAACGTATAACGTATAACGTATAACGTATAACGTATAACGTATAACGTATACCGTATAACGTATAACGTATAACGTATAACGTATAACGTATAACGTATAACGTATAACGTATAACGTATAACGCATAACATGTAATGTATCACGTATAACGTATAATGTATAACGTATAACGTATAACGTATAACGTACAAAGTATAACGTATCACGTATAACGTACAACTTATAATGTATAACGTACAACGTATAACGTATAACGTATAACGTATAACGTATAACGTATAACGTATAACGTATAACGTACAACGTATAACGTATGACGTATAACGTATAACGTATAACGTAGAACGTACAACGTATAACGTATGACGTATAACGTATAACCTATAACGTATGACGTATAACGTATAACGTATAACGTATAACGTATAACGTATAACGTATAACGTATAACGTATAACGTATAACGTATAACGTATAACGTATAACGTATAACGTATAACGTATAACGTATAACGTATAACGTATAACGTATAACGTATAACGTATAACGTATAACGTATAACGTATAACGTATAACGTATAACGTATAACGTATAACGTATAACGAATAACGTATAACGTATTACGAATAACCTATAACGTATAACGTATAACGTAACCCCTATAACGTATAAAGTATAACGTATAACGTATATCGTATAACGTATAACGTATACCGTATATCGTAAAACGTATAACGTATAACGTATAACGTATAACGTGTAACGATGTACGTATAAAGTATAACGTATAACGTATAACGTATAACGTATAACTAATAACGTATAACGTATAACGCATAACGTATAACGTATAACGTATAACGTATAACGTATAACGTATAACGTACAACGTATATCGTATAACTAATAACGTATAACGTATAACGCATAACGTATAACGTATAATGTATAACGTATAACGTATAACGAATAACGTATAACGTATAACGTATAACGTATAACGTATAACGTATAACGTATAACGTACAACGTATAACGTATGACGTATAACGTATAACCTATAACGTATGACGTATAACGTATAACGTATAACGTATAACGTATAACGTATAACGTATAACGTATAACGTATAACGTATAACGTATAACGTATAACGTATAACGTATAACGTATAACGTATAACGTATAACGTATAACGTATAACGTATAACGTATAACGAATAACGTATAAGGTATAACGTATAACATATAACGTATAACGTATAACGTATAACGTATAACGTATAACGTATAACGTATAACGTATAACGTATAACGTATAACGTATAACGTATAACGTATAAAGTATAACGTATAACGTATAACCTATAACGTATAACGTATAACGTATAACGTATAACGTATAACGTATAACGTATAATGTATAACGTATAACGTATAACGTATAACGTATAACGTATAAAGTATAACGTATAACGTATAACGTATAACGTATAACGTATAACGTATAACGTATAACCTATGACGTAAAACGTATCACTTATAACGTGTAACGTATAACGTATAGCGTACAACGTATAACGTATCACGTATAACATATAACGTATAACGTATAACGTGTAACGAAGAACGTATAAAGAATAACGTATAACGTATATCGTATAACGTACAACTTATAACGTATAACGTACAACGTATAACGTATAACGTATAACGAATAACGTATAACGTATAACGTATAACGTATACCGTATAACGTATAACGTATAACGTATAACGTATAACGTATAACGTATAACGTATAACGTATAACGTATAACGCATAACATGTAATGTATAACGTATAACGTATAATGTATAACGTATAACGTATAACGTATAACGTACAAAGTATAACGTATCACGTATAACGTACAACTTATAATGTATAACGTACAACGTATAACGTATAACGTATAACGAATAACGTATAACGAATATCGTATAACGTATAACGTATAACGTACAACTTATAATGTATAACGTACAACGTATAACGTATAACGTATACCGTATATCGTAAAACGTATAACGTATAACGTATAACGTATAACGTATAACGTGTAACGATGTACGTATAAAGTGTAACGTATAACGTACAACGTATAACGTATAACTAATAACGTATAACGTATAACGCATAACGTATAACGTATAACGTATAACGTATAACGTATAACGTATAACGTACAACGTATATCGTATAACTAATAACGTATAACGTATAACGCATAACGTATAACGTATAATGTATAACGTGTAACGTATAACGAATAACGTATAACGTATAACGTATAACGTATAACGTATAACGTATAACGTATAACGTACAACGTATAACGTATGACGTATAACGTATAACCTATAACGTATGACGTATAACGTATGACGTATAACGTATAACGTATAACGTATAACGTATAACGTATAACGTATAACGTATAACGTATAACGTATAACGTATAACGTATAACGTATAACGTATAACGTATAACGTATAACGTATAACGTATAACGTATAACGTATAACGTATAACGTATATCGTATAACGTATATCGTATAACGTATAACGTATAACGTATAACTTATAATGTATAACGTACAACGTATAACGTATAACGTATAACGTATAACGTATAACGTATAACGTATAACGTATAACGTATAACGTATAACGTATAACGTATAACGTATAACGTATAACGTATAACGTATAACGTATAACGTATAAAGTATAACGTATAACGTATAACCTATAACGTATAACGTATAACGTATAACGTATAACGTATAACGTATAACGTATAACGTATAATGTATAACGTATAACGTATAACGTATAACGTATAACGTATAACGTATAAAGTATAACGTATAACGTATAACGTATAACGTATAACGTATAACGTATAACGTATAACCTATGACGTAAAACGTATCACTTATAATGTATAACGTACAACGTATAACGTATAACGTATAACGTATAACGTATAACGTATAACGTATAACGTATAACGTATAACGTATAACGTATAACGTATAACGTATAACGTATAACGTATAACGTATAACGTATAACGTATAACGTATAACGTATAACGTATAAAGTATAACGTATAACGTATAACCTATAACGTATAACGTATAACGTATAACGTATAACGTATAACGTATAATGTATAACGTATAACGTATAACGTATAACGTATAACGTATAACGTATAACGTATAACGTATAACGTATAACGTATAACGTATAACGTATAACGTATAACGTATAACGTATAACGTATAACGAATAACGTATAACGAATATCGTATAACGTATAACGTATAACGTACAACTTATAATGTATAACGTACAACGTATAACGTATAACGTATACCGTATATCGTAAAACGTATAACGTAAAACGTATAACGTATAACGTATAACGTATAACGTATAACGTGTAACGATGTACGTATAAAGTGTAACGTATAACGTATAACGTATAACGTATAACGTATAAAGTATAACGTATAACGTATAACGTATAACGTATAACGTATAACGTATAACGTATAACCTATGACGTAAAACGTATCATTTATAACGTGTAACGTATAACGTATAGCGTACAACGTATAACGTATCACGTATAACATATAACGTATAACGTATAACGTGTAACGAAGAACGTATAAAGAATAACGTATAACGTATATCGTATAACGTACAACTTATAACGTATAACGTACAACGTATAACGTATAACGTATAACGAATAACGTATAACGTATAACGTATAACGTATAACGTATAACGTATAACGTATAACGTATAACGTATAACGTACAACGTACAACGTATGACGTATAACGTATAACCTATAACGTATGACGTATAACGTATAACGTATAACGTATAACGTATAACGTATAACGTATAACGTATAACGTATAACGTATAACGTATAACGTATAACGTATAACGTATAACGTATAACGTATAACGTATAACGTATAACGTATAACGTATAACGTATAACGTATAACGTATAACGTATAACGTATAACGTATAACGTATAACGTATAACGAATAACGTATAACGTATATCGTATAACGTATAACGTATAACGTACAACTTATAATGTATAACGTACAACGTATAACGTATAACGTATAACGCATAACGTATAACGTATAACGTATAACGTATAACCTATGACGTATAACGTATAACGTATAACGTATAACGTATATCGTATAACGTATAACGTATAACGTATAACATGTAACGTACAACGTATAACGAATGACGTATAACGTATAACGTATAACGTATAACGTATACCGTATATCGTAAAACGTATAACGTATAACGTATAACGTATAACGTATAACGTGTAACGATGTACGTATAAAGTGTAACGTATAACGTATAACGTATAACGTATAACTAATAACGTATAACGTATAACGCATAACGTATAACGTATAACGTATAACGTATAACGTATAACGTATAACGTACAACGTATATCGTATAACTAATAACGTATAACGTATAACGCATAACGTATAACGTATAATGTATAACGTGTAACGTATAACGTATAACGTATAACGTACAACGTATATCGTATAACTAATAACGTATAACGTATAACGCATAACGTATAACGTATAATGTATAACGTGTAACGTATAACGAATAACGTATAACGTATAACGTATAACGTATAACGTATAACGTATAACGTATAACGTACAACGTATAACGTATGACGTATAACGTATAACCTATAACGTATGACGTATAACGTATGACGTATAACGTATAACGTATAACGTATAACGTATAACGTATAACGTATAACGTATAACGTATAACGTATAACGTATAACGTATAACGTATAACGTATAACGTATAACGTATAACGTATAACGTATAACGTATAACGTATAACGTATAACGTATATCGTATAACGTATATCGTATAACGTATAACGTATAACGTACAACTTATAATGTATAACGTACAACGTATAACGTATAACGTATAACGTATAACGTATAACGTATAACGTATAACGTAGAACGTATAACGTATAACGTATAACGTATAACGTATAACGTATAACGTATAACGTATAACGTATAACGTATAAAGTATAACGTATAACGTATAACCTATAACGTATAACGTATAACGTATAACGTATAACGTATAACGTATAACGTATAACGTATAATGTATAACGTATAACGTATAACGTATAACGTATAACGTATAACGTATAAAGTATAACGTATAACGTATAACGTATAACGTATAACGTATAACGTATAACGTATAACCTATGACGTAAAACGTATCACTTATAATGTATAACGTACAACGTATAACGTATAACGTATAACGTATAACGTATAACGTATAACGTATAACGTATAACGTATAACGTATAACGTATAACGTATAACGTATAACGTATAACGTATAACGTATAACGTATAACGTATAACGTATAACGTATAACGTATAAAGTATAACGTATAACGTATAACCTATAACGTATAACGTATAACGTATAACGTATAACGTATAACGTATAATGTATAACGTATAACGTATAACGTATAACGTATAACGTATAACGTATAACGTATAACGTATAACGTATAACGTATAACGTATAACGTATAACGTATAACGTATAACGTATAACGTATAACGAATAACGTATAACGAATATCGTATAACGTATAACGTATAACGTACAACTTATAATGTATAACGTACAACGTATAACGTATAACGTATACCGTATATCGTAAAACGTATAACGTATAACGTATAACGTATAACGTATAACGTGTAACGATGTACGTATAAAGTGTAACGTATAACGTATAACGTATAACGTATAACGTATAAAGTATAACGTATAACGTATAACGTATAACGTATAACGTATAACGTATAACGTATAACCTATGACGTAAAACGTATCATTTATAACGTGTAACGTATAACGTATAGCGTACAACGTATAACGTATCACGTATAACATATAACGTATAACGTATAACGTGTAACGAAGAACGTATAAAGAATAACGTATAACGTATATCGTATAACGTACAACTTATAACGTATAACGTACAACGTATAACGTATAACGTATAACGAATAACGTATAACGTATAACGTATAACGTATAACGTATAACGTATAACGTATAACGTATAACGTACAACGTACAACGTATGACGTATAACGTATAACCTATAACGTATGACGTATAACGTATAACGTATAACGTATAACGTATAACGTATAACGTATAACGTATAACGTATAACGTATAACGTATAACGTATAACGTATAACGTATAACGTATAACGTATAACGTATAACGTATAACGTATAACGTATAACGTATAACGTATAACGTATAACGTATAACGTATAACGAATAACGTATAACGTATATCGTATAACGTATAACGTATAACGTACAACTTATAATGTATAACGTACAACGTATAACGTATAACGTATAACGCATAACGTATAACGTATAACGTATAACGTATAACCTATGACGTATAACGTATAACGTATAACGTATAACGTATATCGTATAACGTATAACGTATAACGTATAACATGTAACGTACAACGTATAACGAATGACGTATAACGTATAACGTATAACGTATGACGTATAACGTATAACGTATAACGTATAACGTATAACGTATAACGTATAACGTATAACGTATAACGTATAACGTATAACGTATAACGTATAACGTATAACGTATAACGTATAACATGTAACGTATAGCGTATAACGTGTAACGTATAACGTATAACGTATAACGTATAACGTATAACGTATAACGTATAACGTATAACGTATAACGTATAACGTATAACGTATAACGTATAAAGTATAACGTATAACGTATAACGTATAACGTATCACGTATAACGTATAACGTATATCGTATAACGTATAACGTATAACGTATAACGTATAACGTATAACGTATAACGTATAACGTATAACGTATAACCTATGACGAATAACGTATAACGTATAACGTATAACGTATAACGTATAACGTATAACCTATGACGTATAACGTGTAACGTATAACGTATAACGTATAACGTATAACGTATAACGTATAACGTGTAACGAAGTACGTATAAAGTATAACGTATAACGTATATCGTATAACGTATAACGTATAACGTATAACGTATAACGTATAACGTAAAACGTATGACGCATTACATACTACGTATAACGTATAACGTTCAACGTATAACCTATGACGTATAACGTATGACGTATAACGTATAACGTATAACGTATGACGTATAACGTATAACGTATAACGTATAACGTATAACGTATAACGTATAACGTATAACGTATAAAGTATAACGTATAACGTATAACGTATAACGTATCACGTATAACGTATAACGTATATCGTATAACGTATAACGTATAACGTATAACGTACAACGTATAACGTATAACGTATAACGTATAACGTATAACCTATGACGAATAACGTATAACGTATAACGTATAACGTATAACGTATAACGTATAACCTATGACGTATAACGTGTAACGTATAACGTATAACGTATAACGTATAACGTATAACGTATAACGTGTAACGAAGAACGTATAAAGAATAACGTATAACGTATATCGTATAACGTACAACTCATAACGTATAACGTACAACGTATAACGTATAACGTATAACGCATAACGTATAACGTATAACGTATAACGTATAACGTATAACGTATAACGTATAACGTACAACGTACAACGTATGACGTATAACGTATAACCTATAACGTATGACGTATAACGTATAACGTATAACGTATAACGTATAACGTATAACGTATAACGTATAACGTATAACGTATAACGTATAACGTATAACGTACAACGTATAACGTATAACGTATAACGTATAACGTATAACGTATAACGTATAACGTATAACGTATAACGTATAACGAATAACGTATAACGTATATCGTATAACGTATAACGTATAACGTACAACTTATAATGTATAACGTACAACGTATAACGTATAACGTATAACGCATAACGTATAACGTATAACGTATAACCTATGACGTATAACGTATAACGTATAACGTATAACGTATATCGTATAACGTACAACGTACAACGTATGACGTATAACGTATAACCTATAACGTATGACGTATAACGTATAACGTATAACGTATAACGTATAACGTATAACGTATAACGTATAACGTATAACGTATAACGTATAACGTATAACGTATAACGTATAACGTATAATGTATAACATGTAACGTATAGCGTATAACGTGTAACGTATAACGTATAACGTATAACGTATAACGTATAACGTATAACGTATAACGTATAACGTATAACGTATAACGTATAACGTATAACGTATAACGTATAACGTATAACGTATAACGTATAACGTATAACGTATAACGTATAACGAATAACGTATAACGTATATCGTATAACGTATAACGTATAACGTACAACTTATAATGTATAACGTACAACGTATAACGTATAACGTATAACGCATAACGTATAACGTATAACGTATAACGTATAACCTATGACGTATAACGTATAACGTATAACGTATAACGTATATCGTATAACGTATAACGTATAACGTATAACATGTAACGTACAACGTATAACGAATGACGTATAACGTATAACGTATAACGTATGACGTATAACGTATAACGTATAACGTATAACGTATAACGTATAACGTATAACGTATAACGTATAACGTATAACGTATAACGTATAACGTATAACGTATAACGTATAACGTATAACATGTAACGTATAGCGTATAACGTGTAACGTATAACGTATAACGTATAACGTATAACGTATAACGTATAACGTATAACGTATAACGTATAACGTATAACGTATAACGTATAACGTATAAAGTATAACGTATAACGTATAACGTATAACGTATAACGTATAACGTATAACGTATATCGTATAACGTATAACGTATAACGTATAACGTATAACGTATAACGTATAACGTATAACGTATAACGTATAACCTATGACGAATAACGTATAACGTATAACGTATAACGTATAACGTATAACGTATAACCTATGACGTATAACGTGTAACGTATAACGTATAACGTATAACGTATAACGTATAACGTATAACGTGTAACGAAGTACGTATAAAGTATAACGTATAACGTATATCGTATAACGTATAACGTATAACGTATAACGTATAACGTATAACGTAAAACGTATGACGCATTACATACTACGTATAACGTATAACGTTCAACGTATAACCTATGACGTATAACGTATGACGTATAACGTATAACGTATAACGTATGACGTATAACGTATAACGTATAACGTATAACGTATAACGTATAACGTATAACGTATAACGTATAACGTATAACGTATAACGTATAACGTATAACGTATAACGTACAACGTATAACGTATGACGTATAACGTATAACGTATAACGTATAACGTATAACGTATAACGTATAACGTATAACGTATAACGTATAACGTATAACGTATAACGTATAACGTATAACGTATAACGTATAACGTATAACCTATGACGTAAAACGTATCACTTATAACGTGTAACGTATAACGTATAGCGTACAACGTATAACGTATCACGTATAACATATAACGTATAACGTATAACGTGTAACGAAGAACGTATAAAGAATAACGTATAACGTATATCGTATAACGTACAACTCATAACGTATAACGTACAACGTATAACGTATAACGTATAACGCATAACGTATAACGTATAACGTATAACGTATAACGTATAACGTATAACGTATAACGTACAACGTACAACGTATGACGTATAACGTATAACCTATAACGTATGACGTATAACGTATAACGTATAACGTATAACGTATAACGTATAACGTATAACGTATAACGTATAACGTATAACGTATAACGTATAACGTACAACGTATAACGTATAACGTATAACGTATAACGTATAACGTATAACGTATAACGTATAACGTATAACGTATAACGAATAACGTATAACGTATATCGTATAACGTATAACGTATAACGTACAACTTATAATGTATAACGTACAACGTATAACGTATAACGTATAACGCATAACGTATAACGTATAACGTATAACCTATGACGTATAACGTATAACGTATAACGTATAACGTATATCGTATAACGTACAACGTATAACGTATAACATGTAACGTACAACGTATAACGAATGACGTATAACGTATAACGTATAACGTATGACGTATAACGTATAACGTATAACGTATAACGTATAACGTATAACGTATAACGTATAACGTATAACGTATAACGTATAACGTATAACGTATAACGTATAACGTATAACGTATAACATGTAACGTATAGCGTATAACGTGTAACGTATAACGTATAACGTATAACGTATAACGTATAACGTATAACGTATAACGTATAACGTATAACGTATAACGTATAACGTATAACGTATAAAGTATACCGTATAACGCATAACGTATAACGTATAACGTATAACGTATAACGTATATCGTATAACGTATAACGTATAACGTATAACGTATAACGTATAACGTATAACGTATAACGTATAACGTATAACCTATGACGAATAACGTATAACGTATAACGTATAACGTATAACGTATAACGTATAACCTATGACGTATAACGTGTAACGTATAACGTATAACGTATAACGTATAACGTATAACGTATAACGTGTAACGAAGTACGTATAAAGTATAACGTATAACGTATATCGTATAACGTATAACGTATAACGTATAACGTATAACGTATAACGTATAACGTAAAACGTATGACGCATTACATACTACGTATAACGTATAACGTTCAACGTATAACCTATGACGTATAACGTATGACGTATAACGTATAACGTATAACGTATGACGTATAACGTATAACGTATAACGTATAACGTATAACGTATAACGTATAACGTATAACGTATAACGTATAACGTATAACGTATAACGTATAACGTACAACGTATAACGTATGACGTATAACGTATAACGTATAACGTATAACGTATAACGTATAACGTATAACGTATAACGTATAACGTACAACGTATAACGTATGACGTATAACGTATAACGTATAACGTATGACCTATAACGTATAACGTATAACGTATAACGTATAACGTATAACGTATAACGTATAACGTCTATCGTATAACGTATAACGTATAACGTATAACGTATAACGTATAACGAATAACGTATACCGTATATCGTATAACGTACAACTTATAACGTATAACGTACAACGTATAACGTATAACGTATAACGTATAACGTATACCGTATAACGTATAACGTATAACGTATAACGTATAACGTATAACGTATAACGTATAACGTATAACGTATAACGTATAACGTATAACGCATAACGTATAACGCATAACGTATAACGCATAACGTATAACGCATAACGTATAACGCATAACGTATAACGCATAACGTATAACGCATAACGTATAACGGATAACGTATAACGTATAACGTATAACGTATAACGTATAACGTATAACGTATAACGTATAACGTATAACGTATAACGTAAAACGTATAACGTATAACGTATAACGTATAACGTATAACGTATAACGTATAACGTATAACGTATAACGTATAACGTATAACGTATAACGTATAACGTATAACGTGTAACGAAGTACGTATAACGAATAACGTATAACGTATATCGTATAACGTACAACTTATAACGTACAACGTACAACGTATAACGTATAACGTATAACGTATAACGTATAACGTATAACGCATAACGTATAACGCATAACGTATAACGCATAACGTATAACGCATAACGTATAACGCATAACGTATAACGGATAACTTATAACGTGTAACGTATAACGTATAACGTATAACGTATAACGTATAACGTATAACGTATAACGTATAACGTATAACGTATAACGTATAACGTATAACGTATAACGTATAACGTATAACGTATAACGTATAACGTATAACGTATAACGTATAACGTGTAACGAAGTACGTATAACGAATAACGTATAACGTATATCGTATAACGTACAACTTATAACGTACAACGTACAACGTATAACGTATAACGTATAACGTATAACGTATAACGTATAAAGTATAACGTATAACGTATAACGTATAACGTATAACGTATAACGTATAACGAATAACCTATGACGTAAAACGTATAACTTATAACGTGTAACGTATAACGTATAGCGTACAACGTATAACGAATCACGTATAACATATAACGTATAACGTATAACGTGTAACGAAGAACGTATAAAGAATAACGTATAACGTATATCGTATAACGTACAACTTATAACGTATAACGTACAACGTATAACGTATAACGTATAACGAATAACGTATAACGTATAACGTATAACGTGTAACGAAGTACGTATAAAGTATAACGTATAACGTATATCGTATAACGTATAACGTATAACGTATAACGTATAACGTAAAACGTATGACGCATTACATACTACGTATAACGTATAACGTTCAACGTATAACCTATGACGTATAACGTATGACGTATAACGTATAACGTATAACGTATGACGTATAACGTATAACGTATAACGTATAACGTATAACGTATAACGTATAACGTATAACGTATAACGTATAACGTATAACGTATAACGTACAACGTATAACGTATAACGTATGACGTATAACGTATAACGTATAACGTATAACGTATAACGTATAACGTATAACGTATAACGTATAACGTACAACGTATAACGTATGACGTATAACGTATAACGTATAACGTATGACCTATAACGTATAACGTATAACGTATAACGTATAACGTATAACGTATAACGTCTATCGTATAACGTATAACGTATAACGTATAACGTATAACGTATAACGAATAACGTATAACGTATATCGTATAACGTACAACTTATAACGTATAACGTACAACGTATAACGTATAACGTATAACGTATAACGTATACCGTATAACGTATAACGTATAACGTATAACGTATAACGTATAACGTATAACGTATAACGCATAACGTATAACGCATAACGTATAACGCATAACGTATAACGCATAACGTATAACGCATAACGTATAACGCATAACGTTTAACGCATAACGTATAACGCATAACGTATAACGGATAACGTATAACGTATAACGTATAACGTATAACGTATAACGTATAACGTATAACGTATAACGTATAACGTATAACGTATAACGTATAACGTATAACGTATAACGTATAACGTATAACGTATAACGTATAACGTATAACGTATAACGTATAACGTATAACGTATAACGTATAACGTATAACGTGTAACGAAGTACGTATAACGAATAACGTATAACGTATATCGTATAACGTACAACTTATAACGTACAACGTACAACGTATAACGTATAACGTATAACGTATAACGTATAACGTATAACGCATAACGTATAACGCATAACGTATAACGCATAACGTATAACGCATAACGTATAACGCATAACGTATAACGGATAACGTATAACGTATAACGTATAACGTATAACGTATAACGTATAACGTATAACGTATAACGTATAACGTATAACGTATAACGTATAACGTATAACGTATAACGTATAACGTATAACGTATAACGTATAACGTATAACGTATAACGTGTAACGAAGTACGTATAACGAATAACGTATAACGTATATCGTATAACGTACAACTTATAACGTATAACGTACAACGTATAACGTATAACGTATAACGTATAACGTATAACGTATAACGTATAACGTATAACGTATAACGTATAACGAATAACGTATAACGTATATCGTATAACGTATAACGTATAACGTACAACTTATAATGTATAACGTACAACGTATAACGTATAACGTATAACGTATAACGTATAACGTATAACGTATAACGTATAACGTATAACGTATAACGTATAACGTATAACGTATAATGTATAACGTATAACGTATAACGTATAACGTATAACGTATAAAGTATAACGTATAACGTATAACCTATAACGTATAACGTATAACGTATAACGTATAACGTATAACGTATAATGTATAACGTATAACGTATAACGTATAACGTATAACGTATAAAGTATAACGTATAACGTATAACGTATAACGTATAACGTATAACGTATAACGTATAACGTATAACCTATGACGTAAAACGTATCACTTATAACGTGTAACGTATAACGTATAGCGTACAACGTATAACGTATCACGTATCACGTATAACATATAACGTATAACGTATAACGTGTAACGAAGAACGTATAAAGAATAACGTATAACGTATATCGTATAACGTACAACTTATAACGTATAACGTACAACGTATAACGTATAACGTATAACGAATAACGTATAACGTATAACGTATAACGTATACCGTATAACGTATAACGTATAACGTATAACGTATAACGTATAACGTATAACGTATAACGTATAACGTATAACGCATAACATGTAATGTATAACGTATAACGTATAATGTATAACGTATAACGTATAACGTATAACGTACAAAGTATAACGTATCACGTATAACGTACAACTTATAATGTATAACGTACAACGTATAACGTATAACGTATAACGTATAACGTATAACGTATAACGTATAACGTATAACGTATAACGTATAACGTATAACGTATAACGTATAACGTATAACGTATAACGTATAACGTATAACGTATAACGTATAACGTATAAAGTATAACGTATAACGTATAACCTATAACGTATAACGTATAACGTATAACGTATAACGAATTACGTATTACGTATAACGTATAACGTATAACGTATAACGTATAACGTATAACGTACAACGTATAACGTATGACGTGTAACGTATAACCTATAACGTATGACGTATAACGTATAACGAATAACGTATAACGTATAACGTATAACGTATAACGTATAACGTATAACGTCTATCGTATAACGTATAACGTATAACGTATAACGTATAACGTATAACGAATAACGTATAACGTATATCGTATAACGTACAACTTATAACGTATAACGTACAACGTATAACGTATAACGTATAACGTATAACGTATACCGTATAACGTATAACGTATAACGTATAACGTATAACGTATAACGTATAACGTATAACGTATAACGTATAACGCATAACGTATAACGCATAACGTATAACGCATAACGTATAACGCATAACGTATAACGCATAACGTTTAACGCATAACGTATAACGCATAACGTATAACGGATAACGTATAACGTATAACGTATAACGTATAACGTATAACGTATAACGTATAACGTATAACGTATAACGTATAACGTATAACGTATAACGTATAACGTATAACGTATAACGTATAACGTATAACGTATAACGTATAACGTATAACGTATAACGTATAACGTATAACGTATAACGTGTAACGAAGTACGTATAACGAATAACGTATAACGTATATCGTATAACGTACAACTTATAACGTACAACGTACAACGTATAACGTATAACGTATAACGTATAACGTATAACGTATAACGCATAACGTATAACGCATAACGTATAACGCATAACGTATAACGCATAACGTATAACGCATAACGTATAACGGATAACGTATAACGTATAACGTATAACGTATAACGTATAGCGTATAACGTATAACGTATAACGTATAACGTATAACGTATAACGTATAACGTATAACGTATAACGTATAACGTATAACGTATAACGTATAACGTATAACGTATAACGTATAACGTGTAACGAAGTACGTATAACGAATAACGTATAACGTATATCGTATAACGTACAACTTATAACGTATAACGTACAACGTATAACGTATAACGTATAACGTATAACGTATAACGTATAACGTATAACGTATAACGTATAACGTATAACGAATAACGTATAACGTATATCGTATAACGTATAACGTATAACGTACAACTTATAATGTATAACGTACAACGTATAACGTATAACGTATAACGTATAACGTATAACGTATAACGTATAACGTATAACGTATAACGTATAACGTATAACGTATAACGTATAATGTATAACGTATAACGTATAACGTATAACGTATAACGTATAAAGTATAACGTATAACGTATAACCTATAACGTATAACGTATAACGTATAACGTATAACGTATAACGTATAATGTATAACGTATAACGTATAACGTATAACGTATAACGTATAAAGTATAACGTATAACGTATAACGTATAACGTATAACGTATAACGTATAACGTATAACGTATAACGTATAACCTATGACGTAAAACGTATCACTTATAACGTGTAACGTATAACGTATAGCGTACAACGTATAACGTATCACGTATAACATATAACGTATAACGTATAACGTGTAACGAAGAACGTATAAAGAATAACGTATAACGTATATCGTATAACGTACAACTTATAACGTATAACGTACAACGTATAACGTATAACGTATAACGAATAACGTATAACGTATAACGAATAACGTATAACGAATATCGTATAACGTATAACGTATAACGTACAACTTATAATGTATAACGTACAACGTATAACGTATAACGTATACCGTATATCGTAAAACGTATAACGTATAACGTATAACGTATAACGTATAACGTGTAACGATGTACGTATAAAGTGTAACGTATAACGTATAAAGTATAACGTATAACTAATAACGTATAACGTATAACGCATAACGTATAACGTATAACGTATAACGTATAACGTATAACGTATAACGTATAACGTACAACGTATAACGTATAACGTATAACGTATAACGTATAACGTATAACGTATAACGTATAACGTATAACGTATAACGAATAACGTATAACGAATATCGTATAACGTATAACGTATAACGTACAACTTATAATGTATAACGTACAACGTATAACGTATAACGTATACCGTATATCGTAAAACGTATAACGTATAACGTATAACGTATAACGTATAACGTGTAACGATGTACGTATAAAGTGTAACGTATAACGTATAACGTATAACGTATAACTAATAACGTATAACGTATAACGCATAACGTATAACGTATAACGTATAACGTATAACGTATAACGTATAACGTACAACGTATATCGTATAACTAATAACGTATAACGTATAACGCATAATGTATAACGTATAATGTATAACGTATAACGTATAACGAATAACGTATAACGTATAACGTATAACGTATAACGTATAACGTATAACGTATAACGTACAACGTATAACGTATGACGTATAACGTATAACCTATAACGTATGACGTATAACGTATAACGTATAACGTATAACGTATAACGTATAACGTATAACGTATAACGTATAACGTATAACGTATAACGTATAACGTATAACGTATACCGTATAACGTATAACGTATAACGTATAACGTATAACGTATAACGTATAACGTATAACGTATAACGTATAACGCATAACATGTAATGTATCACGTATAACGTATAATGTATAACGTATAACGTATAACGTATAACGTACAAAGTATAACGTATCACGTATAACGTACAACTTATAATGTATAACGTACAACGTATAACGTATAACGTATAACGTATAACGTATAACGTATAACGTATAACGTATAACGTACAACGTATAACGTATGACGTATAACGTATAACGTATAACGTAGAACGTACAACGTATAACGTATGACGTATAACGTATAACCTATAATGTATAACGTATAACGTATAACGAATAACGTATAACGTATAACCTATAACGTATAACGTATAACGTATAACGTATAACGTATAACGTATAATGTATAACGTATAACGTATAACGTATAACGTATAACGTATAAAGTATAACGTATAACGTATAACGTATAACGTATAACGTATAACGTATAACGTATAACGTATAACCTATGACGTAAAACGTATCACTTATAACGTGTAACGTATAACGTATAGCGTACAACGTATAACGTATCACGTATCACGTATAACATATAACGTATAACGTATAACGTGTAACGAAGAACGTATAAAGAATAACGTATAACGTATATCGTATAACGTACAACTTATAACGTATAACGTACAACGTATAACGTATAACGTATAACGAATAACGTATAACGTATAACGTATAACGTATACCGTATAACGTATAACGTATAACGTATAACGTATAACGTATAACGTATAACGTATAACGTATAACGCATAACATGTAATGTATAACGTATAACGTATAATGTATAACGTATAACGTATAACGTATAACGTACAAAGTATAACGTATCACGTATAACGTACAACTTATAATGTATAACGTACAACGTATAACGTATAACGTATAACGTATAACGTATAACGTATAACGTATAACGTATAACGTATAACGTATAACGTATAACGTATAACGTATAACGTATAACGTATAACGTATAACGTATAACGTATAACGTATAACGTATAAAGTATAACGTATAACGTATAACCTATAACGTATAACGTATAACGTATAACGTATAACGAATTACGTATTACGTATAACGTATAACGTATAACGTATAACGTATAACGTATAACGTACAACGTATAACGTATGACGTGTAACGTATAACCTATAACGTATGACGTATAACGTATAACGAATAACGTATAACGTATAACGTATAACGTATAACGTATAACGTATAACGTCTATCGTATAACGTATAACGTATAACGTATAACGTATAACGTATAACGAATAACGTATAACGTATATCGTATAACGTACAACTTATAACGTATAACGTACAACGTATAACGTATAACGTATAACGTATAACGTATACCGTATAACGTTTAACGTATAACGTATAACGTATAACGTATAACGTATAACGTATAACGTATAACGTATAACGCATAACGTATAACGCATAACGTATAACGCATAACGTATAACGCATAACGTATAACGCATAACGTTTAACGCATAACGTATAACGCATAACGTATAACGGATAACGTATAACGTATAACGTATAACGTATAACGTATAACGTATAACGTATAACGTATAACGTATAACGTATAACGTATAACGTATAACGTATAACGTATAACGTATAACGTATAACGTATAACGTATAACGTATAACGTATAACGTATAACGTATAACGTATAACGTATAACGTGTAACGAAGTACGTATAACGAATAACGTATAACGTATATCGTATAACGTACAACTTATAACGTACAACGTACAACGTATAACGTATAACGTATAACGTATAACGTATAACGTATAACGCATAACGTATAACGCATAACGTATAACGCATAACGTATAACGCATAACGTATAACGCATAACGTATAACGGATAACGTATAACGTATAACGTATAACGTATAACGTATAGCGTATAACGTATAACGTATAACGTATAACGTATAACGTATAACGTATAACGTATAACGTATAACGTATAACGTATAACGTATAACGTATAACGTATAACGTATAACGTATAACGTGTAACGAAGTACGTATAACGAATAACGTATAACGTATATCGTATAACGTACAACTTATAACGTATAACGTACAACGTATAACGTATAACGTATAACGTATAACGTATAACGTATAACGTATAACGTATAACGTATAACGTATAACGAATAACGTATAACGTATATCGTATAACGTATAACGTATAACGTACAACTTATAATGTATAACGTACAACGTATAACGTATAACGTATAACGTATAACGTATAACGTATAACGTATAACGTATAACGTATAACGTATAACGTATAACGTATAACGTATAATGTATAACGTATAACGTATAACGTATAACGTATAACGTATAAAGTATAACGTATAACGTATAACCTATAACGTATAACGTATAACGTATAACGTATAACGTATAACGTATAATGTATAACGTATAACGTATAACGTATAACGTATAACGTATAAAGTATAACGTATAACGTATAACGTATAACGTATAACGTATAACGTATAACGTATAACGTATAACCTATGACGTAAAACGTATCACTTATAACGTGTAACGTATAACGTATAGCGTACAACGTATAACGTATCACGTATAACATATAACGTATAACGTATAACGTGTAACGAAGAACGTATAAAGAATAACGTATAACGTATATCGTATAACGTACAACTTATAACGTATAACGTACAACGTATAACGTATAACGTATAACGAATAACGTATAACGTATAACGTATAACGTATACCGTATAACGTATAACGTATAACGTATAACGTATAACGTATAACGTATAACGTATAACGTATAACGCATAACATGTAATGTATAACGTATAACGTATAATGTATAACGTATAACGTATAACGTATAACGTACAAAGTATAACGTATCACGTATAACGTACAACTTATAATGTATAACGTACAACGTATAACGTATAACGTATAACGTATAACGTATAACGTATAACGTATAACGTATAACGTATAACGTATAACGTATAACGTATAACGTATAACGTATAACGTATAACGTATAACGTATAACGTATAACGTATAAAGTATAACGTATAACGTATAACCTATAACGTATAACGTATAACGTATAACGTATAACGAATTACGTATTACGTATAACGTATAACGTATAACGTATAACGTATAACGTATAACGTACAACGTATAACGTATGACGTATAACGTATAACCTATAACGTATGACGTATAACGTATAACGTATAACGTATAACGTATAACGTATAACGTATAACGTATGACGTATAACGTATAACGTATAACGTATAACGTATAACGTATAACGTATAACGTATAACGTATAACGTATAACGTATAACGAATAACGTATAACGAATATCGTATAACGTATAACGTATAACGTACAACTTATAATGTATAACGTACAACGTATAACGTATAACGTATACCGTATATCGTAAAACGTATAACGTATAACGTATAACGTATAACGTATAACGTGTAACGATGTACGTATAAAGTGTAACGTATAACGTATAAAGTATAACGTATAACTAATAACGTATAACGTATAACGCATAACGTATAACGTATAACGTATAACGTATAACGTATAACGTATAACGTATAACGTACAACGTATAACGTATAACGTATAACGTATAACGTATAACGTATAACGTATAACGTATAACGTATAACGTATAACGAATAACGTATAACGAATATCGTATAACGTATAACGTATAACGTACAACTTATAATGTATAACGTACAACGTATAACGTATAACGTATACCGTATATCGTAAAACGTATAACGTATAACGTATAACGTATAACGTATAACGTGTAACGATGTACGTATAAAGTGTAACGTATAACGTATAACGTATAACGTATAACTAATAACGTATAACGTATAACGCATAACGTATAACGTATAACGTATAACGTATAACGTATAACGTATAACGTACAACGTATATCGTATAACTAATAACGTATAACGTATAACGCATAATGTATAACGTATAATGTATAACGTATAACGTATAACGAATAACGTATAACGTATAACGTATAACGTATAACGTATAACGTATAACGTATAACGTACAACGTATAACGTATGACGTATAACGTATAACCTATAACGTATGACGTATAACGTATAACGTATAACGTATAACGTATAACGTATAACGTATAACGTATAACGTATAACGTATAACGTATAACGTATAACGTATAACGTATACCGTATAACGTATAACGTATAACGTATAACGTATAACGTATAACGTATAACGTATAACGTATAACGTATAACGCATAACATGTAATGTATCACGTATAACGTATAATGTATAACGTATAACGTATAACGTATAACGTACAAAGTATAACGTATCACGTATAACGTACAACTTATAATGTATAACGTACAACGTATAACGTATAACGTATAACGTATAACGTATAACGTATAACGTATAACGTATAACGTACAACGTATAACGTATGACGTATAACGTATAACGTATAACGTAGAACGTACAACGTATAACGTATGACGTATAACGTATAACCTATAACGTATGACGTATAACGTATAACGTATAACGTATAACGTATAACGTATAACGTATAACGTATAACGTATAACGTATAACGTATAACGTATAACGTATAACGTATAACGTATAACGTATAACGTATAACGTATAACGTATAACGTATAACGTATAACGTATAACGTATAACGTATAACGTATAACGAATAACGTATGACGTATTACGAATAACCTATAACGTATAACGTATAACGTAACCCCTATAACGTATAAAGTATAACGTATAACGTATATCGTATAACGTATAACGTATACCGTATATCGTAAAACGTATAACGTATAACGTATAACGTATAACGTGTAACGATGTACGTATAAAGTATAACGTATAACGTATAACGTATAACGTATAACTAATAACGTATAACGTATAACTAATAACGTATAACGTATAACGCATAACGTATAACGTATAACGTATAACGTATAACGTATAACGTATAACGTACAACGTATATCGTATAACTAATAACGTATAACGTATAACGCATAACGTATAACGTATAATGTATAACGTATAACGTATAACGAATAACGTATAACGTATAACGTATAACGTATAACGTATAACGTATAACGTATAACGTACAACGTATAACGTATGACGTATAACGTATAACCTATAACGTATGACGTATAACGTATAACGTATAACGTATAACGTATAACGTATAACGTATAACGTATAACGTATAACGTATAACGTATAACGTATAACGTATAACGTATAACGTATAACGTATAACGTATAACGTATAACGTATAACGTATAACGTATAACGAATAACGTATAAGGTATAACGTATAACGTATAACGTATAACGTATAACGTATAACGTATAACGTATAACGTATAACGTATAACGTATAACGTATAACGTATAACGTATAACGTATAACGTATAAAGTATAACGTATAACGTATAACCTATAACGTATAACGTATAACGTATAACGTATAACGTATAACGTATAACGTATAATGTATAACGTATAACGTATAACGTATAACGTATAACGTATAAAGTATAACGTATAACGTATAACGTATAACGTATAACGTATAACGTATAACGTATAACCTATGACGTAAAACGTATCACTTATAACGTGTAACGTATAACGTATAGCGTACAACGTATAACGTATCACGTATAACATATAACGTATAACGTATAACGTGTAACGAAGAACGTATAAAGAATAACGTATAACGTATATCGTATAACGTACAACTTATAACGTATAACGTACAACGTATAACGTATAACGTATAACGAATAACGTATAACGTATAACGTATAACGTATACCGTATAACGTATAACGTATAACGTATAACGTATAACGTATAACGTATAACGTATAACGTATAACGTATAACGCATAACATGTAATGTATAACGTATAACGTATAATGTATAACGTATAACGTATAACGTATAACGTACAAAGTATAACGTATCACGTATAACGTACAACTTATAATGTATAACGTACAACGTATAACGTATAACGTATAACGAATAACGTATAACGAATATCGTATAACGTATAACGTATAACGTACAACTTATAATGTATAACGTACAACGTATAACGTATAACGTATACCGTATATCGTAAAACGTATAACGTATAACGTATAACGTATAACGTATAACGTGTAACGATGTACGTATAAAGTGTAACGTATAACGTATAACGTATAACGTATAACTAATAACGTATAACGTATAACGCATAACGTATAACGTATAACGTATAACGTATAACGTATAACGTATAACGTACAACGTATATCGTATAACTAATAACGTATAACGTA
Source organism: Ptiloglossa arizonensis (assembly GCF_051014685.1). Classification (NCBI taxonomy): domain Eukaryota; kingdom Metazoa; phylum Arthropoda; class Insecta; order Hymenoptera; family Colletidae; genus Ptiloglossa; species Ptiloglossa arizonensis. Next base: position 477,515 of record NW_027478631.1, read on the forward strand.
TAACGCATAACGTATAACGTATAATGTATAACGTGTAACGTATAACGAATAACGTATAACGTATAACGTATAACGTATAACGTATAACGTATAACGTATAACGTACAACGTATAACGTATGACGTATAACGTATAACCTATAACGTATGACGTATAACGTATGACGTATAACGTATAACGTATAACGTATAACGTATAACGTATAACGTATAACGTATAACGTATAACGTATAACGTATAACGTATAACGTATAACGTATAACGTATAACGTATAACGTATAACGTATAACGAATAACGTATAACGTATATCGTATAACGTATAACGTATAACGTACAACTTATAATGTATAACGTACAACGTATAACGTATAACGTATAACGTATAACGTATAACGTATAACGTATAACGTATAACGTATAACGTATAACGTATAACGTATAACGTATAACGTATAACGTATAACGTATAACGTATAACGTATAACGTATAACGTATAACGTATAAAGTATAACGTATAACGTATAACCTATAACGTATAACGTATAACGTATAACGTATAACGTATAACGTATAACGTATAACGTATAATGTATAACGTATAACGTATAACGTATAACGTATAACGTATAACGTATAAAGTATAACGTATAACGTATAACGTATAACGTATAACGTATAACGTATAACGTATAACCTATGACGTAAAACGTATCACTTATAATGTATAACGTACAACGTATAACGTATAACGTATAACGTATAACGTATAACGTATAACGTATAACGTATAACGTATAACGTATAACGTATAACGTATAACGTATAACGTATAACGTATAACGTATAACGTATAACGTATAACGTATAACGTATAACGTATAAAGTATAACGTATAACGTATAACCTATAACGTATAACGTATAACGTATAACGTATAACGTATAACGTATAACGTATAACGTATAATGTATAACGTATAACGTATAACGTATAACGTATAACGTATAACGTATAACGTATAACGTATAACGTATAACGTATAACGTATAACGTATAACGTATAACGTATAACGTATAACGTATAACGAATAACGTATAACGAATATCGTATAACGTATAACGTATAACGTACAACTTATAATGTATAACGTACAACGTATAACGTATAACGTATACCGTATATCGTAAAACGTATAACGTATAACGTATAACGTATAACGTATAACGTGTAACGATGTACGTATAAAGTGTAACGTATAACGTATAACGTATAACGTATAACGTATAAAGTATAACGTATAACGTATAACGTATAACGTATAACGTATAACGTATAACGTATAACGTATAACCTATGACGTAAAACGTATCATTTATAACGTGTAACGTATAACGTATAGCGTACAACGTATAACGTATCACGTATAACATATAACGTATAACGTATAACGTGTAACGAAGAACGTATAAAGAATAACGTATAACGTATATCGTATAACGTACAACTTATAACGTATAACGTACAACGTATAACGTATAACGTATAACGAATAACGTATAACGTATAACGTATAACGTATAACGTATAACGTATAACGTATAACGTATAACGTACAACGTACAACGTATGACGTATAACGTATAACCTATAACGTATGACGTATAACGTATAACGTATAACGTATAACGTATAACGTATAAGGTATAACGTATAACGTATAACGTATAACGTATAACGTATAACGTATAACGTATAACGTATAACGTATAACGTATAACGTATAACGTATAACGTATAACGTATAACGTATAACGTATAACGTATAACGTATAACGTATAACGAATAACGTATAACGTATATCGTATAACGTATAACGTATAACGTACAACTTATAATGTATAACGTACAACGTATAACGTATAACGTATAACGCATAACGTATAACGTATAACGTATAACGTATAACCTATGACGTATAACGTATAACGTATAACGTATAACGTATATCGTATAACGTATAACGTATAACGTATAACATGTAACGTACAACGTATAACGAATGACGTATAACGTATAACGTATAACGTATGACGTATAACGTATAACGTATAACGTATAACGTATAACGTATAACGTATAACGTATAACGTATAACGTATAACGTATAACGTATAACGTATAACGTATAACGTATAACGTATAACATGTAACGTATAGCGTATAACGTGTAACGTATAACGTATAACGTATAACGTATAACGTATAACGTATAACGTATAACGTATAACGTATAACGTATAACGTACAACGTATATCGTATAACTAATAACGTATAACGTATAACGCATAACGTATAACGTATAATGTATAACGTGTAACGTATAACGAATAACGTATAACGTATAACGTATAACGTATAACGTATAACGTATAACGTATAACGTACAACGTATAACGTATGACGTATAACGTATAACCTATAACGTATGACGTATAACGTATGACGTATAACGTATAACGTATAACGTATAACGTATAACGTATAACGTATAACGTATAACGTATAACGTATAACGTATAACGTATAACGTATAACGTATAACGTATAACGTATAACGTATAACGTATATCGTATAACTAATAACGTATAACGTATAACGCATAACGTATAACGTATAATGTATAACGTGTAACGTATAACGAATAACGTATAACGTATAACGTATAACGTATAACGTATAACGTATAACGTATAACGTACAACGTATAACGTATGACGTATAACGTATAACCTATAACGTATGACGTATAACGTATGACGTATAACGTATAACGTATAACGTATAACGTATAACGTATAACGTATAACGTATAACGTATAACGTATAACGTATAACGTATAACGTATAACGTATAACGTATAACGTATAACGTATAACGTATAACGTATAACGTATAACGAATAACGTATAACGTATATCGTATAACGTATAACGTATAACGTACAACTTATAATGTATAACGTACAACGTATAACGTATAACGTATAACGTATAACGTATAACGTATAACGTATAACGTATAACGTATAACGTATAACGTATAACGTATAACGTATAACGTATAACGTATAACGTATAACGTATAACGTATAACGTATAACGTATAACGTATAAAGTATAACGTATAACGTATAACCTATAACGTATAACGTATAACGTATAACGTATAACGTATAACGTATAACGTATAACGTATAACGTATAACGTATAACGTATAACGTATAACGTATAACGTATAACGTATAACGTATAACGTATAACGTATAACGTATAACCTATGACGTAAAACGTATCACTTATAATGTATAACGTACAACGTATAACGTATAACGTATAACGTATAACGTATAACGTATAACGTATAACGTATAACGTATAACGTATAACGTATAACGTATAACGTATAACGTATAACGTATAACGTATAACGTATAACGTATAACGTATAACGTATAACGTATAAAGTATAACGTATAACGTATAACCTATAACGTATAACGTATAACGTATAACGTATAACGTATAACGTATAACGTATAATGTATAACGTATAACGTATAACGTATAACGTATAACGTATAACGTATAACGTATAACGTATAACGTATAACGTATAACGTATAACGTATAACGTATAACGTATAACGTATAACGTATAACGAATAACGTATAACGAATATCGTATAACGTATAACGTATAACGTACAACTTATAATGTATAACGTACAACGTATAACGTATAACGTATACCGTATATCGTAAAACGTATAACGTATAACGTATAACGTATAACGTATAACGTGTAACGATGTACGTATAAAGTGTAACGTATAACGTATAACGTATAACGTATAACGTATAAAGTATAACGTATAACGTATAACGTATAACGTATAACGTATAACGTATAACGTATAACGTATAACCTATGACGTAAAACGTATCATTTATAACGTGTAACGTATAACGTATAGCGTACAACGTATAACGTATCACGTATAACATATAACGTATAACGTATAACGTGTAACGAAGAACGTATAAAGAATAACGTATAACGTATATCGTATAACGTACAACTTATAACGTATAACGTACAACGTATAACGTATAACGTATAACGAATAACGTATAACGTATAACGTATAACGTATAACGTATAACGTATAACGTATAACGTATAACGTACAACGTACAACGTATAACGTATAACGTATAACGTATAACGTATAACGTATAACGTATAACGTATAACGTATAAAGTATAACGTATAACGTATAACCTATAACGTATAACGTATAACGTATAACGTATAACGTATAACGTATAACGTATAATGTATAACGTATAACGTATAACGTATAACGTATAACGTATAACGTATAACGTATAACGTATAACGTATAACGTATAACGTATAACGTATAATGTATAACGTATAACGTATAACGTATAACGTATAACGTATAACGTATAACGTATAACGTATAACGTATAACGTATAACGTATAACGTATAACGTATAACGTATAACGTATAACGTATAACGAATAACGTATAACGAATATCGTATAACGTATAACGTATAACGTACAACTTATAATGTATAACGTACAACGTATAACGTATAACGTATACCGTATATCGTAAAACGTATAACGTATAACGTATAACGTATAACGTATAACGTGTAACGATGTACGTATAAAGTGTAACGTATAACGTATAACGTATAACGTATAACGTATAAAGTATAACGTATAACGTATAACGTATAACGTATAACGTATAACGTATAACGTATAACGTATAACCTATGACGTAAAACGTATCATTTATAACGTGTAACGTATAACGTATAGCGTACAACGTATAACGTATCACGTATAACATATAACGTATAACGTATAACGTGTAACGAAGAACGTATAAAGAATAACGTATAACGTATATCGTATAACGTACAACTTATAACGTATAACGTACAACGTATAACGTATAACGTATAACGAATAACGTATAACGTATAACGTATAACGTATAACGTATAACGTATAACGTATAACGTATAACGTACAACGTACAACGTATGACGTATAACGTATAACCTATAACGTATGACGTATAACGTATAACGTATAACGTATAACGTATAACGTATAACGTATAACGTATAACGTATAACGTATAACGTATAACGTATAACGTATAACGTATAACGTATAACGTATAACGTATAACGTATAACGTATAACGTATAACGTATAACGTATAACGTATAACGTATAACGTATAACGTATAACGAATAACGTATAACGTATATCGTATAACGTATAACGTATAACGTACAACTTATAATGTATAACGTACAACGTATAACGTATAACGTATAACGCATAACGTATAACGTATAACGTATAACGTATAACCTATGACGTATAACGTATAACGTATAACGTATAACGTATATCGTATAACGTATAACGTATAACGTATAACATGTAACGTACAACGTATAACGAATGACGTATAACGTATAACGTATAACGTATGACGTATAACGTATAACGTATAACGTATAACGTATAACGTATAACGTATAACGTATAACGTATAACGTATAACGTATAACGTATAACGTATAACGTATAACGTATAACATGTAACGTATAGCGTATAACGTGTAACGTATAACGTATAACGTATAACGTATAACGTATAACGTATAACGTATAACGTATAACGTATAACGTATAACGTATAACGTATAACGTATAAAGTATAACGTATAACGTATAACGTATAACGTATAACGTATAACGTATAACGTATATCGTATAACGTATAACGTATAACGTATAACGTATAACGTATAACGTATAACGTATAACGTATAACGTATAACCTATGACGAATAACGTATAACGTATAACGTATAACGTATAACGTATAACGTATAACCTATGACGTATAACGTGTAACGTATAACGTATAACGTATAACGTATAACGTATAACGTATAACGTGTGACGAAGTACGTATAAAGTATAACGTATAACGTATATCGTATAACGTATAACGTATAACGTATAACGTATAACGTATAACGTAAAACGTATGACGCATTACATACTACGTATAACGTATAACGTTCAACGTATAACCTATGACGTATAACGTATGACGTATAACGTATAACGTATAACGTATGACGTATAACGTATAACGTATAACGTATAACGTATAACGTATAACGTATAACGTATAACGTATAACGTATAACGTATAACGTATAACGTATAACGTATAACGTACAACGTATAACGTATGACGTATAACGTATAACGTATAACGTATAACGTATAACGTATAACGTATAACGTATAACGTATAACGTATAACGTATAACGTATAACGTATAACGTATAACGTATAACGTATAACGTATAACGTATAACCTATGACGTAAAACGTATCACTTATAACGTGTAACGTATAACGTATAGCGTACAACGTATAACGTATCACGTATAACATATAACGTATAACGTATAACGTGTAACGAAGAACGTATAAAGAATAACGTATAACGTATATCGTATAACGTACAACTCATAACGTATAACGTACAACGTATAACGTATAACGTATAACGCATAACGTATAACGTATAACGTATAACGTATGACGTATAACGTATAACGTATAACGTATAACGTACAACGTACAACGTATGACGTATAACGTATAACCTATAACGTATGACGTATAACGTATAACGTATAACGTATAACGTATAACGTATAACGTATAACGTATAACGTATAACGTATAACGTATAACGTATAACGTACAACGTATAACGTATAACGTATAACGTATAACGTATAACGTATAACGTATAACGTATAACGTATAACGTATAACGAATAACGTATAACGTATATCGTATAACGTATAACGTATAACGTACAACTTATAATGTATAACGTACAACGTATAACGTATAACGTATAACGCATAACGTATAACGTATAACGTATAACCTATGACGTATAACGTATAACGTATAACGTATAACGTATATCGTATAACGTACAACGTATAACGTATAACATGTAACGTACAACGTATAACGAATGACGTATAACGTATAACGTATAACGTATGACGTATAACGTATAACGTATAACGTATAACGTATAACGTATAACGTATAACGTATAACGTATAACGTATAACGTATAACGTATAACGTATAACGTATAACGTATAACGTATAACATGTAACGTATAGCGTATAACGTGTAACGTATAACGTATAACGTATAACGTATAACGTATAACGTATAACGTATAACGTATAACGTATAACGTATAACGTATAACGTATAACGTATAAAGTATACCGTATAACGTATAACGTATAACGTATAACGTATAACGTATAACGTATATCGTATAACGTATAACGTATAACGTATAACGTATAACGTATAACGTATAACGTATAACGTATAACGTATAACCTATGACGAATAACGTATAACGTATAACGTATAACGTATAACGTATAACGTATAACCTATGACGTATAACGTGTAACGTATAACGTATAACGTATAACGTATAACGTATAACGTATAACGTGTAACGAAGTACGTATAAAGTATAACGTATAACGTATATCGTATAACGTATAACGTATAACGTATAACGTATAACGTATAACGTATAACGTAAAACGTATGACGCATTACATACTACGTATAACGTATAACGTTCAACGTATAACCTATGACGTATAACGTATGACGTATAACGTATAACGTATAACGTATGACGTATAACGTATAACGTATAACGTATAACGTATAACGTATAACGTATAACGTATAACGTATAACGTATAACGTATAACGTATAACGTATAACGTATAACGTATAACGTACAACGTATAACGTATGACGTATAACGTATAACGTATAACGTATAACGTATAACGTATAACGTATAACGTATAACGTATAACGTACAACGTATAACGTATGACGTATAACGTATAACGTATAACGTATGACCTATAACGTATAACGTATAACGTATAACGTATAACGTATAACGTATAACGTATAACGTCTATCGTATAACGTATAACGTATAACGTATAACGTATAACGTATAACGAATAACGTATACCGTATATCGTATAACGTACAACTTATAACGTATAACGTACAACGTATAACGTATAACGTATAACGTATAACGTATACCGTATAACGTATAACGTATAACGTATAACGTATAACGTATAACGTATAACGTATAACGTATAACGTATAACGTATAACGTATAACGTATAACGCATAACGTATAACGCATAACGTATAACGCATAACGTATAACGCATAACGTATAACGCATAACGTATAACGCATAACGTATAACGCATAACGTATAACGGATAACGTATAACGTATAACGTATAACGTATAACGTATAACGTATAACGTATAACGTATAACGTATAACGTATAACGTATAACGTATAACGTATAACGTATAACGTATAACGTATAACGTATAACGTATAACGTATAACGTATAACGTATAACGTATAACGTATAACGTATAACGTGTAACGAAGTACGTATAACGAATAACGTATAACGTATATCGTATAACGTACAACTTATAACGTACAACGTACAACGTATAACGTATAACGTATAACGTATAACGTATAACGTATAACGCATAACGTATAACGCATAACGTATAACGCATAACGTATAACGCATAACGTATAACGCATAACGTATAACGGATAACTTATAACGTGTAACGTATAACGTATAACGTATAACGTATAACGTATAACGTATAACGTATAACGTATAACGTATAACGTATAACGTATAACGTATAACGTATAACGTATAACGTATAACGTATAACGTATAACGTATAACGTACAACGTATAACGTATGACGTATAACGTATAACGTATAACGTATGACCTATAACGTATAACGTATAACGTATAACGTATAACGTATAACGTATAACGTCTATCGTATAACGTATAACGTATAACGTATAACGTATAACGTATAACGAATAACGTATAACGTATATCGTATAACGTACAACTTATAACGTATAACGTACAACGTATAACGTATAACGTATAACGTATAACGTATACCGTATAACGTATAACGTATAACGTATAACGTATAACGTATAACGTATAACGTATAACGTATAACGTATAACGCATAACGTATAACGCATAACGTATAACGCATAACGTATAACGCATAACGTATAACGCATAACGTTTAACGCATAACGTATAACGCATAACGTATAACGGATAACGTATAACGTATAACGTATAACGTATAACGTATAACGTATAACGTATAACGTATAACGTATAACGTATAACGTATAACGTATAACGTATAACGTATAACGTATAACGTATAACGTATAACGTATAACGTATAACGTATAACGTATAACGTATAACGTATAACGTATAACGTATAACGTGTAACGAAGTACGTATAACGAATAACGTATAACGTATATCGTATAACGTACAACTTATAACGTACAACGTACAACGTATAACGTATAACGTATAACGTATAACGTATAACGTATAACGCATAACGTATAACGCATAACGTATAACGCATAACGTATAACGCATAACGTATAACGCATAACGTATAACGGATAACGTATAACGTATAACGTATAACGTATAACGTATAACGTATAACGTATAACGTATAACGTATAACGTATAACGTATAACGTATAACGTATAACGTATAACGTATAACGTATAACGTATAACGTATAACGTATAACGTATAACGTATAACGTATAACGTGTAACGAAGTACGTATAACGAATAACGTATAACGTATATCGTATAACGTACAACTTATAACGTATAACGTACAACGTATATCGTATAACGTATAACGTATAACGTATAACGTATAACGTATAACGTATAACGTATAACGTATAACGTATAACGTATAACGTATAACGTATAACGTATAAAGTATAACGTATAACGTATAACCTATAACGTATAACGTATAACGTATAACGTATAACGTATAACGTATAACGTATAACGTATAACGTATAACGTATAACGTATAACGTGTAACGTATAACGTATAACCTATGACGAATAACGTATAACGTATAACGTATAACGTATAACGTATAACGTATAACGTATAACGTATAACGTATAACCTATGACGAATAACGTATAACGTATAACGTATAACGTATAACGTATAACGTATAACGTATAACGTATAACGCATAAGATGTAATGTATAACGTATAACGTACTATGTATAACGTATAACATGTAACGTACAACGTATAACGTATACCGTATAACGCATAACTAATAACGTATAACGTATAACGAATATCGTACAACGTATAACGCATAACGTATAACGTATAACGTATAACGTATAACGCATAACGTATAACTTATAACGTATAACCTATGACGTATAATGTATAACGTGTAACGTATAACGTATAACGTATAACGTATAACGTATAACCTATGACGTATAACGTATAACGTATAACGTATAACATGTAATGTATAACGTATAACGTATAATGTATAACGTATAACATGTAACGTATAGCGTATAACGTGTAACGTATAACGTATAACGTATAACGTATAACGTATAACGTATAACGTATAACGTATAACGTATAACGTATAGTGTATAACGTATAACATGTAACGTATAGCGAATAACGTGTAACGTATAACGTATAACGTATAACGTATAACGTATAACGTATAACGTATAACGTATAACGTATAACGTATAACGTATAACGTATAACGTATAACGTATAAAGTATAACGTATAACGTATAACGTATAGCGTATAACGTATAACGTATAACGTATATCGCATAACGTATAACGTATAACGAATAACGTAAAACGTATAACGTATAACGTATAACGTATAACGTGTAACGAAGAACGTATAAACAATAACGTATAACGTATATCGTATCACGTACAACTTATAACGTATAACGTACAACGTATAACGTATAACGTATAACGTATAACGAATAACGTATAACGTATAACGTATAACGTATAACGTATAACCTATGACGTATAACGTATAACGTATAACGTATAACCTATGACGTATAACGTGTAACGTATAACGTATAACGTATAACGTATAACGTATAACGTGTAACGAAGAACGTATAACGTATAACGTATAACGTATAACGTATAACGTATAACGTGTAACGAAGTACGTATAACGAATAACGTATAACGTATATCGTATAACGTACAACTTATAACGTATAACGTACAACGTATAACGTATAACGTATAACGTATAACGTATAACATATAACGTATAACGTATAACGTATAACGTATAACGTATAACGTATAACGTATAACGTATAACGTATAACGTATAAAGTATAACGTATAACGTATAACCTATAACGTATAACGTATAACGTATAACGTATAACGTATAACGTATAACGTATAATGTATAACGTATAACGTATAACGTATAACGTATAACGTATAAAGTATAACGTATAACGTATAACATATAACGTATAACGTATAACGTATAACGTATAACCTATGACGTAAAACGTATAACTTATAACGTGTAACGTACAACGTATAGCGTACAACGTATAACGTATCACGTATAACATATGACGTATAACGTATAACGTGTAACGAAGAACGTATAAAGAATAACGTATAACGTATATCGTATAACGTACAACTTATAACGTATAACGTACAACGTATAACGTATAACGTATAACGAATAACGTATAACGTATAACGTATAACGTATAACGTATAACGTATAACGTATAGCGTATAACGTATAACGTATAACGTATAACGTATAACGTATAACGCATAACATGTAATGTATAACGTATAACGTATAATGTATAACGTATAACGTATAACGTATAACGTACAAAGTATAACGTATCACGTATAACGTATTACGAATAACCTATAACGTATAACGTATAACGTATAACGTATAACGTATAACGTATAACGTATAACGTATAACGTATAACGTATAACGTATAACGTATAACGTATAACGTATAACATGTAACGTATAGCGTATAACGTGTAACGTATAACGTATAACGTATAACCTATAACGTATAACGTATAACGTATAACGTATAACGTATAACGTATAACGTATAACGTATAACGTATAAAGTATAACGTATAACGTATAACGTATAACGTATAACGTATAACGTATAACGTATATCGTATAACGTATAACGTATAACGTATAACGTATAACGTATAACGTATAACGTATAACCTATGACGAATAACGTATAACGTATAACGTATAACGTATAACGTATAACGTATAACGTATAACGTATAACGTATAACCTATGACATATAACGTGTAACGTATAACGTATAACGTATAACGTATAACGTATAACGTATAACGTGTAACGAAGTACGTATAAAGTATAACGTATAACGTATATCGTATAACGTGTAACGAAGAACGTATAAAGAATAACGTATAACGTATATCGTATAACGTACAACTTATAACGTATAACGTACAACGTATAACGTATAACGTATAACGAATAACGTATAACGTATAACGTATAACGTATAACGTATAACGTATAACGTATAGCGTATAACGTATAACGTATAACGTATAACGTATAACGTATAACGCATAACATGTAATGTATAACGTATAACGTATAATGTATAACGTATAACGTATAACGTATAACGTATAACGTACAAAGTATAACGTATCACGTATAACGTATTACGAATAACCTATAACGTATAACGTATAACGTAACCCCTATAACGTATAAAGTATAACGTATAACGTATATCGTATAACGTATAACGTATACCGTATATCGCAAAACGTATAACGTATAACGTATAACGTATAACGTGTAACGATGTACGTATAAAGTATAACGTATAGCGTACAACGTATAACGTATCACGTATAACATATAACGTATAACGTATAACGTGTAACGAAGAACGTTTAAAGAATAACGTATCACGTATATCGTATAACGTACAACTTATAACGTATAACGTACAACGTATAACGTATAACGTATAACGAATAACGTATAACGTATAACGTATAACGTATAACGTATAACGTATAACGTATAGCGTATAACGTATAACGTATAACGTATAACGTATAACGTATAACGCATAACATGTAATGTATAACGTATAACGTATAATGTATAACGTATAACGTATAACGTATAACGTACAAAGTATAACGTATCACGTATAACGTATTACGAATAACCTATAACGTATAACGTATAACGTATAACGTATAACGTATAACGTATAACGTATAACGTATAACGTATAACGTATAACGTATAACGTATAACGTATAACGTATAACATGTAACGTATAGCGTATAACGTGTAACGTATAACGTATAACGTATAACCTATAACGTATAACGTATAACGTATAACGTATAACGTATAACGTTTAACGTATAACGTATAACGTATAAAGTATAACGTATAACGTATAACGTATAACGTATAACGTATAACGTATAACGTATATCGTATAACGTATAACGTATAACGTATAACGTATAACGTATAACGTATAACGTATAACCTATGACGAATAACGTATAACGTATAACGTATAACGTATAACGTATAACGTATAACGTATAACGTATAACGTATAACCTATGACATATAACGTGTAACGTATAACGTATAACGTATAACGTATAACGTATAACGTATAACGTATAACGTGTAACGAAGTACGTATAAAGTATAACGTATAACGTATATCGTATAACGTGTAACGAAGAACGTATAAAGAATAACGTATAACGTATATCGTATAACGTACAACTTATAACGTATAACGTACAACGTATAACGTATAACGTATAACGAATAACGTATAACGTATAACGTATAACGTATAACGTATAACGTATAACGTATAGCGTATAACGTATAACGTATAACGTATAACGTATAACGTATAACGCATAACATGTAATGTATAACGTATAACGTATAATGTATAACGTATAACGTATAACGTATAACGTATAACGTACAAAGTATAACGTATCACGTATAACGTATTACGAATAACCTATAACGTATAACGTATAACGTAACCCCTATAACGTATAAAGTATAACGTATAACGTATATCGTATAACGTATAACGTATACCGTATATCGCAAAACGTATAACGTATAACGTATAACGTATAACGTGTAACGATGTACGTATAAAGTATAACGTATAACGTATAACGTATAACGTATAACGTATAACTAATAACGTATAACGTATAACGTATAACGTATAACGTATAACGTATAACGTATAACGTATAAGGTATAACGTACAACGTATATCGTATAACTAATAACGTATAACGTATAACGCATAACGTATAACGTATAACGTATAACGTATAACGTATAACGTATAACGTATAACGTATAACGTACAACGTATAACGTATGACGTATAACGTATAACGTATAACGTATGACGTATAACGTATAACGTATAACGTATAACGTATAACGTAAAACGTATAACGTATAACGTATAACGTATAACGTATAACGTATAACGTATAACGTATAACGTATAACGTATAACGTATAACGTATATCGTATAACGTATAACGTATACCGTATATCGTAAAACGTATAACGTATAACGTATAACGTATAACGTGTAACGATGTACGTATAAAGTATAACGTATAACGTATAACGTATAACGTATAACTAATAACGTATAACGTATAACGAATATCGTACAACGTATAACGCATAACGTATAACGTATAACGTATAACGTATAACGTATAACGCATAACGTATAACTTATAACGTATAACCTATGACGTATAACGTATAACGTGTAACGTATAACGTATAACGTATAACGTATAACGTATAACGTATAACGTATAACCTATGACGTATAACGTATAACGTATAACGTATAACGTATAACGTATAACATGTAATGTATAACGTATAACGTATAATGTATAACGTATAACATGTAACGTATAGCGTATAACGTGTAACGTATAACGTATAACGTATAACGTATAACGTATAACGTATAACGTATAACGTATAACGTATAACGTATAACGTATAGTGTATAACGTATAACATGTAACGTATAGCGTATAACGTGTAACGTATAACGTATAACGTATAACGTATAACGTATAACGTATAACGTATAACGTATAACGTATAACGTATAACGTATAACGTATAACGTATAACGTATAACGTATAACGTATAAAGTATAACGTATAACGTATAACGTATAACGTATAACGTATAACGTATTACGTATAACGTATATCGTATAACGTATAACGTATAACGAATAACGTAAAACGTATAACGTATAACGTATAACGTATAAAGTGTAACGAAGAACGTATAAACAATAACGTATAACGTATATCGTATAACGTACAACTTATAACGTATAACGTACAACGTATAACGTATAACGTATAACGTATAACGAATAAGGTATACCGTATAACGTATAACGTATAACGTATAACCTATGACGTATAACGTATAACGTATAACGTATAACGTATAACGTATAACGTATAACGTATAACGTATAACGTATAACGTATAACATGTAACGTATAACGTATAACGTATAACGTATAACGTATAACGTATATCGTATAACGTATAACGTATAACGTATAACGTATAACGTATAACGTATAACGTATAACGTATAACGCATAAGATGTAATGTATAACGTATAACGTATAATGTATAACGTATAACATGTAACGTACAACGTATAACGTATACCGTATAACGTATAACTAATAACGTATAACGTATAACGAATATCGTACAACGTATAACGCATAACGTATAACTTATAACGTATAACCTATGACGTATAACGTATAACGTGTAACGTATAACGTATAACGTATAACGTATAACGTATAACCTATGACGTATAACGTATAACGTATAACGTATAACGTATAACGTATAACGTATAACGTATAACGTATAACGTATAACGTATAACGTATAACGTATAACGTATAACGTATAACGCATAAGATGTAATGTATAACGTATAACGTATAACGTATAACGTATAACGTATAACGTATAACGTATAACGTATAACGTATAACGTATAACGTATAACGTATAACGTATAACGTATAACGTATAACGTATAACGTATAACGTATAACGTATAACGTATAACGTATAACGTATAACGCATAAGATGTAATGTATAACGTATAACGTATAATGTATAACGTATAACATGTAACGTACAACGTATAACGTATACCGTATAACGTATAACTAATAACGTATAACGTATAACGAATATCGTACAACGTATAACGCATAACGTATAACGTATAACGTATAACGTATAACGTATAACGCATAACGTATAACTTATAACGTATAACCTATGACGTATAACGTATAACGTGTAACGTATAACGTATAACGTATAACGTATAACGTATAACCTATGACGTATAACGTATAACGTATAACGTATAACGTATAACGTATAACATGTAATGTATAACGTATAACGTATAATGTATAACGTATAACATGTAACGTATAGCGTATAACGTGTAACGTATAACGTATAACGTATAACGTATAACGTATAACGTATAACGTATAACGTATAACGTATAACGTATAGTGTATAACGTATAACATGTAACGTATAGCGTATAACGTGTAACGTATAACGTATAACGTATAACGTATAACGTATAACGTATAACGTATAACGTATAACGTATAACGTATAACGTATAACGTATAACGTATAACGTATAAAGTATAACGTATAACGTATAACGTATAACGTATAACGTATAACGTATTACGTATAACGTATATCGTATAACGTATAACGTATAACGAATAACGTAAAACGTATAACGTATAACATATAACGTATAACGTGTAACGAAGAACGTATAAACAATAACGTATAACGTATATCGTATAACGTACAACTTATAACGTATAACGTACAACGTATAACGTATAACGTATAACGTATAACGAATAAGGTATAACGTATAACGTATAACGTATAACGTATAACGTATAACGTATAACGTATAACGTATAACGTATAACGTATAACGCATAAGACGTAATGTATAACGTATAACGTATAATGTATAACGTATAACATGTAACGTACAACGTATAACGTATACCGTATAACGTATAACTAATAACGTATAACGTATAACGAATATCGTACAACGTATAACGCATAACGTATAACGTATAACGTATAACGTATAACGTATAACGCATAACGTATAACTTATAACGTATAACCTATGACGTATAACGTATAACGTGTAACGTATAACGTATAACGTATAACGTATAACGTATAACCTATGACGTATAACGTATAACGTATAACGTATAACGTATAACGTATAACATGTAATGTATAACGTATAACGTATAATGTATAACGTATAACATGTAACGTATAGCGTATAACGTGTAACGTATAACGTATAACGTATAACGTATAACGTATAACGTATAACGTATAACGTATAACGTATAACGTATAACGTATAACGTATAACGTATAACGTATAACGTATAACGTATAACGTATAACGTATAACGTATAACGTATAACATGTAACGTATAGCGTATAACGTGTAACGTATAACGTATAACGTATAACGTATAACGTATAACGTATAACGTATAACGTATAACGTATAACGTATAACGTATAACGTATAACGTATAAAGTATAACGTATAACGTATAACGTATAACGTATAACGTATAACGTATAACGTATATCGTATAACGTATAACGTATAACGTATAACGTATAACGTATAACGTATAACGTATAACCTATGACGAATAACGTATAACGTATAACGTATAACGTATAACGTATAACGTATAACGTATAACCTATGACGTATAACGTGTAACGTATATCGTATAACGTATAACGTATAACGTATAACGTATAACGTGTAACGAAGTACGTATAAAGTATAACGTATAACGTATATCGTATAACGTATAACGCATTACATACTACGTATAACGTATAACGTTCAACGTATAACCTATTACGTATTACGTATAACTTATAACGTATAACGTATAACGTATAACGTATAACCTATAACGTATAACGTATAATGTATAACGTATAACGTATAACGTATAACGTATAACGTATAACGTATAACGTATAACGTATAACGTATAACGTATAACGTATAACGTATAACGTATAACGTATAACGTATAACGTAAAACGTATGACGCATTACATACTACGTATAACGTATAACGTTCAACGTATAACCTATTACGTATTACGTATAACTTATAACGTATAACGTATAACGTATAACGTATAACCTATAACGTATAACGTATAATGTATAACGTATAACATGTAACGTATAGCGCATAACGTATAACGTATAACGTATTACGTATAACGTATAACGTATAACGTATATCGTATAACGTATAACGTATAATGTATAACATGTAACGTCCAACGTATAACATATACCGTATAACGTATGACTAATAACGTATAACGTATAACGTTTAACGTATAACGTATAACGTATAACGTATAACGTATTACGTATAACGTATAACATGTAATGTATAACGTATAACGTATAATGAATAAAGTATAACGTATAACGTATAACGTATAACGTATAACGTATAACGTATAACGTATAACGTATAACGTATAACGTATAACGTATAACGTATAACGTATAACGTATAACGTATAACGTATAACGTATAACGTATAACGTATAACGTATAACGTATAACGTATAACGTATAACGTATAACGTATAACGTATAACGTATAACGTATAACGTATAACGTATAACGTATAACGTATAACGTATAACGTATAACGTATAACGTATAACGTATAACGTATAACGTATAACGTATAACGTATAACGTATAACGTATAACGTATAACGTATAATGTATAACGTATAACATGTAACGTATAACGTATAACGTATAACGTATAACGTATAACGTATATCGTATAACGTATAACGTATAACGTATAACGTATAACGTATAACGTATAACGTATAACGTATAACCTATGACGAATAACGTATAACGTATAACGTATAACGTATAACGTATAACGTATAACGTATAACCTATGACGTATAACGAGTAACGTATAACGTATAACGTATAACGTATAACGTATAACGTATAACGCATAACGTATAACGCATAACGTATAACGCATAACGTATAACGCATAACGAATAACGCATAACGTATAACGCATAACGTATAACGCATAACGTATAACGCATAACGCATAACGTATAACGCATAACGTATAACGCATAACGTATAACGTATAACGTATAACGTATAACGTATAACGTATAACGTATAACGTATAACGTATAACGTATAACGTATAACGTATAACGTATAACGTATAACGTATAACGTATAACGTATAACGTATAACGTATAACGTATAACGTATAACGTAAAACGTATGACGCATTACATACTACGTATAACGTATAACGTTCAACGTATAACCTATTACGTATTACGTATAACTTATAACGTATAACGTATAACGGATAACGTATAACCTATAACGTATAACGTATAATGTATAACGTATAACATGTAGCGTATAGCGTATAACGTATAACGTATAACGTATAACGTATTACGTATAACGTATAACGTATAACGTATATCGTATAACGTATAACGTATAATGTATAACATGTAACGTCCAACGTATAACATATACCGTATAACGTATGACGTGTAACGCATAACGTATAACGTTTAACGTATAACGTATAACGTATAACGTATAACGTATTACGTATAACGTATAACATGTAATGTATAACGTATAACGTATAATGAATAAAGTATAACGTATAACGTATAACGTATAACGTATAACGTATAACGTATAACGTATAACGTATAACGTATAACGTATAACGTATAGCGTATAACGTATAACGTATAACGTATAACTCATAACGTATAACGTATATCGTATAACGTATAACGTATAACGAATAACGTAAAACGTATAACGCATAACGTATAACGTATAACGTATAACGTATAACGTATAACGTATAACGTATAACGTATAACGTATAACGTATAACGTATAACGTATAACGTATAACGTATAACGTATAACGTATAACGTATAACGTATAACGTATAACGTATAACGTATAACGTATAACGTATAACGTATAACGTATAACGTATAACGTATAACGTATAACGTATAACGTATAACGTATAACGTATAACGTATAACGTATAACGTATAACGTATAACGTGTAACGTATAACGTATAACGTATAACGTATAACGTATAACGTATATCGTATAACGTATAACGTATAACGTATAACGTATAACGTATAACGTATAACGTATAACCTATGACGAATAACGTATAACGTATAACGTATAACGTATAACGTATAACGTATAACGTATAACCTATGACGTATAACGAGTAACGTATAACGTATAACGTATAACGTATAACGTATAACGTAAAACGTATAACGTGTAACGAAGTACGTATAAAGTGTAAGGTATAACGTATAACGTATAACGTATAACGTAAAACGTATGACGCATTACATACTACGTATAACGTATAACGTTCAACGTATAACCTATGACGTATAACGTATAACGTATAACGTATAACGTATAACGTAAAACGTATAACGTATAAAGTATAACGTATAACCTATGACGAATAACGTATAACGTATAACGTATAACGTATAACGTATAAAGTATAACGTATAACGTATAACCTATAACGTATAACGTATAACGTATAACGTATAACGTATAACGTATAACGCATAACGTATAACGTATAACGTATAACGTATAACGTATAACGTATAACGTATAACGTATAACGTATAACGTATAACGTATAACGTATAACGCATAAGACGTAATGTATAACGTATAACGTATAATGTATAACGTATAACATGTAACGTACAACGTATAACGTATACCGTATAACGTATAACTAATAACGTATAACGTATAACGAATATCGTACAACGTATAACGCATAACGTATAACGTATAACGTATAACGTATAACGTATAACGCATAACGTATAACTTATAACGTATAACCTATGACGTATAACGTATAACGTGTAACGTATAACGTATAACGTATAACGTATAACGTATAACCTATGACGTATAACGTATAACGTATAACGTATAACGTATAACGTATAACGTATAACATGTAATGTATAACGTATAACGTATAACGTATAACGTATAACGTATAACGTATAACGTATAACGTATAACGTATAACGTATAACGTATAACGTATAACGTATAACGTATAACGTATAACGTATAACGTATAACGTATAACGTATAACGTATAACGTATAACGTATAACGTGTAACGTATAACGTATAACGTATAACGTATAACGTATAACGTATATCGTATAACGTATAACGTATAACGTATAACGTATAACGTATAACGTATAACGTATAACCTATGACGAATAACGTATAACGTATAACGTATAACGTATAACGTATAACGTATAACGTATAACCTATGACGTATAACGAGTAACGTATAACGTATAACGTATAACGTATAACGTATAACGTAAAACGTATAACGTGTAACGAAGTACGTATAAAGTATAAGGTATAACGTATAACGTATAACGTATAACGTAAAACGTATGACGCATTACATACTACGTATAACGTATAACGTTCAACGTATAACCTATGACGTATAACGTATAACGTATAACGTATAACGTATAACGTATAACGTATAACGTATAAAGTATAACGTATAACCTATGACGAATAACGTATAACGTATAACGTATAACGTATAACGTATAACGTATAACGTATAACGTATAACGTATAACGTATAACGTATAACGTATAGTGTATAACGTATAACATGTAACGTATAGCGTATAACGTGTAACGTATAACGTATAACGTATAACGTATAACGTATAACGTATAACGTATAACGTATAACGTATAACGTATAACGTATAACGTATAACGTATAACGTATAAAGTATAACGTATAACGTATAACGTATAACGTATAACGTATAACGTATTACGTATAACGTATATCGTATAACGTATAACGTATAACGAATAACGTAAAACGTATAACGTATAACGTATAACGTATAACGTGTAACGAAGAACGTATAAACAATAACGTATAACGTATATCGTATAACGTACAACTTATAACGTATAACGTACAACGTATAACGTATAACGTATAACGTATAACGAATAAGGTATAACGTATAACGTATAACGTATAACGTATAACCTATGACGTATAACGTATAACGTATAACGTATAACGTATAACGTATAACGTATAACGTATAACGTATAACGTATAACGTATAACGTTAAACGTATAACATGTAACGTATAACGTATAACGTATAACGTATAACGTATAACGTATATCGTATAACGTATAACGTATAACGTATAACGTATAACGTATAACGTATAACGTATAACCTATGACGAATAACGTATAACGTATAACGTATAACGTATAACGTATAACGTATAACGTATAACCTATGACAAATAACGAGTAACGTATAACGTATAACGTATAACGTATAACGTATAACGAATAACGTGTAACGAAGTACGTATAAAGTATAAGGTATAACGTATAACGTATAACGTATAACGTAAAACGTATGACGCATTACATACTACGTATAACGTATAACGTTCAACGTATAACCTATGACGTATAACGTATAACGTATAACGTATAACGTATAACGTATAACGTATAACGTATAACGTATAACGTATAACGTATAACCTATGACGAATAACGTATAACGTATAACGTATAACGTATAAAGTATAACGTATAACGTATAACCTATAACGTATAACGTATAACGTATAACGTATAACGTATAACGTATAACGTATAACGTATAACGTATAACGTATAACGTATAACGTATAACGTATAACGTATAACGTATAACGTATAACGTATAACGTATAACGTATAACGTATAACGTATAACGTATAACGTATAACGTATAACGCATAAGATGTAATGTATAACGTATAACGTATAATGTATAACGTATAACATGTAACGTACAACGTATAACGTATACCGTATAACGTATAACTAATAACGTATAACGTATAACGAATATCGTACAACGTATAACGCATAACGTATAACGTATAACGTATAACGTATAACGTATAACGCATAACGTATAACTTATAACGTATAACCTATGACGTATAACGTATAACGTGTAACGTATAACGTATAACGTATAACGTATAACGTATAACGCATAAGACGTAATGTATAACGTATAACGTATAATGTATAACGTATAACATGTAACGTACAACGTATAACGTATACCGTATAACGTATAACTAATAACGTATAACGTATAACGAATATCGTACAACGTATAACGCATAACGTATAACGTATAACGTATAACGTATAACGTATAACGCATAACGTATAACTTATAACGTATAACCTATGACGTATAACGTATAACGTGTAACGTATAACGTATAACGTATAACGTATAACGTATAACCTATGACGTATAACGTATAACGTATAACGTATAACGTATAACGTATAACGTATAACATGTAATGTATAACGTATAACGTATAACGTATAACGTATAACGTATAACGTATAACGTATAACGTATAACGTATAACGTATAACGTATAACGTATAACGTATAACGTATAACGTATAACGTATAACGTATAACGTATAACGTATAACGTATAACGTATAACGTATAACGTGTAACGTATAACGTATAACGTATAACGTATAACGTATAACGTATATCGTATAACGTATAACGTATAACGTATAACGTATAACGTATAACGTATAACGTATAACCTATGACGAATAACGTATAACGTATAACGTATAACGTATAACGTATAACGTATAACGTATAACCTATGACGTATAACGAGTAACGTATAACGTATAACGTATAACGTATAACGTATAACGTAAAACGTATAACGTGTAACGAAGTACGTATAAAGTATAAGGTATAACGTATAACGTATAACGTATAACGTAAAACGTATGACGCATTACATACTACGTATAACGTATAACGTTCAACGTATAACCTATGACGTATAACGTATAACGTATAACGTATAACGTATAACGTATAACGTATAACGTATAAAGTATAACGTATAACCTATGACGAATAACGTATAACGTATAACGTATAACGTATAACGTATAACGTATAACGTATAACGTATAACGTATAACGTATAACGTATAACGTATAGTGTATAACGTATAACATGTAACGTATAGCGTATAACGTGTAACGTATAACGTATAACGTATAACGTATAACGTATAACGTATAACGTATAACGTATAACGTATAACGTATAACGTATAACGTATAACGTATAACGTATAAAGTATAACGTATAACGTATAACGTATAACGTATAACGTATAACGTATTACGTATAACGTATATCGTATAACGTATAACGTATAACGAATAACGTAAAACGTATAACGTATAACGTATAACGTATAACGTGTAACGAAGAACGTATAAACAATAACGTATAACGTATATCGTATAACGTACAACTTATAACGTATAACGTACAACGTATAACGTATAACGTATAACGTATAACGAATAAGGTATAACGTATAACGTATAACGTATAACGTATAACCTATGACGTATAACGTATAACGTATAACGTATAACGTATAACGTATAACGTATAACGTATAACGTATAACGTATAACGTATAACGTTAAACGTATAACATGTAACGTATAACGTATAACGTATAACGTATAACGTATAACGTATATCGTATAACGTATAACGTATAACGTATAACGTATAACGTATAACGTATAACGTATAACCTATGACGAATAACGTATAACGTATAACGTATAACGTATAACGTATAACGTATAACGTATAACCTATGACAAATAACGAGTAACGTATAACGTATAACGTATAACGTATAACGTATAACGAATAACGTGTAACGAAGTACGTATAAAGTATAAGGTATAACGTATAACGTATAACGTATAACGTAAAACGTATGACGCATTACATACTACGTATAACGTATAACGTTCAACGTATAACCTATGACGTATAACGTATAACGTATAACGTATAACGTATAACGTATAACGTATAACGTATAACGTATAACGTATAACGTATAACCTATGACGAATAACGTATAACGTATAACGTATAACGTATAAAGTATAACGTATAACGTATAACCTATAACGTATAACGTATAACGTATAACGTATAACGTATAACGTATAACGTATAACGTATAACGTATAACGTATAACGTATAACGTATAACGTATAACGTATAACGTATAACGTATAACGTATAACGTATAACGTATAACGTATAACGTATAACGTATAACGTATAACGTATAACGCATAAGATGTAATGTATAACGTATAACGTATAATGTATAACGTATAACATGTAACGTACAACGTATAACGTATACCGTATAACGTATAACTAATAACGTATAACGTATAACGAATATCGTACAACGTATAACGCATAACGTATAACGTATAACGTATAACGTATAACGTATAACGCATAACGTATAACTTATAACGTATAACCTATGACGTATAACGTATAACGTGTAACGTATAACGTATAACGTATAACGTATAACGTATAACCTATGACGTATAACGTATAACGTATAACGTATAACGTATAACGTATAACATGTAATGTATAACGTATAACGTATAATGTATAACGTATAACATGTAACGTATAGCGTATAACGTGTAACGTATAACGTATAACGTATAACGTATAACGTATAACGTATAACGTATAACGTATAACGTATAACGTATAGTGTATAACGTATAACATGTAACGTATAGCGTATAACGTGTAACGTATAACGTATAACGTATAACGTATAACGTATAACGTATAACGTATAACGTATAACGTATAACGTATAACGTATAACGTATAACGTATAACGTATAAAGTATAACGTATAACGTATAACGTATAACGTATAACGTATAACGTATTACGTATAACGTATATCGTATAACGTATAACGTATAACGAATAACGTAAAACGTATAACGTATAACATATAACGTATAACGTGTAACGAAGAACGTATAAACAATAACGTATAACGTATATCGTATAACGTACAACTTATAACGTATAACGTACAACGTATAACGTATAACGTATAACGTATAACGAATAAGGTATAACGTATAACGTATAACGTATAACGTATAACCTATGACGTATAACGTATAACGTATAACGTATAACGTATAACGTATAACGTATAACGTATAACGTATAACGTATAACGTATAACGTATAACGTATAACGTATAACGTATAACGTATAACATGTAACGTATAACGTATAACGTATAACGTATAACGTATAACGTATATCGTATAACGTATAACGTATAACGTATAACGTATAACGTATAACGTATAACGTATAACCTATGACGAATAACGTATAACGTATAACGTATAACGTATAACGTATAACGTATAACGTATAACGTATAACCTATGACAAATAACGAGTAACGTATAACGTATAACGTATAACGTATAACGTATAACGTATAACGAATAACGGGTAACGAAGTGCGTATAAAGTATAAGGTATAACGTATAACGTATAACGTATAACGTAAAACGTATGACGCATTACATACTACGTATAACGTATAACGTTCAACGTATAACCTATGACGTATAACGTATAACGTATAACGTATAACGTATAACGTATAACGTATAACGTATAACGTATAACGTATAACCTATGACGAATAACGTATAACGTATAACGTATAACGTATAAAGTATAACGTATAACGTATAACCTATAACGTATAACGTATAACGTATAACGTATAACGTATAACGTATAACGTATAACGTATAACGTATAACGTATAACGTATAACGTATAACGTATAACGTATAACGTATAACGTATAACGTATAACGTATAACGTATAACGTATAACGTATAACGTATAACGTATAACGCATAAGATGTAATGTATAACGTATAACGTAAAATGTATAACGTATAACATGTAACGTACAACGTATAACGTATACCGCATAACGTATAACTAATAACGTATAACGTATAACGAATATCGTACAACGTATAACGCATAACGTATAACGTATAACGTATAACGTATAACGTATAACGCATAACGTATAACTTATAACGTATAACCTATGACGTATAACGTATAACGTGTAACGTATAACGTATAACGTATAACGTATAACGTATAACCTATGACGTATAACGTATAACGTATAACGTATAACGTATAACGTATAACATGTAATGTATAACGTATAACGTATAATGTATAACGTATAACATGTAACGTATAGCGTATAACGTGTAACGTATAACGTATAACGTATAACGTATAACGTATAACGTATAACGTATAACGTATAACGTATAGTGTATAACGTATAACATGTAACGTATAGCGTATAACGTGTAACGTATAACGTATAACGTATAACGTATAACGTATAACGTAAAACGTATAACGTATAACGTATAACGTATAACGTATAACGTATAACGTATAACGTATAACGTATAACGTATAAAGTATAACGTATAACGTATAACGTATAACGTATAACGTATTACGTATAACGTATATCGTATAACGTATAACGTATAACGAATAACGTAAAACGTATAACGTATAACGTATAACGAAGAACGTATAAACAATAACGTATAACGTATATCGTATAACGTACAACTTATAACGTATAACGTACAACGTATAACGTATAACGTATAACGTATAACGAATAAGGTATAACGTATAACGTATAACGTATAACGTATAACGTATAACCTATGACGTATAACGTATAACGTATAACGTATAACGTATAACGTATAACGTATAACGTATAACCTTTGACGTATAACGTGTAACGTATAACGTATAACGTATAACGTATAACGTATAACGTATAAAGTATAACGTATAACGTATAACGTATAACGTATAACGTATAACGTATAACGTATAACCTATGACGAATAACGTATAACTTATAACGTGTAACGTATAACGTATAGCGTACAACGTATAACGTATCACGTATAACATATAACGTATAACGTATAACGTGTAACGAAGAACGTATAACGTATAACGTATAACGTATAACGTATAACGTATAACGTGTAACGAAGTACGTATAACGAATAACGTATAACGTATATCGTATAACGTACAACTTATAACGTATAACGTACAACGTATAACGTATAACGTATAACGTATAACGTATAACGTATAACGTATAACGTATAACGTATAACGTATAACGTATAACGTATAACGTATAACGTATAACGTATAACGTATAACGTATAACGTATAACGTATAACGTATAACGTATAACGTATAACGTATAACGCATAAGATGTAATGTATAACGTATAACGTATAATGTATAACGTATAACATGTAACGTACAACGTATAACGTATACCGTATAACGTATAACTAATAACGTATAACGTATAACGCATAACGTATAACGTATAACGTATAACGTATAACGTATAACGTATAACGCATAACGTATAACTTATAACGTATAACCTATGACGTATAACGTATAACGTGTAACGTATAACGTATAACGTATAACGTATAACGTATAACCTATGACGTATAACGTATAACGTATAACGTATAACGTATAACGTATAACATGTAATGTATAACGTATAACGTATAATGTATAACGTATAACATGTAACGTATAGCGTATAACGTGTAACGTATAACGTATAACGTATAACGTATAACGTATAACGTATAACGTATAACGTATAACGTATAGTGTATAACGTATAACATGTAACGCATAGCGTATAACGTGTAACGTATAACGTATAACGTATAACGTATAACGTATAACGTAAAACGTATAACGTATAACGTATAACGTATAACGTATAACGTATAACGTATAACGTATAACGTATAACGTATAACGTATAAAGTATAACGTATAACGTATAACGTATAACGTATAACGTATTACGTATAACGTATATCGTATAACGTATAACGTATAACGAATAACGTAAAACGTATAACGTATAACGTATAACGAAGAACGTATAAACAATAACGTATAACGTATATCGTATAACGTACAACTTATAACGTATAACGTACAACGTATAACGTATAACGTATAACGTATAACGAATAAGGTATAACGTATAACGTATAACGTATAACGTATAACCTATGACGTATAACGTATAACGTATAACGTATAACGTATAACGTATAACGTATAACGTATAACGTATAACCTTTGACGTATAACGTGTAACGTATAACGTATAACGTATAACGTATAACGTATAACGTATAAAGTATAACGTATAACGTATAACGTATAACGTATAACGTATAACGTATAACGTATAAAGTATAACGTATAACGTATAACGTATAACGTATAACGTATAACGTATAACGTATAACGTATAACCTATGACGAATAACGTATAACTTATAACGTGTAACGTATAACGTATAGCATACAACGTATAACGTATCACGTATAACATATAACGTACAACGTATAACGTATAACGTATAACGTATAACGTATAACGTATAACGTATAACGTATAACGTATAACGTATAACGTATAACGTATAACGTATAACGTATAACGTATAACGTATAACGTATAACGTATAAAGTATAACGTATAACGTATAACCTATAACGTATAACGTATAACGTATAACGTATAACGTGTAACGTATAATGTATAACGTATAACGTATAACGTATAACGTATAACGTATAAAGTATAACGTATAACGTATAACGTATAACGTATAACGTATAACGTATAACGTATAACGTATAACCTATGACGTAAAACGTATAACTTATAACGTGTAACGTATAACGTATAGCGTACAACGTATAACGTATCACGTATAACATATAACGTATAACGTATAACGTGTAACGAAGAACGTATAAAGAATAACGTATAACGTATATCGTATAACGTACAACTTATAGCGTATAACGTACAACGTATAACGTATAACGTATAACGTATAACGAATAACGTATAACGTATAACGTATAACGTATAACGCATAACATATAATGTATAACGTATAACGTATAATGTATAACGTATAACGTATAACGTATAACGTACAAAGTATAACGTATCACGTATAACGTATTACGAATAACCTATAACGTATAACGTATAACGTAACCCCTATAACGTATAAAGTATAACGTATAACGTATATCGTATAACGTATAACGTATACCGTATATCGTAAAACGTATAACGTATAACGTATAACGTATAACGTGTAACGATGTACGTATAAAGTATAACGTATAACGTATAACGTATAACGTATAACTAATAACGTATAACGTATAACGTATAACGTATAACGTATAACGTATAACGTACAACGTACAACGTATATCGTATAACTAATAACCTATATCGTATAACGCATAACGTATAACGTATAATGTATAACGTATAACGTATAACGTATAACGTATAACGTATAACGTATAACGTATAACGTATAACGTATAACGTATAACGTATAACGTACAACCTATAACGTATGACGTATAACGTATAACGTATAACGTATGACGTATAACGTATGACGTATAACGTATAACGTATAACGTATAACGTATAACGTATAACGTATAACGTATAACGTATAACGTATAACGTATAACGTATAACGTATAACGTATAACGTATAACGTATAACGTATAACGTATAACGTATAACGTATAACGTAT
Organism: Ptiloglossa arizonensis; assembly: GCF_051014685.1. NCBI lineage: Eukaryota > Metazoa > Arthropoda > Insecta > Hymenoptera > Colletidae > Ptiloglossa > Ptiloglossa arizonensis. The sequence continues at coordinate 509,044 of NW_027478631.1, forward strand.
AACGTATAACGTATAACGTATAACGAATAACGTGTAACGTATAACGTATAGCCTACGACGTATAACGTATAACGTATAACGTATAACGTATAACGTATAACGTATAACGTATAACGTATAACCTTTGACGTATAACGTGTAACGTATAACGTATAACGTATAACGTATAACGTATAACGTATAACCTATGACGAATAACGTATAACTTATAACGTGTAACGTATAACGTATAGCGTACAACGTATAACGTATCACGTATAACATATAACGTACAACGTATAACGTATAACGTATAACGTATAACGTATAACGTATAACGTATAACGTATAACGTATAACGTATAACGTATAACGTATAACGTATAACGTATAACGTATAACGTATAACGTATAACGTATAAAGTATAACGTATAACGTATAACCTATAACGTATAACGTATAACGTATAACGTATAACGTGTAACGTATAATGTATAACGTATAACGTATAACGTATAACGTATAACGTATAAAGTATAACGTATAACGTATAACGTATAACGTATAACGTATAACGTATAACGTATAACGTATAACCTATGACGTAAAACGTATAACTTATAACGTGTAACGTATAACGTATAGCGTACAACGTATAACGTATCACGTATAACATATAACGTATAACGTATAACGTGTAACGAAGAACGTATAAAGAATAACGTATAACGTATATCGTATAACGTACAACTTATAGCGTATAACGTACAACGTATAACGTATAACGTATAACGTATAACGAATAACGTATAACGTATAACGTATAACGTATAACGCATAACATATAATGTATAACGTATAACGTATAATGTATAACGTATAACGTATAACGTATAACGTACAAAGTATAACGTATCACGTATAACGTATTACGAATAACCTATAACGTATAACGTATAACGTAACCCCTATAACGTATAAAGTATAACGTATAACGTATATCGTATAACGTATAACGTATACCGTATATCGTAAAACGTATAACGTATAACGTATAACGTATAACGTGTAACGATGTACGTATAAAGTATAACGTATAACGTATAACGTATAACGTATAACTAATAACGTATAACGTATAACGTATAACGTATAACGTATAACGTATAACGTACAACGTACAACGTATATCGTATAACTAATAACCTATATCGTATAACGCATAACGTATAACGTATAATGTATAACGTATAACGTATAACGTATAACGTATAACGTATAACGTATAACGTATAACGTATAACGTATAACGTATAACGTATAACGTACAACCTATAACGTATGACGTATAACGTATAACGTATAACGTATAACGTATAACGTATAACGTATAACGAATAACGTATAACGTATAACGTATAACGTATAACGCATAACATATAATGTATAACGTATAACGTATAATGTATAACGTATAACGTATAACGTATAACGTACAAAGTATAACGTATCACGTATAACGTATTACGAATAACCTATAACGTATAACGTATAACGTAACCCCTATAACGTATAAAGTATAACGTATAACGTATATCGTATAACGTATAACGTATACCGTATATCGTAAAACGTATAACGTATAACGTATAACGTATAACGTGTAACGATGTACGTATAAAGTATAACGTATAACGTATAACGTATAACGTATAACTAATAACGTATAACGTATAACGTATAACGTATAACGTATAACGTATAACGTACAACGTACAACGTATATCGTATAACTAATAACCTATATCGTATAACGCATAACGTATAACGTATAATGTATAACGTATAACGTATAACGTATAACGTATAACGTATAACGTATAACGTATAACGTATAACGTATAACGTATAACGTATAACGTACAACCTATAACGTATGACGTATAACGTATAACGTATAACGTATGACGTATAACGTATGACGTATAACGTATAACGTATAACGTATAACGTATAACGTATAACGTATAACGTATAACGTATAACGTATAACGTATAACGTATAACGTATAACGTATAACGTATAACGTATAACGTATAACGTATAACGTATAACGTATAACGTATAACGTATAACGTATAACGAATAACGTGTAACGTATATCGTATAACGTATAACGTATAACGTACAACTTATAATGTATAACGTACAACGTATAACGTATAACGTATAACGCATAACGTATAACGTATAACGTATAACCTACGACGTATAACGTATAACGTATAACGTATAACGTATAACGTATATCGTATAACGTATAACGTATAACGTATAACATGTAACGTACAACGTATAACGTACGACGTATAACGTATAACGTATAACGTATGACGTATAACGTATAACGTATAATGTATAACATGTAACGTCCAACGTATAACATATACCGTATAACGTATGACTAATAACGTATAACGTATAACGTTTAACGTATAACGTATAACGTATAACGTATAACGTATTACGTATAACGTATAACATGTAATGTATAACGTATAACGTATAATGAATAAAGTATAACGTATAACGTATAGCGTATAACGTGTAACGTATAACGTATAACGTATAACGTATAACGTATAACGTATAACGTATAACGTATAACGTATAGTGTATAACGTATAACATGTAACGTATAGCGTATAACGTGTAACGTATAACGTATAACGTATAACGTATAACGTATAACGTAAAACGTATAACGTATAACGTATAACGTATAACGTATAACGTATAACGTATAACGTATAACGTATAACGTATAACGTATAAAGTATAACGTATAACGTATAACGTATAACGTATAACGTATTACGTATAACGTATATCGTATAACGTATAACGTATAACGAATAACGTAAAACGTATAACGTATAACGTATAACGAAGAACGTATAAACAATAACGTATAACGTATATCGTATAACGTACAACTTATAACGTATAACGTACAACGTATAACGTGTAACGTATAACGTATAACGAATAAGGTATAACGTATAACGTATAACGTATAACGTATAACCTATGACGTATAACGTATAACGTATAACGTATAACGTATAACGTATAACGTATAACGTATAACCTTTGACGTATAACGTGTAACGTATAACGTATAACGTATAACGTATAACGTATAACGTATAAAGTATAACGTATAACGTATAACGTATAACGTATAACGTATAACGTATAACGTATAAAGTATAACGTATAACGTATAACGTATAACGTATAACGTATAACGTATAACGTATAACCTATGACGAATAACGTATAACTTATAACGTGTAACGTATAACGTATAGCGTACAACGTATAACGTATCACGTATAACATATAACGTATAACGTATAACGTGTAACGAAGAACGTATAACGTATAACGTATAACGTATAACGTATAACGTATAACGTGTAACGAAGTACGTATAACGAATAACGTATAACGTATATCGTATAACGTACAACTTATAACGTATAACGTACAACGTATAACGTATAACGTATAACGTATAACGTATAACGTATAACGTATAACGTATAACGTATAACGTATAACGTATAACGTATAACGTATAACGTATAACGTATAACGTATAACGTATAACGTATAACGTATAAAGTATAACGTATAACGTATAACCTATAACGTATAACGTATAACGTATAACGTATAACGTGTAACGTATAATGTATAACGTATAACGTATAACGTATAACGTATAACGTATAAAGTATAACGTATAACGTATAACGTATAACGTATAACGTATAACGTATAACGTATAACGTATAACCTATGACGTAAAACGTATAACTTATAACGTGTAACGTATAACGTATAGCGTACAACGTATAACGTATCACGTATAACATATAACGTATAACGTATAACGTGTAACGAAGAACGTATAAAGAATAACGTATAACGTATATCGTATAACGTACAACTTATAGCGTATAACGTACAACGTATAACGCATAACGTATAACGTATAACGAATAACGTATAACGTATAACGTATAACGTATAACGCATAACATATAATGTATAACGTATAACGTATAATGTATAACGTATAACGTATAACGTATAACGTACAAAGTATAACGTATCACGTATAACGTATTACGAATAACCTATAACGTATAACGTATAACGTAACCCCTATAACGTATAAAGTATAACGTATAACGTATATCGTATAACGTATAACGTATACCGTATATCGTAAAACGTATAACGTATAACGTATAACGTGTAACGATGTACGTATAAAGTATAACGTATAACGTATAACGTATAACGTATAACGTATAACTAATAACGTATAACGTATAACGCATAACGTATAACGTATAACGTATAACGTATAACGTATAACGTACAACGTACAACGTATATCGTATAACTAATAACCTATAACGTATAACGCATAACGTATAACGTATAATGTATAACGTATAACGTATAACGTATAACGTATAACGTATAACGTATAACGTATAACGTATAACGTATAACGTATAACGTATAACGTACAACGTATAACGTATGACGTATAACGTATAACGTATAACGTATGACGTATAACGTATGACGTATAACGTATAACGTATAACGTATAACGTATAACGTATAACGTATAACGTATAACGTATAACGTATAACGTATAACGTATAACGTATAACGTATAACGTATAACGTATAACGTATAACGTATAACGTATAACGTATAACGTATAACGTATAACGTATAACGAATAACGTGTAACGTATATCGTATAACGTATAACGTATAACGTACAACTTATAATGTATAACGTACAACGTATAACGTATAACGTATAACGCATAACGTATAACGTATAACGTATAACCTACGACGTATAACGTATAACGTATAACGTATAACGTATAACGTATATCGTATAACGTATAACGTATAACGTATAACATGTAACGTACAACGTATAACGTACGACGTATAACGTATAACGTATAACGTATGACGTATAACGTATAACGTATAATGTATAACATGTAACGTCCAACGTATAACATATACCGTATAACGTATGACTAATAACGTATAACGTATAACGTTTAACGTATAACGTATAACGTATAACGTATAACGTATTACGTATAACGTATAACATGTAATGTATAACGTATAACGTATAATGAATAATGTATAACGTATAACGTATAGCGTATAACGTATAACGTATAACGTATAACTTATAACGTATAACGTATATCGTATAACGTATAACGTATAACGAATAACGTAAAACGTATAACGCATAATGTATAACGTATAACGTATAACGTACAACGTATAACGTATAACGTATAACGTATAACGTATAACGTATAACGTATAACGTATAACGTATAACGTATAACGTACAACGTATAACGTATAACGTATAACGTATAACGTATAACGTATAACGTATAACGTATAACGTATAACGTATAACGTATAACGTATAACGTATAACGTATAACGTATAACGTATAACGTATAACGTATAACGTATAACGTATAACGTATAATGTATAACGTATAACATGTAACGTATAACGTATAACGTATAACGCATAACGTATAACGTATATCGTATAACGTATAACGTACAACGTATAACGTATAACGTATAACGTATAACGTATAACCTATGACGAATAACGTATAACGTATAACGTATAACGTATAACGTATAACGTATAAGGTATAACCTATGACGTATAACGAGTAACGTATAACGTATAACGTATAACGTATAACGTATAACGTATAACGTACAACGTATAACGTATGACGTATAACGTATAACGTATAACGTATGACCTATAACGTATAACGTATAACGTATAACGTATAACGTATAACGTCTATCGTATAACGTATAATGTATAACGTATAACGTATAACGTATAACGAATAACGTATAACGTATATCGTATAACGTACAACTTATAACGTATAACGTACAACGTATAACGTATAACGTATAACGTATAACGTATAACGTATAACGTATAACGTATAACGTATAAACGTATAACGTATAACGTATAACGTATAACGTATAACGTATAACGTATAACGTATAACGTATAACGTATAACGTATAACGTATAACGCATAACGTATAAACGCATAACGTATAACGCATAACGTATAACGCATAACGTATAACGCATAACGTATAACGCATAACGTATAACGCATAACGTATAACGCATAACGTATAACGTATAACGTATAACGTATAACGTATAACGTATAACGTATAACGATAACGTATAACCTATGACGTATAACGAGTAACGTATAACGTATAACGTATAACGTATAACGTGTAACGTATAACGTACAACGTATAACGTATGACGTATAACGTATAACGTATAACGTATAACGTATAACGTATAACGTATAACGTATAACGTATAACGTATAACGTATAGCGTATAACGTATAACGTATAACGTATAACGTAAAACGTATGACGCATTACATACTACGTATAACGTATAACGTTCAACGTATAACCTATTACGTATTACGTATAACTTATAACGTATAACGTATAACGTATAACGTATAACCTATAACGTATAACGTATAATGTATAACGTATAACATGTAACGTATAGCGTATAACGTATAACGTATAACGTATTATGTATAACGTATAACGTATAACGTATATCGTATAACGTATAACGTATAATGTATAACATGTAACGTCCAACGTATAACATATACCGTATAACGTATGACGTATAACGTATAACGTATAACGTTTAACGTATAACGTATAACGTATAACGTATAACGTATTACGTATAACGTATAACATGTAATGTATAACGTATAACGTATAATGAATAAAGTATAACGTATAACGTATAACGTATAACGTATAACGTATAACATGTAATGTATAACATATAACGTATAATGAATAAAGTATAACGTATAACGTATAACGTATAACGTATAACGTATAACGTATAATGTATAACGTATAACGTATAACGTATAACGAATAACGTATAACGTATATCGTATAACGTAAAACTTATAACGTATAACGTACAACGTATAACGTATAACGTATAACGTATAACGTATAACGTATAACGTATAACGTATAACGTATAACGTATAACGTATAACGTATAACGTATAACGTATAACGTATAACGTATAACGTATAACGTATAACGTATAATGTATAACGTATAACGTATAACGTATAACGTATAACGCATAACGTATAACGCATAACGTATAACGCATAACGTATAACGCATAACGTATAACGCATAACGTATAACGCATAACGTATAACGCATAACGTATAACGCATAACGTATAACGTATAACGTATAACGTATAACGTATAACGTATAACGTATAACGTATAACGTATAACGTATAACGTATAACGTATAACATGTAACGTATAGCGTATAACGTATAACGTATAACGTATTACGTATAACGTATAACGTATAACGTATATCGTATAACGTATAACGTATAATGTATAACATGTAACGTCCAACGTATAACATATACCGTATAACGTATGACTAATAACGTATAACGTATAACGTTTAACGTATAACGTATAACGTATAAGGTATAACGTATTACGTATAACGTATAACATGTAATGTATAACGTATAACGTATAATGAATAAAGTATAACGTATAACGTATAACGTATAACGTATAACGTATAACGTATAACCTATAACGTATAACGTATAACGTATAACGTATAGCGTATAACGTATAACGTATAACGTATAACTTATAACGTATAACGTATATCGTATAACGTATAACGAATAACGTAAAACGTATAACGCATAATGTATAACGTATAACGTATAACGTATAACGTATAACGTATAACGTATAACGTATAACGTATAACGTATAACGTATAACGTATAACGTATAACGTATAACGTATCACGTATAACGTATAACGTATAACGTATAACGTATAACGTATAACGTATAACGTATAACGTATAACGTATAACGTATAACGTATAACGTATAACGTATAACGTATAACGTATAACGTATAATGTATAACGTATAACATGTAACGTATAACGTATAACGTATAACGTATAACGTATAACGTATATCGTATAACGTATAACGTATAACGTATAACGTATAACGTATAACGTATAACGTATAACCTATGACGAATAACGTATAACGTATAACGTATAACGTATAACGTATAACGTATAACGTATAACGTATAACGTATAACGTATAACCTATGACGTATAACGAGTAACGTATAACGTATAACGTATAACGTATAACGTATAACGTATAACGTGTAACGAAGTACGTATAAAGTATAAGGTATAACGTATAACGTATAACGTATAACGTAAAACGTATGACGCATTACATACTACGTATAACGTAAAACGTTCAACGTATAACCTATGACGTATAACGTATAACGTATAACGTATAACGTATAACGTACAACGTATAACGTATGACGTATAACGTATAACGTATAACGTATGACCTATAACGTATAACGTATAACGTATAACGTATAACGTATAACGTATAACGTATAACGTCTATCGTATAACGTATAATGTATAACGTATAACGTATAACGTATAACGAATAACGTATAACGTATATCGTATAACGTACAACTTATAACGTATAACGTACAACGTATAACGTATAACGTATAACGTATAACGTATAACGTATAACGTATAACGTATAACGTATAACGTATAACGTATAACGTATAACGTATAACGTATAACGTATAACGTATAACGTATAACGTATAACGTATAACGTATAACGTATAACGTATAACGTATAACGCATAACGTATAACGCATAACGTATAACGCATAACGTATAACGCATAACGTATAACCAATAACGTATAACGCATAACGTATAACGCATAACGTATAACGCATAACGTATAACGCATAACGTATAACGTATAACGTATAACGTATAACGTATAACGTATAACGTATAACGTATAACGTATAACGTATAACGTATAACGTATAACGTATAACGTATAACGTATAACGTATAACGTATAACGTATAACGTATGACGTATAACGTATAACGTATAACGTATAACGTATAACGTATAACGTATAACGTATAACGTAAAACGTATGACGCATTACATACTACGTATAACGTATAACGTTCAACGTATAACCTATTACATATTACGTATAACTTATAACGTATAACGTATAACGTATAACGTATAACCTATAACGTATAACGTATAATGTATAACGTATAACATGTAACGTATAGCGTATAACGTATAACGTATAACGTATTACGTATAACGTATAACGTATAACGTATATCGTATAACGTATAACGTATAATGTATAACATGTAACGTCCAACGTATAACATATACCGTATAACGTATGACGTATAACGCATAACGTATAACGTATAACGTATAACGTATAACGTATAACGTATAACGTTTAACGTATAACGTATAACGTATAACGTATAACGTATTACGTATAACGTATAACATGTAATGTATAACGTATAACGTATAATGAATAAAGTATAACGTATAACGTATAACGTATAACGTATAACGTATAACGTATAACGTATAACGTATAACGTATAACGTATAACGTATAACGTATAGCGTATAACGTATAACGTATAACGTATAACTTATAACGTATAACGTATATCGTATAACGTATAACGTATAACGAATAACGTAAAACGTATAACGCATAACGTATAACGTATAACGTATAACGTATAACGTATAACGTATAACGTATAACGTATAACGTATAACGTATAACGTATAACGTATAACGTATAACGTATAACGTATAACGTATAACGTATAACGTATAACGTATAACGTATAACGTATAACGTATAACGTATAACGTATAACGTATAACGTATAACGTATAACGTATAACGTATAACGTATAACGTATAACGTATAACGTATAACGTATAACGTATAACGTATAACGTATAACGTATAACGTATAACGTTTAACGTATAACGTATAACGTATAACGTATAACGTATAACGTATAACGTATAACGTATAACGTATAACGTATAACGTATAACATGTAACGTATAACGTATAACGTATAACGTATAACGTATAACGTATATCGTATAACGTATAACGTATAACGTATAACGTATAACGTATAACGTATAACGTATAAACTATGACGAATAACGTATAACGTATAACGTATAACGTATAACGTATAACGTATAACGTATAACCTATGACGTATAACGAGTAACGTATAACGTATAACGTATAACGTATAACGTATAACGTATAACGTGTAACGAAGTACGTATAAAGTATAAGGTATAACGTATAACGTATAACGTATAACGTAAAACGTATGACGCATTACATACTACGTATGACGTATAACGTTCAACGTATAACCTATGACGTATAACGTATAACGTATAACGTATAACGTATAACGTATAACGTATAAAGTATAACGTATAACCTATGACGAATAACGTATAACGTATAACGTATAACGTATAAAGTATAACGTATAACGTATAACCTATAACGTATAACGTATAACGTATAACGTATAACGTATAACGTATAACGTATAACGTATAACGTATAACGTATAACGTATAACGTATAACGTATAACGTATAACGTATAACGTATAACGTATAACGTATAACGTATAACGTACAACGTATAACGCATAAGATGTAATGTATAACGTATAACGTATAATGTATAACGTATAACATGTAACGTACAACGTATAACGTATACCGTATAACGTATAACTAATAACGTATAACGTATAACGAATATCGTACAACGTATAACGCATAACGTATAACGTATAACGTATAACGTATAACGTATAACGCATAACGTATAACTTATAACGTATAACCTATGACGTATAACGTATAACGTGTAACGTATAACGTATAACGTATAACGTATAACGTATAACCTATGACGTATAACGTATAACGTATAACGTATAACGTATAACGTATAACGTATAACATGTAATGTATAACGTATAACGTATAATGTATAACGTATAACATGTAACGTATAGCGTATAACGTGTAACGTATAACGTATAACGTATAACGTATAACGTATAACGTATAACGTATAACGTATAACGTATAACGTATAGTGTATAACGTATAACATGTAACGTATAGCGTATAACGTGTAACGTATAACGTATAACGTATAACGTATAACGTATAACGTATAACGTATAACGTATAACGTATAACGTATAACGTATAACGTATAACGTATAACGTATAAAGTATAACGTATAACGTATAACGTATAACGCATAAGATGTAATGTATAACGTATAACGTATAATGTATAACGTATAACATGTAACGTACAACGTATAACGTATACCGTATAACGTATAACTAATAACGTATAACGTATAACGAATATCGTACAACGTATAACGCATAACGTATAACTTATAACGTATAACCTATGACGTATAACGTATAACGTGTAACGTATAACGTATAACGTATAACGTATAACGTATAACGTATAACCTATGACGTATAACGTATAACGTATAACGTATAACGTATAACGTATAACGTATAACGTATAACATGTAATGTATAACGTATAACGTATAATGTATAACGTATAACATGTAACGTATAGCGTATAACGTATAACGTATAACGTATAACGTATAACGTATATCGTATAACGTATAACGTATAACGTACAACGTATAACGTATAACGTATAACGTATAACCTATGACGAATAACGTATAACGTATAACGTATAACGTATAACGTATAACGTATAACGTATAACCTATGACAAATAACGAGTAACGTATAACGTATAACGTATAACGTATAACGTATAACGTATAACGTGTAACGAAGTACGTATAAAGTATAAGGTATAACGTATAACGTATAACGTATAACGTAAAACGTATGACGCATTACATACTACGTATAACGTATAACGTTCAACGTATAACCTATGACGTATAACGTATAACGTATAACGTATAACGTATAAAGTATAACGTATAACCTATGACGAATAACGTATAACGTATAACGTATAACGTATAAAGTATAACGTATAACGTATAACCTATAACGTATAACGTATAACGTATAACGTATAACGTATAACGTATAACGTATAACGTATAACGTATAACGTATAACGTATAACGTATAACGTATAACGTATAACGTATAACGTATAACGTATAACGTATAACGTATAACGTATAACGTATAACGTATAACGTATAACGTATAACGTATAACGCATAAGATGTAATGTATAACGTATAACGTATAATGTATAACGTATAACGTGTAACGTACAACGTATAACGTATACCGTATAACGTATAACTAATAACGTATAACGTATAACGAATATCGTACAACGTATAACGCATAACGTATAACGTATAACGTATAACGTATAACGTATAACGCATAACGTATAACTTATAACGTATAACCTATGACGTATAACGTATAACGTGTAACGTATAACGTATAACGTATAACGTATAACGTATAACCTATGACGTATAACGTATAACGTATAACGTATAACGTATAACGTATAACGTATAACATGTAATGTATAACGTATAACGTATAATGTATAACGTATAACATGTAACGTATAGCGTATAACGTGTAACGTATAACGTATAACGTATAACGTATAACGTATAACGTATAACGTATAACGTATAACGTATAACGTATAGTGTATAACGTATAACATGTAACGTATAGCGTATAACGTGTAACGTATAACGTATAACGTATAACGTATAACGTATAACGTATAACGTATAACGTATAACGTATAACGTATAACGTATAACGTATAACGTATAACGTATAAAGTATAACGTATAACGTATAACGTATAACGTATAACGTATTACGTATAACGTATATCGTATAACGTATAACGTATAACGAATAACGTAAAACGTATAACGTATAACGTATAACGTATAACGTGTAACGAAGAACGTATAAACAATAACGTATAACGTATATCGTATAACGTACAACTTATAACGTATAACGTACAACGTATAACGTATAACGTATAACGTATAACGTATAACGAATAAGGTATAACGTATAACGTATAACGTATAACGTATAACCTATGACGTATAACGTATAACGTATAACGTATAACGTATAACGTATAACCTATAACGTATAACGTATAACGTATAACGTATAACGTATAACGTATAACATGTAACGTATAACGTATAACGTATAACGTATAACGTATAACGTATATCGTATAACGTATAACGTATAACGTACAACGTATAACGTATAACGTATAACGTATAACCTATGACGAATAACGTATAACGTATAACGTATAACGTATAACGTATAACGTATAACGTATAACCTATGACAAATAACGAGTAACGTATAACGTATAACATATAACGTATAACGTATAACGTATAACGTGTAACGAAGTACGTATAAAGTATAAGGTATAACGTATAACGTATAACGTATAACGTAAAACGTATGACGCATTACATACTACGTATAACGTATAACGTTCAGCGTATAACCTATGACGTATAACGTATAACGTATAACGTATAACGTATAACGTATAACGTATAACGTATAACGTATAACGTATAACGTATAACGTATAACCTATGACGAATAACGTATAACGTATAACGTATAACGTATAAAGTATAACGTATAACGTATAACCTATAACGTATAACGTATAACGTATAACGTATAACGTATAACGTATAACGTATAACGTATAACGTATAACGTATAACGTATAACGTATAACGTATAACGTATAACGTATAACGTATAACGTATAACGTATAACGTATAACGTATAACGTATAACGTATAACGTATCACGTATAACATATAACGTATAACGTATAACGTGTAACGAAGAACGTATAAAGAATAACGTATAACGTATATCGTATAACGTACAACTTATAGCGTATAACGTACAACGTATAACGTATAACGTATAACGTATAACGAATAACGTATAACGTATAACGTATAACGTATAACGCATAACATATAATGTATAACGTATAACGTATAATGTATAACGTATAACGTATAACGTATAACGTATAACGTACAAAGTATAACGTATCACGTATAACGTATTACGAATAACCTATAACGTATAACGTATAACGTAACCCCTATAACGTATAAAGTATAACGTATAACGTATATCGTATAACGTATAACGTATACCGTATATCGTAAAACGTATAACGTATAACGTATAACGTATAACGTGTAACGATGTACGTATAAAGTATAACGTATATCGTATAACGTATAACGTATAACTAATAACGTATAACGTATAACGCATAACGTATAACGTATAACGTATAACGTATAACGTATAACGTATAACGTACAACGTATATCGTATAACTAATAACCTATAACGTATAACGCATAACGTATAACGTATAATGTATAACGTATAACGTATAACGTATAACGTATAACGTATAACGTATAACGTATAACGTATAACGTATAACGTATAACGTATAACGTATAACGTATAACGTATAACGTATAACGTATAACGTATAACGTATAACGTATAACGAATAACGTGTAACGTATATCGTATAACGTATAACGTATAACATGTAACGTACAACGTATAACGTACGACGTATAACGTATAACGTATAACGTATGACGTATAACTTGTAACGTATAACGTATAACGTATAACGTATAACGTATAACGTATAACGTATAACGTATAACGTATAACGTATAACGTATAACGTATAACGTATAACGTATAACGTATAACGTATAACGTATAACGTATAACGTATCACGTATAACCTACGACGTATAACGTATAACGTATAACGTATAACGTATATCGAATAACGTATAACGTATAACGTATAACATGTAACGTACAACGTATAACGTACGACGTATAACGTATAACGTATAACGTATGACGTATAACTTGTAACGTATAACGTATAACGTATAACGTATAACGTATAACGTATAACGTATAACGTATAACGTATAACGTATAACGTATAACGTATAACGTATAACGTATAACGTATAACGTATAACGTATAACGTATAACGTATAACGTATAACGTATAACGTATAACGTATATCGTATAACGTATAACGTATAACGTATAACATGTAACGTACAACGTATAACGTACGACGTATAACGTATAACGTATAACGTATGACGTATAACGTATAACGTATAACGTATAACGTATAACGTATAACGTATAACGTATAACGTATAACGTATAACGTATAACGTATAACGTATAACGTATAACGTATAACGTATAACGTATAACGTATAACGTATAACGTATAACGTATAACGTATAACGTATAACGTATAACGTATAACGTATAACGTATAACGTATAACGTATAACGTATAACGTATAACTAATAACGTATAACGTATAACGCATAACGTATAACGTATAACGTATAACGTATAACGTATAACGTATAACGTACAACGTATATCGTATAACTAATAAACTATAACGTATAACGCATAACGTATAACGTATAATGTATAACGTATAACGTACAACGTATAACGTATAACGTATAACGTATAACGTATAACGTATAACGTATAACGTATAACGTACAACGTATAACGTATAACGTATAACGTATAACGTATAACGCATAAGATGTAATGTATAACGTATAACGTATAACGTATAACGTATAACGTATAACGCATAAGATGTAATGTATAACGTATAACGTATAACGTATAACGTATAACGTATAACGTATAACGTATAACGTATAACGTATAACGTATAACGTATAACGTATAACGTATAACGTATAACGCATAAGATGTAATGTATAACGTATAACGTATAATGTATAACGTATAACATGTAACGTACAACGTATAACGTATACCGTATAACGTATAACTAATAACGTATAACGTATAACGAATATCGTACAACGTATAACGCATAACGTATAACGTATAACGTACAACGTATAACGTATAACGCATAACGTATAACTTATAACGTATAACCTATGACGTATAACGTATAACGTGTAACGTATAACGTATAACGTATAACGTATAACGTATAACCTATGACGTATAACGTATAACGTATAACGTATAACGTATAACGTATAACGTATAACATGTAATGTATAACGTATAACGTATAATGTATAACGTATGACATGTAACGTATAGCGTATAACGTGTAACGTATAACGTATAACGTAATACGTATAACGTATAACGTATAACGTATAACGTATAACGTATAACGTATAGTGTATAACGTATAACATGTAACGTATAGCGTATAACGTGTAACGTATAACGTATAACGTATAACGTATAACGTATAACGTATAACGTATAACGTATAACGTATAACGTATAACGTATAACGTATAACGTATAACGTATAAAGTATAACGTATAACGTATAACGTATAACGCATAAGATGTAATGTATAACGTATAACGTATAATGTATAACGTATAACATGTAACGTACAACGTATAACGTATACCGTATAACGTATAACTAATAACGTATAACGTATAACGAATATCGTACAACGTATAACGCATAACGTATAACTTATAACGTATAACCTATGACGTATAACGTATAACGTGTAACGTATAACGTATAACGTATAACGTATAACGTATAACCTATGACGTATAACGTATAACGTATAACGTATAACGTATAACGTATAACGTATAACATGTAATGTATAACGTATAACGTATAATGTATAACGTATAACATGTAACGTATAGCGTATAACGTATAACGTATAACGTATAACGTATAACGTATATCGTATAACGTATAACGTATAACGTACAACGTATAACGTATAACGTATAACGTATAACTTATGACGAATAACGTATAACGTATAACGTATAACGTATAACGTATAACGTATAACGTATAACCTATGACAAATAACGAGTAACGTATAACGTATAACGTATAACGTATAACGTATAACGTATAACGTGTAACGAAGTACGTATAAAGTATAAGGTATAACGTATAACGTATAACGTATAACGTAAAACGTATGACGCATTACATACTACGTATAACGTATAACGTTCAACGTATAACCTATGACGTATAACGTATAACGTATAACGTATAACGTATAACGTATAACGTATAACGTATAACGTATAACGTATAACGTATAACCTATGACGAATAACGTATAACGTATAACGTATAACGTATAACGTATAACGTATAACATGTAACGTATAACGTATAACGTATAACGTATAACGTATAACGTATAACGTATATCGTATAACGTATAACGTATAACGTATAACGTATAACGTATAACGTATAACGTATAACCTATGACGAATAACGTATAACGTATAACGTATAACGTATAACGTATAACGTATAACGTATAACCTATGACGTATAACGAGTAACGTATAACGTATAACGTATAACGTATAACGTATAACGTATAACGTATAACGTGTAACGAAGTACGTATAAAGTATAAGGTATAACGTATAACGTATAACGTATAACGTAAAACGTATGACGCATTACATACTACGTATAACGTATAACGTTCAACGTATAACCTATGACGTATAACGTATAACGTATAACGTATAACGTATAACGTATAAAGTATAACGTATAACCTATGACGAATAACGTATAACGTATAACGTATAACGTATAAAGTATAACGTATAACGTATAACCTATAACGTATAACGTATAACGTATAACGTATAACGTATAACGTATAACGTATAACGTATAACGTATAACGTATAACGTATAACGTATAACGTATAACGTATAACGTATAACGTATAACGTATAACGTATAACGTATAACGTATAACGCATAAGATGTAATGTATAACGTATAACGTATAATGTATAACGTATAACATGTAACGTACAACGTATAACGTATACCGTATAACGTATAACTAATAACGTATAACGTATAACGAATATCGTACAACGTATAACGCATAACGTATAACGTATAACGTATAACGTATAACGTATAACGCATAACGTATAACTTATAACGTATAACCTATGACGTATAACGTATAACGTGTAACGTATAACGTATAACGTATAACGTATAACGTATAACCTATGACGTATAACGTATAACGTATAACGTATAACGTATAACGTATAACGTATAACATGTAATGTATAACGTATAACGTATAATGTATAACGTATAACATGTAACGTATAGCGTATAACGTGTAACGTATAACGTATAACGTATAACGTATAACGTATAACGTATAACGTATAACGTATAACGTATAACGTATAGTGTATAACGTATAACATGTAACGTATAGCGTATAACGTGTAACGTATAACGTATAACGTATAACGTATAACGTATAACGTATAGCGTATAACGTATAACGTATAACGTATAACGTATAACGTATAACGTATAACGTATAAAGTATAACGTATAACGTATAACGTATAACGTATAACGTATTACGTATAACGTATATCGTATAACGTATAACGTATAACGAATAACGTAAAACGTATAACGTATAACGTATAACGTATAACGTGTAACGAAGAACGTATAAACAATAACGTATAACGTATATCGTATAACGTACAACTTATAACGTATAACGTACAACGTATAACGTATAACGTATAACGTATAACGTATAACGAATAAGGTATAACGTATAACGTATAACGTATAACGTATAACCTATGACGTATAACGTATAACGTATAACGTATAACGTATAACGTATAACCTATAACGTATAACGTATAACGTATAACGTATAACGTATAACGTATAACATGTAACGTATAACGTATAACGTATAACGTATAACGTATAACGTATATCGTATAACGTATAACGTATAACGTACAACGTATAACGTATAACGTATAACGTATAACCTATGACGAATAACGTATAACGTATAACGTATAACGTATAACGTATAACGTATAACGTATAACCTATGACAAATAACGAGTAACGTATAACGTATAACGTATAACGTATAACGTATAACGTATAACGTGTAACGAAGTACGTATAAAGTATAAGGTATAACGTATAACGTATAACGTATAACGTAAAACGTATGACGCATTACATACTACGTATAACGTATAACGTTCAACGTATAACCTATGACGTATAACGTATAACGTATAACGTATAACGTATAACGTATAACGTATAACGTATAACGTATAACGTATAACGTATAACCTATGACGAATAACGTATAACGTATAACGTATAACGTATAAAGTATAACGTATAACGTATAACCTATAACGTATAACGTATAACGTATAACGTATAACGTATAACGTATAACGTATAACGTATAACGTATAACGTATAACGTATAACGTATAACGTATAACGTATAACGTATAACGTATAACGTATAACGTATAACGTATAACGTATAACGTATAACGTATAACGCATAAGATGTAATGTATAACGTATAACGTATAATGTATAACGTATAACATGTAACGTACAACGTATAACGTATACCGTATAACGTATAACTAATAACGTATAACGTATAACGAATATCGTACAACGTATAACGCATAACGTATAACGTATAACGTATAACGTATAACGTATAACGCATAACGTATAACTTATAACGTATAACCTATGACGTATAACGTATAACGTGTAACGTATAACGCATAACGTATAACGTATAACGTATAACCTATGACGTATAACGTATAACGTATAACGTATAACGTATAACGTATAACATGTAACGTATAACGTATAACGTATAATGTATAACGTATAACATGTAACGTATAGCGTATAACGTGTAACGTATAACGTATAACGTATAACGTATAACGTATAACGTATAACGTATAACGTATAACGTATAGTGTATAACGTATAACATGTAACGTATAGCGTATAACGTGTAACGTATAACGTATAACGTATAACGTATAACGTATAACGTATAACGTATAACGTATAACGTATAACGTATAACGTATAACGTATAACGTATAACGTATAACGTATAACGTATAAAGTATAACGTATAACGTATAACGTATAACGTATAACGTATTACGTATAACGTATATCGTATAACGTATAACGTATAACGAATAACGTAAAACGTATAACGTATAACGTATAACGTATAACGTGTAACGAAGAACGTATAAACAATAACGTATAACGTATATCGTATAACGTACAACTTATAACGTATAACGTACAACGTATAACGTATAACGTATAACGTATAACGAATAAGGTATAACGTATAACGTATAACGTATAACGTATAACCTATGACGTATAACGTATAACGTATAACGTATAACGTATAACGTATAACGTATAACGTATAACATGTAATGTATAACGTATAACGTATAATGTATAACGTATAACATGTAACGTATAGCGTATAACGTGTAACGTATAACGTATAACGTATAACGTATAACGTATAACGTATAACGCATAACGTATAACTTATAACGTATAACCTATGACGTATAACGTATAACGTGTAACGTATAACGTATAACGTATAACGTATAACGTATAACCTATGACGTATAACGTATAACGTATAACGTATAACGTATAACGTATAACGTATAACGTATAACGTATAACGTATAACGTATAACGTATAGTGTATAACGTATAACATGTAACGTATAGCGTATAACGTGTAACGTATAACGTATAACGTATAACGTATAACGTATAACGTATAACGTATAACGTATAACGTATAACGTATAACGTATAACGTATAACGTATAACGTATAAAGTATAACGTATAACGTATAACGTATAACGCATAAGATGTAATGTATAACGTATAACGTATAATGTATAACGTATAACATGTAACGTACAACGTATAACGTATACCGTATAACGTATAACTAATAACGTATAACGTATAACGAATATCGTACAACGTATAACGCATAACGTATAACTTATAACGTATAACCTATGACGTATAACGTATAACGTATAACGTATAACGTATAACGTATAACGTATAACGTATAACGTATAACGTATAACGTATAACCTATGACGAATAACGTATAACGTATAACGTATAACGTATAAAGTATAACGTATAACGTATAACCTATAACGTATAACGTATAACGTATAACGTATAACGTATAACGTATAACGTATAACGTATAACGTATAACGTATAACGTATAACGTATAACGTATAACGTATAACGTATAACGTATAACGTATAACGTATAACGTATAACGTATAACGTATAACGTATAACGCATAAGATGTAATGTATAACGTATAACGTATAATGTATAACGTATAACATGTAACGTACAACGTATAACGTATACCGTATAACGTATAACTAATAACGTATAACGTATAACGAATATCGTACAACGTATAACGCATAACGTATAACGTATAACGTATAACGTATAACGTATAACGCATAACGTATAACTTATAACGTATAACCTATGACGTATAACGTATAACGTGTAACGTATAACGCATAACGTATAACGTATAACGTATAACCTATGACGTATAACGTATAACGTATAACGTATAACGTATAACGTATAACATGTAACGTATAACGTATAACGTATAATGTATAACGTATAACATGTAACGTATAGCGTATAACGTGTAACGTATAACGTATAACGTATAACGTATAACGTATAACGTATAACGTATAACGTATAACGTATAGTGTATAACGTATAACATGTAACGTATAGCGTATAACGTGTAACGTATAACGTATAACGTATAACGTATAACGTATAACGTATAACGTATAACGTATAACGTATAACGTATAACGTATAACGTATAACGTATAACGTATAACGTATAACGTATAAAGTATAACGTATAACGTATAACGTATAACGTATAACGTATTACGTATAACGTATATCGTATAACGTATAACGTATAACGAATAACGTAAAACGTATAACGTATAACGTATAACGTATAACGTGTAACGAAGAACGTATAAACAATAACGTATAACGTATATCGTATAACGTACAACTTATAACGTATAACGTACAACGTATAACGTATAACGTATAACGTATAACGAATAAGGTATAACGTATAACGTATAACGTATAACGTATAACCTATGACGTATAACGTATAACGTATAACGTATAACGTATAACGTATAACGTATAACGTATAACATGTAATGTATAACGTATAACGTATAATGTATAACGTATAACATGTAACGTATAGCGTATAACGTGTAACGTATAACGTATAACGTATAACGTATAACGTATAACGTATAACGCATAACGTATAACTTATAACGTATAACCTATGACGTATAACGTATAACGTGTAACGTATAACGTATAACGTATAACGTATAACGTATAACCTATGACGTATAACGTATAACGTATAACGTATAACGTATAACGTATAACGTATAACGTATAACGTATAACGTATAACGTATAACGTATAGTGTATAACGTATAACATGTAACGTATAGCGTATAACGTGTAACGTATAACGTATAACGTATAACGTATAACGTATAACGTATAACGTATAACGTATAACGTATAACGTATAACGTATAACGTATAACGTATAACGTATAAAGTATAACGTATAACGTATAACGTATAACGCATAAGATGTAATGTATAACGTATAACGTATAATGTATAACGTATAACATGTAACGTACAACGTATAACGTATACCGTATAACGTATAACTAATAACGTATAACGTATAACGAATATCGTACAACGTATAACGCATAACGTATAACTTATAACGTATAACCTATGACGTATAACGTATAACGTGTAACGTATAACGTATAACGTATAACGTATAACGTATAACGTATAACCTATGACGTATAACGTATAACGTATAACGTATAACGTATAACGTATAACGTATAACGTATAACATGTAATGTATAACGTATAACGTATAATGTATAACGTATAACATGTAACGTATAGCGTATAACGTATAACGTATAACGTATAACGTATAACGTATATCGTATAACGTATAACGTATAACGTACAACGTATAACGTATAACGTATAACGTATAACCTATGACGAATAACGTATAACGTATAACGTATAACGTATAACGTATAACGTATAACGTATAACCTATGACAAATAACGAGTAACGTATAACGTATAACGTATAACGTATAACGTATAACGTATAACGTGTAACGAAGTACGTATAAAGTATAAGGTATAACGTATAACGTATAACGTATAACGTAAAACGTATGACGCATTACATACTACGTATAACGTATAACGTTCAACGTATAACCTATGACGTATAACGTATAACGTATAACGTATAACGTATAAAGTATAACGTATAACCTATGACGAATAACGTATAACGTATAACGTATAACGTATAAAGTATAACGTATAACGTATAACCTATAACGTATAACGTATAACGTATAACGTATAACGTATAACGTATAACGTATAACGTATAACGTATAACGTATAACGTATAACGTATAACGTATAACGTATAACGTATAACGTATAACGTATAACGTATAACGTATAACGTATAACGTATAACGTATAACGTATAACGTATAACGTATAACGCATAAGATGTAATGTATAACGTATAACGTATAATGTATAACGTATAACGTGTAACGTACAACGTATAACGTATACCGTATAACGTATAACTAATAACGTATAACGTATAACGAATATCGTACAACGTATAACGCATAACGTATAACGTATAACGTATAACGTATAACGTATAACGCATAACGTATAACTTATAACGTATAACCTATGACGTATAACGTATAACGTGTAACGTATAACGTATAACGTATAACGTATAACGTATAACCTATGACGTATAACGTATAACGTATAACGTATAACGTATAACGTATAACGTATAACATGTAATGTATAACGTATAACGTATAATGTATAACGTATAACATGTAACGTATAGCGTATAACGTGTAACGTATAACGTATAACGTATAACGTATAACGTATAACGTATAACGTATAACGTATAACGTATAACGTATAGTGTATAACGTATAACATGTAACGTATAGCGTATAACGTGTAACGTATAACGTATAACGTATAACGTATAACGTATAACGTATAACGTATAACGTATAACGTATAACGTATAACGTATAACGTATAACGTATAACGTATAAAGTATAACGTATAACGTATAACGTATAACGTATAACGTATTACGTATAACGTATATCGTATAACGTATAACGTATAACGAATAACGTAAAACGTATAACGTATAACGTATAACGTATAACGTGTAACGAAGAACGTATAAACAATAACGTATAACGTATATCGTATAACGTACAACTTATAACGTATAACGTACAACGTATAACGTATAACGTATAACGTATAACGTATAACGAATAAGGTATAACGTATAACGTATAACGTATAACGTATAACCTATGACGTATAACGTATAACGTATAACGTATAACGTATAACGTATAACCTATAACGTATAACGTATAACGTATAACGTATAACGTATAACGTATAACATGTAACGTATAACGTATAACGTATAACGTATAACGTATAACGTATATCGTATAACGTATAACGTATAACGTACAACGTATAACGTATAACGTATAACGTATAACCTATGACGAATAACGTATAACGTATAACGTATAACGTATAACGTATAACGTATAACGTATAACCTATGACAAATAACGAGTAACGTATAACGTATAACATATAACGTATAACGTATAACGTATAACGTGTAACGAAGTACGTATAAAGTATAAGGTATAACGTATAACGTATAACGTATAACGTAAAACGTATGACGCATTACATACTACGTATAACGTATAACGTTCAGCGTATAACCTATGACGTATAACGTATAACGTATAACGTATAACGTATAACGTATAACGTATAACGTAAAACGTATGACGCATTACATACTACGTATAACGTATAACGTTCAACGTATAACCTATGACGTATAACGTATAACGTATAACGTATAACGTATAAAGTATAACGTATAACCTATGACGAATAACGTATAACGTATAACGTATAACGTATAAAGTATAACGTATAACGTATAACCTATAACGTATAACGTATAACGTATAACGTATAACGTATAACGTATAACGTATAACGTATAACGTATAACGTATAACGTATAACGTATAACGTATAACGTATAACGTATAACGTATAACGTATAACGTATAACGTATAACGTATAACGTATAACGTATAACGTATAACGTATAACGTATAACGCATAAGATGTAATGTATAACGTATAACGTATAATGTATAACGTATAACGTGTAACGTACAACGTATAACGTATACCGTATAACGTATAACTAATAACGTATAACGTATAACGAATATCGTACAACGTATAACGCATAACGTATAACGTATAACGTATAACGTATAACGTATAACGCATAACGTATAACTTATAACGTATAACCTATGACGTATAACGTATAACGTGTAACGTATAACGTATAACGTATAACGTATAACGTATAACCTATGACGTATAACGTATAACGTATAACGTATAACGTATAACGTATAACGTATAACATGTAATGTATAACGTATAACGTATAATGTATAACGTATAACATGTAACGTATAGCGTATAACGTGTAACGTATAACGTATAACGTATAACGTATAACGTATAACGTATAACGTATAACGTATAACGTATAACGTATAGTGTATAACGTATAACATGTAACGTATAGCGTATAACGTGTAACGTATAACGTATAACGTATAACGTATAACGTATAACGTATAACGTATAACGTATAACGTATAACGTATAACGTATAACGTATAACGTATAACGTATAAAGTATAACGTATAACGTATAACGTATAACGTATAACGTATTACGTATAACGTATATCGTATAACGTATAACGTATAACGAATAACGTAAAACGTATAACGTATAACGTATAACGTATAACGTGTAACGAAGAACGTATAAACAATAACGTATAACGTATATCGTATAACGTACAACTTATAACGTATAACGTACAACGTATAACGTATAACGTATAACGTATAACGTATAACGAATAAGGTATAACGTATAACGTATAACGTATAACGTATAACCTATGACGTATAACGTATAACGTATAACGTATAACGTATAACGTATAACCTATAACGTATAACGTATAACGTATAACGTATAACGTATAACGTATAACATGTAACGTATAACGTATAACGTATAACGTATAACGTATAACGTATATCGTATAACGTATAACGTATAACGTACAACGTATAACGTATAACGTATAACGTATAACCTATGACGAATAACGTATAACGTATAACGTATAACGTATAACGTATAACGTATAACGTATAACCTATGACAAATAACGAGTAACGTATAACGTATAACATATAACGTATAACGTATAACGTATAACGTGTAACGAAGTACGTATAAAGTATAAGGTATAACGTATAACGTATAACGTATAACGTAAAACGTATGACGCATTACATACTACGTATAACGTATAACGTTCAGCGTATAACCTATGACGTATAACGTATAACGTATAACGTATAACGTATAACGTATAACGTATAACGTATAACGTATAACGTATAACGTATAACGTATAACCTATGACGAATAACGTATAACGTATAACGTATAACGTATAAAGTATAACGTATAACGTATAACCTATAACGTATAACGTATAACGTATAACGTATAACGTATAACGTATAACGTATAACGTATAACGTATAACGTATAACGTATAACGTATAACGTATAACGTATAACGTATAACGTATAACGTATAACGTATAACGTATAACGTATAACGTATAACGTATAACGTATAACGTATCACGTATAACATATAACGTATAACGTATAACGTGTAACGAAGAACGTATAAAGAATAACGTATAACGTATATCGTATAACGTACAACTTATAGCGTATAACGTACAACGTATAACGTATAACGTATAACGTATAACGAATAACGTATAACGTATAACGTATAACGTATAACGCATAACATATAATGTATAACGTATAACGTATAATGTATAACGTATAACGTATAACGTATAACGTATAACGTACAAAGTATAACGTATCACGTATAACGTATTACGAATAACCTATAACGTATAACGTATAACGTAACCCCTATAACGTATAAAGTATAACGTATAACGTATATCGTATAACGTATAACGTATACCGTATATCGTAAAACGTATAACGTATAACGTATAACGTATAACGTGTAACGATGTACGTATAAAGTATAACGTATATCGTATAACGTATAACGTATAACTAATAACGTATAACGTATAACGCATAACGTATAACGTATAACGTATAACGTATAACGTATAACGTATAACGTACAACGTATATCGTATAACTAATAACCTATAACGTATAACGCATAACGTATAACGTATAATGTATAACGTATAACGTATAACGTATAACGTATAACGTATAACGTATAACGTATAACGTATAACGTATAACGTATAACGTATAACGTATAACGTATAACGTATAACGTATAACGTATAACGTATAACGTATAACGTATAACGAATAACGTGTAACGTATATCGTATAACGTATAACGTATAACATGTAACGTACAACGTATAACGTACGACGTATAACGTATAACGTATAACGTATGACGTATAACTTGTAACGTATAACGTATAACGTATAACGTATAACGTATAACGTATAACGTATAACGTATAACGTATAACGTATAACGTATAACGTATAACGTATAACGTATAACGTATAACGTATAACGTATAACGTATAACGTATCACGTATAACCTACGACGTATAACGTATAACGTATAACGTATAACGTATATCGAATAACGTATAACGTATAACGTATAACATGTAACGTACAACGTATAACGTACGACGTATAACGTATAACGTATAACGTATGACGTATAACTTGTAACGTATAACGTATAACGTATAACGTATAACGTATAACGTATAACGTATAACGTATAACGTATAACGTATAACGTATAACGTATAACGTATAACGTATAACGTATAACGTATAACGTATAACGTATAACGTATAACGTATAACGTATAACGTATATCGTATAACGTATAACGTATAACGTATAACATGTAACGTACAACGTATAACGTACGACGTATAACGTATAACGTATAACGTATGACGTATAACGTATAACGTATAACGTATAACGTATAACGTATAACGTATAACGTATAACGTATAACGTATAACGTATAACGTATAACGTATAACGTATAACGTATAACGTATAACGTATAACGTATAACGTATAACGTATAACGTATAACGTATAACGTATAACGTATAACGTATAACGTATAACGTATAACGTATAACGTATAACGTATAACGTATAACGTATAACTAATAACGTATAACGTATAACGCATAACGTATAACGTATAACGTATAACGTATAACGTATAACGTATAACGTACAACGTATATCGTATAACTAATAAACTATAACGTATAACGCATAACGTATAACGTATAATGTATAACGTATAACGTACAACGTATAACGTATAACGTATAACGTATAACGTATAACGTATAACGTATAACGTATAACGTACAACGTATAACGTATAACGTATAACGTATAACGTATAACGCATAAGATGTAATGTATAACGTATAACGTATAACGTATAACGTATAACGTATAACGCATAAGATGTAATGTATAACGTATAACGTATAACGTATAACGTATAACGTATAACGTATAACGTATAACGTATAACGTATAACGTATAACGTATAACGTATAACGTATAACGTATAACGCATAAGATGTAATGTATAACGTATAACGTATAATGTATAACGTATAACATGTAACGTACAACGTATAACGTATACCGTATAACGTATAACTAATAACGTATAACGTATAACGAATATCGTACAACGTATAACGCATAACGTATAACGTATAACGTACAACGTATAACGTATAACGCATAACGTATAACTTATAACGTATAACCTATGACGTATAACGTATAACGTGTAACGTATAACGTATAACGTATAACGTATAACGTATAACCTATGACGTATAACGTATAACGTATAACGTATAACGTATAACGTATAACGTATAACATGTAATGTATAACGTATAACGTATAATGTATAACGTATGACATGTAACGTATAGCGTATAACGTGTAACGTATAACGTATAACGTAATACGTATAACGTATAACGTATAACGTATAACGTATAACGTATAACGTATAGTGTATAACGTATAACATGTAACGTATAGCGTATAACGTGTAACGTATAACGTATAACGTATAACGTATAACGTATAACGTATAACGTATAACGTATAACGTATAACGTATAACGTATAACGTATAACGTATAACGTATAAAGTATAACGTATAACGTATAACGTATAACGCATAAGATGTAATGTATAACGTATAACGTATAATGTATAACGTATAACATGTAACGTACAACGTATAACGTATACCGTATAACGTATAACTAATAACGTATAACGTATAACGAATATCGTACAACGTATAACGCATAACGTATAACTTATAACGTATAACCTATGACGTATAACGTATAACGTGTAACGTATAACGTATAACGTATAACGTATAACGTATAACCTATGACGTATAACGTATAACGTATAACGTATAACGTATAACGTATAACGTATAACATGTAATGTATAACGTATAACGTATAATGTATAACGTATAACATGTAACGTATAGCGTATAACGTATAACGTATAACGTATAACGTATAACGTATATCGTATAACGTATAACGTATAACGTACAACGTATAACGTATAACGTATAACGTATAACTTATGACGAATAACGTATAACGTATAACGTATAACGTATAACGTATAACGTATAACGTATAACCTATGACAAATAACGAGTAACGTATAACGTATAACGTATAACGTATAACGTATAACGTATAACGTGTAACGAAGTACGTATAAAGTATAAGGTATAACGTATAACGTATAACGTATAACGTAAAACGTATGACGCATTACATACTACGTATAACGTATAACGTTCAACGTATAACCTATGACGTATAACGTATAACGTATAACGTATAACGTATAACGTATAACGTATAACGTATAACGTATAACGTATAACGTATAACCTATGACGAATAACGTATAACGTATAACGTATAACGTATAAAGTATAACGTATAACGTATAACCTATAACGTATAACGTATAACGTATAACGTATAACGTATAACGTATAACGTATAACGTATAACGTATAACGTATAACGTATAACGTATAACGTATAACGTATAACGTATAACGTATAACGTATAACGTATAACGTATAACGTATAACGTATAACGTATAACGTATAACGTATAACATGTAACGTATAACGTATAACGTATAACGTATAACGTATAACGTATAACGTATATCGTATAACGTATAACGTATAACGTATAACGTATAACGTATAACGTATAACGTATAACCTATGACGAATAACGTATAACGTATAACGTATAACGTATAACGTATAACGTATAACGTATAACCTATGACGTATAACGAGTAACGTATAACGTATAACGTATAACGTATAACGTATAACGTATAACGTATAACGTGTAACGAAGTACGTATAAAGTATAAGGTATAACGTATAACGTATAACGTATAACGTAAAACGTATGACGCATTACATACTACGTATAACGTATAACGTTCAACGTATAACCTATGACGTATAACGTATAACGTATAACGTATAACGTATAACGTATAAAGTATAACGTATAACCTATGACGAATAACGTATAACGTATAACGTATAACGTATAAAGTATAACGTATAACGTATAACCTATAACGTATAACGTATAACGTATAACGTATAACGTATAACGTATAACGTATAACGTATAACGTATAACGTATAACGTATAACGTATAACGTATAACGTATAACGTATAACGTATAACGTATAACGTATAACGTATAACGTATAACGCATAAGATGTAATGTATAACGTATAACGTATAATGTATAACGTATAACATGTAACGTACAACGTATAACGTATACCGTATAACGTATAACTAATAACGTATAACGTATAACGAATATCGTACAACGTATAACGCATAACGTATAACGTATAACGTATAACGTATAACGTATAACGCATAACGTATAACTTATAACGTATAACCTATGACGTATAACGTATAACGTGTAACGTATAACGTATAACGTATAACGTATAACGTATAACCTATGACGTATAACGTATAACGTATAACGTATAACGTATAACGTATAACGTATAACATGTAATGTATAACGTATAACGTATAATGTATAACGTATAACATGTAACGTATAGCGTATAACGTGTAACGTATAACGTATAACGTATAACGTATAACGTATAACGTATAACGTATAACGTATAACGTATAACGTATAGTGTATAACGTATAACATGTAACGTATAGCGTATAACGTGTAACGTATAACGTATAACGTATAACGTATAACGTATAACGTATAGCGTATAACGTATAACGTATAACGTATAACGTATAACGTATAACGTATAACGTATAAAGTATAACGTATAACGTATAACGTATAACGTATAACGTATTACGTATAACGTATATCGTATAACGTATAACGTATAACGAATAACGTAAAACGTATAACGTATAACGTATAACGTATAACGTGTAACGAAGAACGTATAAACAATAACGTATAACGTATATCGTATAACGTACAACTTATAACGTATAACGTACAACGTATAACGTATAACGTATAACGTATAACGTATAACGAATAAGGTATAACGTATAACGTATAACGTATAACGTATAACCTATGACGTATAACGTATAACGTATAACGTATAACGTATAACGTATAACCTATAACGTATAACGTATAACGTATAACGTATAACGTATAACGTATAACATGTAACGTATAACGTATAACGTATAACGTATAACGTATAACGTATATCGTATAACGTATAACGTATAACGTACAACGTATAACGTATAACGTATAACGTATAACCTATGACGAATAACGTATAACGTATAACGTATAACGTATAACGTATAACGTATAACGTATAACCTATGACAAATAACGAGTAACGTATAACGTATAACGTATAACGTATAACGTATAACGTATAACGTGTAACGAAGTACGTATAAAGTATAAGGTATAACGTATAACGTATAACGTATAACGTAAAACGTATGACGCATTACATACTACGTATAACGTATAACGTTCAACGTATAACCTATGACGTATAACGTATAACGTATAACGTATAACGTATAACGTATAACGTATAACGTATAACGTATAACGTATAACGTATAACCTATGACGAATAACGTATAACGTATAACGTATAACGTATAAAGTATAACGTATAACGTATAACCTATAACGTATAACGTATAACGTATAACGTATAACGTATAACGTATAACGTATAACGTATAACGTATAACGTATAACGTATAACGTATAACGTATAACGTATAACGTATAACGTATAACGTATAACGTATAACGTATAACGTATAACGTATAACGTATAACGCATAAGATGTAATGTATAACGTATAACGTATAATGTATAACGTATAACATGTAACGTACAACGTATAACGTATACCGTATAACGTATAACTAATAACGTATAACGTATAACGAATATCGTACAACGTATAACGCATAACGTATAACGTATAACGTATAACGTATAACGTATAACGCATAACGTATAACTTATAACGTATAACCTATGACGTATAACGTATAACGTGTAACGTATAACGCATAACGTATAACGTATAACGTATAACCTATGACGTATAACGTATAACGTATAACGTATAACGTATAACGTATAACATGTAACGTATAACGTATAACGTATAATGTATAACGTATAACATGTAACGTATAGCGTATAACGTGTAACGTATAACGTATAACGTATAACGTATAACGTATAACGTATAACGTATAACGTATAACGTATAGTGTATAACGTATAACATGTAACGTATAGCGTATAACGTGTAACGTATAACGTATAACGTATAACGTATAACGTATAACGTATAACGTATAACGTATAACGTATAACGTATAACGTATAACGTATAACGTATAACGTATAACGTATAACGTATAAAGTATAACGTATAACGTATAACGTATAACGTATAACGTATTACGTATAACGTATATCGTATAACGTATAACGTATAACGAATAACGTAAAACGTATAACGTATAACGTATAACGTATAACGTGTAACGAAGAACGTATAAACAATAACGTATAACGTATATCGTATAACGTACAACTTATAACGTATAACGTACAACGTATAACGTATAACGTATAACGTATAACGAATAAGGTATAACGTATAACGTATAACGTATAACGTATAACCTATGACGTATAACGTATAACGTATAACGTATAACGTATAACGTATAACGTATAACGTCTAACCTTTGACGTATAACGTGTAACGTATAACGTATAACGTATAACGTATAACGTATAACGTATAAAGTATAACGTATAACGTATAACGTATAACGTATAACGTATAACGTATAACGTATAACCTATGACGAATAACGTATAACTTATAACGTGTAACGTATAACGTATAGCGTACAACGTATAATGTATCACGTATAACATATAACGTATAACGTATAACGAGTAACGAAGAACGTATAACGTATAACGTATAACGTATAACGTATAACGTATAACGTATAACGTGTAACGAAGTACGTATAACGAATAACGTATAACGTATATCGTATAACGTACAACTTATAACGTATAACGTACAACGTATAACGTATAACGTATAACGTATAACGTATAACGTATAACGTATAACGTATAACGTATAACGTATAACGTATAACGTATAACGTATAACGTATAACGTATAACGTATAACGTATAACGTATAACGTATAAAGTATAACGTATAACGTATAACCTATAACGTATAACGTATAACGTATAACGTATAACGTGTAACGTATAATGTATAACGTATAACGTATAACGTATAACGTATAACGTATAAAGTATAACGTATAACGTATCACGTATAACATATAACGTATAACGTATAACGTGTAACGAAGAACGTATAAAGAATAACGTATAACGTATATCGTATAACGTACAACTTATAGCGTATAACGTACAACGTATAACGTATAACGTATAACGTATAACGAATAACGTATAACGTATAACGTATAACGTATAACGCATAACATATAATGTATAACGTATAACGTATAATGTATAACGTATAACGTATAACGTATAACGTACAAAGTATAACGTATCACGTATAACGTATTACGAATAACCTATAACGTATAACGTATAACGTAACCCCTATAACGTATAAAGTATAACGTATAACGTATATCGTATAACGTATAACGTATACCGTATATCGTAAAACGTATAACGTATAACGTATAACGTATAACGTGTAACGATGTATGTATAAAGTATAACGTATATCGTATAACGTATAACGTATAACTAATAACGTATAACGTATAACGCATAACGTATAACGTATAACGTATAACGTATAACGTATAACGTATAACGTACAACGTATATCGTATAACTAATAACCTATAACGTATAACGCATAACGTATAAAGTATAATGTATAACGTATAACGTATAACGTATAACGTATAACGTATAACGTATAACGTATAACGTATAACGTATAACGTATAACGTATAACGTATAACGTATAACGTATAACGTATAACGTATAACGTATAACGTATAACGTATAACGTATAACGAATAACGTGTAACGTATATCGTATAACGTATAACGTATAACGTACAACTTATAATGTATAACGTACAACGTATAACGTATAACGTATAACGCATAACGTATAACGTATAACGTATAACCTACGACGTATAACGTATAACGTATAACGTATAACGTATATCGAATAACGTATAACGTATAACGTATAACATGTAACGTACAACGTATAACGTACGACGTATAACGTATAACGTATAACGTATAACGTATAGTGTATAACGTATAACATGTAACGTATAGCGTATAACGTGTAACGTATAACGTATAACGTATAACGTACAACGTATAACGTATAACGTATAACGTATAACGTATAACGAATAAGGTATAACGTATAACGTATAACGTATAACGTATAACCTATGACGTATAACGTATAACGTATAACGTATAACGTATAACGTATAACCTATAACGTATAACGTATAACGTATAACGTATAACGTATAACGTATAACATGTAACGTATAACGTATAACGTATAACGTATAACGTATAACGTATAACGTATAACGTATAGTGTATAACGTATAACATGTAACGTATAGCGTATAACGTGTAACGTATAACGTATAACGTATAACGTACAACGTATAACGTATAACGTATAACGTATAACGTATAACGAATAAGGTATAACGTATAACGTATAACGTATAACGTATAACCTATGACGTATAACGTATAACGTATAACGTATAACGTATAACGTATAACCTATAACGTATAACGTATAACGTATAACGTATAACGTATAACGTATAACATGTAACGTATAACGTATAACGTATAACGTATAACGTATAACGTATATCGTATAACGTATAACGTATAACGTACAACGTATAACGTATAACGTATAACGTATAACCTATGACGAATAACGTATAACGTATAACGTATAACGTATAACGTATAACGTATAACGTATAACCTATGACAAATAACGAGTAACGTATAACGTATAACGTATAACGTATAACGTATAACGTATAACGTGTAACGAAGTACGTATAAAGTATAAGGTATATCGTATAACGTATAACGTATAACGTAAAACGTATGACGCATTACATACTACGTATAACGTATAACGTTCAACGTATAACCTATGACGTATAACGTATAACGTATAACGTTTAACGTATAACGTATAACGTATAACGTATAACGTATAACGTATAACGTATAACCTATGACGAATAACGTATAACGTATAACGTATAACGTATAAAGTATAACGTATAACGTATAACCTATAACGTATAACGTATAACGTATAACGTATAACGTATAACGTATAACGTATAACGTATAACGTATAACGTATAACGTATAACGTATAACGTATAACGTATAACGTATAACGTATAACGTATAACGTATAACGTATAACGTATAACGTATAACGTATAACGTATAACGCATAAGATGTAATGTATAACGTATAACGTATAATGTATAACGTATAACATGTAACGTACAACGTATAACGTATACCGTATAACGTATAACTAATAACGTATAACGTATAACGAATATCGTACAACGTATAACGCATAACGTATAACGTATAACGTATAACGTATAACGTATAACGCATAACGTATAACTTATAACGTATAACCTATGACGTATAACGTATAACGTGTAACGTATAACGTATAACGTATAACGTATAACGTATAACCTATGACGTATAACGTATAACGTATAACGTATAACGTATAACGTATAACATGTAACGTATAACGTATAACGTATAATGTATAACGTATAACATGTAACGTATAGCGTATAACGTGTAACGTATAACGTATAACGTATAACGTATAACGTATAACGTATAACGTATAACGTATAACGTATAGTGTATAACGTATAACATGTAACGTATAGCGTATAACGTGTAACGTATAACGTATAACGTATAACGTATAACGTATAACGTATAACGTATAACGTATAACGTATAACGTATAACGTATAACGTATAACGTATAACGTATAACGTATAACGTATAAAGTATAACGTATAACGTATAACGTATAACGTATAACGTATTACGTATAACGTATATCGTATAACGTATAACGTATAACGAATAACGTAAAACGTATAACGTATAACGTATAACGTATAACGTGTAACGAAGAACGTATAAACAATAACGTATAACGTATATCGTATAACGTACAACTTATAACGTATAACGTACAACGTATAACGTATAACGTATAACGTATAACGAATAAGGTATAACGTATAACGTATAACGTATAACGTATAACCTATGACGTATAACGTATAACGTATAACGTATAACGTATAACGTATAACGTATAACGTATAACGTATAACCTTTGACGTATAACGTGTAACGTATAACGTATAACGTATAACGTATAACGTATAACGTATAAAGTATAACGTATAACGTATAACGTATAACGTATAACGTATAACGTATAACGTATAACCTATGACGAATAACGTATAACTTATAACGTGTAACGTATAACGTATAGCGTACAACGTATAATGTATCACGTATAACATATAACGTATAACGTATAACGTGTAACGAAGAACGTATAACGTATAACGTATAACGTATAACGTATAACGTATAACGTATAACGTGTAACGAAGTACGTATAACGAATAACGTATAACGTATATCGTATAACGTACAACTTATAACGTATAACGTACAACGTATAACGTATAACGTATAACGTATAACGTATAACGTATAACGTATAACGTATAACGTATAACGTATAACGTATAACGTATAACGTATAACGTATAACGTATAACGTATAACGTATAACGTATAACGTATAAAGTATAACGTATAACGTATAACCTATAACGTATAACGTATAACGTATAACGTATAACGTGTAACGTATAATGTATAACGTATAACGTATAACGTATAACGTATAACGTATAAAGTATAACGTATAACGTATCACGTATAACATATAACGTATAACGTATAACGTGTAACGAAGAACGTATAAAGAATAACGTATAACGTATATCGTATAACGTACAACTTATAGCGTATAACGTACAACGTATAACGTATAACGTATAACGTATAACGAATAACGTATAACGTATAACGTATAACGTATAACGCATAACATATAATGTATAACGTATAACGTATAATGTATAACGTATAACGTATAACGTATAACGTACAAAGTATAACGTATCACGTATAACGTATTACGAATAACCTATAACGTATAACGTATAACGTAACCCCTATAACGTATAAAGTATAACGTATAACGTATATCGTATAACGTATAACGTATACCGTATATCGTAAAACGTATAACGTATAACGTATAACGTATAACGTGTAACGATGTACGTATAAAGTATAACGTATATCGTATAACGTATAACGTATAACTAATAACGTATAACGTATAACGCATAACGTATAACGTATAACGTATAACGTATAACGTATAACGTATAACGTACAACGTATATCGTATAACTAATAACCTATAACGTATAACGCATAACGTATAACGTATAATGTATAACGTATAACGTATAACGTATAACGTATAACGTATAACGTATAACGTATAACGTATAACGTATAACGTATAACGTATAACGTATAACGTATAACGTATAACGTATAACGTATATCGTATAACGTATAACGTATAACGTATAACATGTAACGTACAACGTATAACGTACGACGTATAACGTATAACGTATAACGTATGACGTATAACGTATAACGTATAACGTATAACGTACAACGTATAACGTATAACGTATAACGTATAACGTATAACGTATAACGTATAACGTATAACGTATAACGTATAACGTATAACGTATAACGTATAACGTATAACGTATAACGTATAACGTATAACGTATATCGTATAACGTATAACGTATAACGTATAACATGTAACGTACAACGTATAACGTACGACGTATAACGTATAACGTATAACGTATGACGTATAACGTATAACGTATAACATATAACGTATAACATATAACGTATAACGTATAACGTATAACGTATAACGTATAACGTATAACGTATAACGTATAACGTATAACGTATAACGTATAACGTATATCGTATAACGTATAACGTATAACGTATAACATGTAACGTACAACGTATAACGTACGACGTATAACGTATAACGTATAACGTATGACGTATAACGTATAACGTATAACGTATAACGTACAACGTATAACGTATAACGTATAACGTATAACGTATAACGTATAACGTATAACGTATAACGTATAACGTATAACGTATAACGTATAACGTATAACGTATAACGTATAACGTATAACGTATAACGTATAACGTATAACGTATAACGTATAACGTATAACGTATAACGTATAACGTATAACGTATAACTAATAACGTATAACGTATAACCGATAACGTATAACGTATAACGTATAACGTATAACGTATAACGTATAACGTACAACGTATATCGTATAACTAATAAACTATAACGTATAACGCATAACGTATAACGTATAATGTATAACGTATAACGTATAACGTATAACGTATAACGTATAACGTATAACGTATAACGTATAACGTATAACGTATAACGTACAACGTATAACGTATGACGTATAACGTATAACGTATAACGTATGACGTATAACGTATGACGTATAACGTATAACGTATAACGTATAACGTATAACGAATAAGGTATAACGTATAACGTATAACGTATAACGTATAACCTATGACGTATAACGTATAACGTATAACGTATAACGTATAACGTATAACCTATAACGTATAACGTATAACGTATAACGTATAACGTATAACGTATAACATGTAACGTATAACGTATAACGTATAACGTATAACGTATAACGTATAACGTATAACGTATAGTGTATAACGTATAACATGTAACGTATAGCGTATAACGTGTAACGTATAACGTATAACGTATAACGTACAACGTATAACGTATAACGTATAACGTATAACGTATAACGAATAAGGTATAACGTATAACGTATAACGTATAACGTATAACCTATGACGTATAACGTATAACGTATAACGTATAACGTATAACGTATAACCTATAACGTATAACGTATAACGTATAACGTATAACGTATAACGTATAACATGTAACGTATAACGTATAACGTATAACGTATAACGTATAACGTATATCGTATAACGTATAACGTATAACGTACAACGTATAACGTATAACGTATAACGTATAACCTATGACGAATAACGTATAACGTATAACGTATAACGTATAACGTATAACGTATAACGTATAACCTATGACAAATAACGAGTAACGTATAACGTATAACGTATAACGTATAACGTATAACGTATAACGTGTAACGAAGTACGTATAAAGTATAAGGTATATCGTATAACGTATAACGTATAACGTAAAACGTATGACGCATTACATACTACGTATAACGTATAACGTTCAACGTATAACCTATGACGTATAACGTATAACGTATAACGTATAACGTTTAACGTATAACGTATAACGTATAACGTATAACGTATAACGTATAACGTATAACCTATGACGAATAACGTATAACGTATAACGTATAACGTATAAAGTATAACGTATAACGTATAACCTATAACGTATAACGTATAACGTATAACGTATAACGTATAACGTATAACGTATAACGTATAACGTATAACGTATAACGTATAACGTATAACGTATAACGTATAACGTATAACGTATAACGTATAACGTATAACGTATAACGTATAACGTATAACGTATAACGTATAACGCATAAGATGTAATGTATAACGTATAACGTATAATGTATAACGTATAACATGTAACGTACAACGTATAACGTATACCGTATAACGTATAACTAATAACGTATAACGTATAACGAATATCGTACAACGTATAACGCATAACGTATAACGTATAACGTATAACGTATAACGTATAACGCATAACGTATAACTTATAACGTATAACCTATGACGTATAACGTATAACGTGTAACGTATAACGTATAACGTATAACGTATAACGTATAACCTATGACGTATAACGTATAACGTATAACGTATAACGTATAACGTATAACATGTAACGTATAACGTATAACGTATAATGTATAACGTATAACATGTAACGTATAGCGTATAACGTGTAACGTATAACGTATAACGTATAACGTATAACGTATAACGTATAACGTATAACGTATAACGTATAGTGTATAACGTATAACATGTAACGTATAGCGTATAACGTGTAACGTATAACGTATAACGTATAACGTATAACGTATAACGTATAACGTATAACGTATAACGTATAACGTATAACGTATAACGTATAACGTATAACGTATAACGTATAACGTATAAAGTATAACGTATAACGTATAACGTATAACGTATAACGTATTACGTATAACGTATATCGTATAACGTATAACGTATAACGAATAACGTAAAACGTATAACGTATAACGTATAACGTATAACGTGTAACGAAGAACGTATAAACAATAACGTATAACGTATATCGTATAACGTACAACTTATAACGTATAACGTACAACGTATAACGTATAACGTATAACGTATAACGAATAAGGTATAACGTATAACGTATAACGTATAACGTATAACCTATGACGTATAACGTATAACGTATAACGTATAACGTATAACGTATAACGTATAACGTATAACGTATAACCTTTGACGTATAACGTGTAACGTATAACGTATAACGTATAACGTATAACGTATAACGTATAAAGTATAACGTATAACGTATAACGTATAACGTATAACGTATAACGTATAACGTATAACCTATGACGAATAACGTATAACTTATAACGTGTAACGTATAACGTATAGCGTACAACGTATAATGTATCACGTATAACATATAACGTATAACGTATAACGTGTAACGAAGAACGTATAACGTATAACGTATAACGTATAACGTATAACGTATAACGTATAACGTGTAACGAAGTACGTATAACGAATAACGTATAACGTATATCGTATAACGTACAACTTATAACGTATAACGTACAACGTATAACGTATAACGTATAACGTATAACGTATAACGTATAACGTATAACGTATAACGTATAACGTATAACGTATAACGTATAACGTATAACGTATAACGTATAACGTATAACGTATAACGTATAACGTATAAAGTATAACGTATAACGTATAACCTATAACGTATAACGTATAACGTATAACGTATAACGTGTAACGTATAATGTATAACGTATAACGTATAACGTATAACGTATAACGTATAAAGTATAACGTATAACGTATCACGTATAACATATAACGTATAACGTATAACGTGTAACGAAGAACGTATAAAGAATAACGTATAACGTATATCGTATAACGTACAACTTATAGCGTATAACGTACAACGTATAACGTATAACGTATAACGTATAACGAATAACGTATAACGTATAACGTATAACGTATAACGCATAACATATAATGTATAACGTATAACGTATAATGTATAACGTATAACGTATAACGTATAACGTACAAAGTATAACGTATCACGTATAACGTATTACGAATAACCTATAACGTGTAACGTATAACGTAACCCCTATAACGTATAAAGTATAACGTATAACGTATATCGTATAACGTATAACGTATACCGTATATCGTAAAACGTATAACGTATAACGTATAACGTATAACGTGTAACGATGTACGTATAAAGTATAACGTATATCGTATAACGTATAACGTATAACTAATAACGTATAACGTATAACGCATAACGTATAACGTATAACGTATAACGTATAACGTATAACGTATAACGTACAACGTATATCGTATAACTAATAACCTATAACGTATAACGCATAACGTATAACGTATAATGTATAACGTATAACGTATAACGTATAACGTATAACGTATAACGTATAACGTATAACGTATAACGTATAACGTATAACGTATAACGTATAACGTATAACGTATAACGTATAACGTATATCGTATAACGTATAACGTATAACGTATAACATGTAACGTACAACGTATAACGTACGACGTATAACGTATAACGTATAACGTATGACGTATAACGTATAACGTATAACGTATAACGTACAACGTATAACGTATAACGTATAACGTATAACGTATAACGTATAACGTATAACGTATAACGTATAACGTATAACGTATAACGTATAACGTATAACGTATAACGTATAACGTATAACGTATAACGTATATCGTATAACGTATAACGTATAACGTATAACATGTAACGTACAACGTATAACGTACGACGTATAACGTATAACGTATAACGTATGACGTATAACGTATAACGTATAACATATAACGTATAACATATAACGTATAACGTATAACGTATAACGTATAACGTATAACGTATAACGTATAACGTATAACGTATAACGTATAACGTATAACGTATATCGTATAACGTATAACGTATAACGTATAACATGTAACGTACAACGTATAACGTACGACGTATAACGTATAACGTATAACGTATGACGTATAACGTATAACGTATAACGTATAACGTACAACGTATAACGTATAACGTATAACGTATAACGTATAACGTATAACGTATAACGTATAACGTATAACGTATAACGTATAACGTATAACGTATAACGTATAACGTATAACGTATAACGTATAACGTATAACGTATAACGTATAACGTATAACGTATAACGTATAACGTATAACGTATAACGTATAACTAATAACGTATAACGTATAACCG
This sequence comes from Ptiloglossa arizonensis, assembly GCF_051014685.1. NCBI lineage: Eukaryota > Metazoa > Arthropoda > Insecta > Hymenoptera > Colletidae > Ptiloglossa > Ptiloglossa arizonensis. The sequence goes on from NW_027478631.1 coordinate 553,654, forward strand.
ATAACGTATAACGTATAACGTATAACGTATAACGTATAACGTATAACGTACAACGTATATCGTATAACTAATAAACTATAACGTATAACGCATAACGTATAACGTATAATGTATAACGTATAACGTATAACGTATAACGTATAACGTATAACGTATAACGTATAACGTATAACGTATAACGTATAACGTACAACGTATAACGTATGACGTATAACGTATAACGTATAACGTATGACGTATAACGTATGACGTATAACGTATAACGTATAACGTATAACGTATAACGTATAACGTATAACGTATAACATGTAACGTACAACGTATAACGTACGACGTATAACGTATAACGTATAACGTATGACGTATAACGTATAACGTATAACGTATAACGTATAACGTATAACGTATAACGTATAACGTATAACGTATAACGTATAACGTATAACGTATAACGTATAACATGTAACGTACAACGTATAACGTACGACGTATAACGTATAACGGATAACGTATGACGTATAACGTATAACGTATAACGTATAACGTATAACGTATAACGTATAACGTATAACGTATAACGTATAACGTATAACGTATAACGTATAACGTATAACGTATAACGTATAACGTATAACGTATAACGTATAACGTATAAAGTATAACGTATAACGTATAACGTATAACGTATAGCGTATAACGTATAACGTATATCGTATAACGTATAACGTATAACGTATAACGTATAACGTATTACGTATAACGTATAACCTATGACGAATAACGTATAACGTATAACGTATAACGTATAACGTATAACGTATAACGTATAACCTATGACGTATAACGTGTAACGTATAACGTATAACGTTTAACGTATATCGTATAACGTATAACGTGTAACGAAGTACGTATAAAGTATAACGTATAACGTATATCGTATAACGTATAACGTATAACGTATAACGTATAACGTATAACGTAAAACGTATGACGCATTACATACTACGTATAACGTATAACGTTCAACGTATAACCTATGACGTATAACGTATGACGTATAACGTATAACGTATAACGTATGACGTATAACGTATAACGTATAACGTATAACGTATAACGTATAACGTATAACGTATAACGTATAACGTATAACGTATAACGTATGACGCATTACATACTACGTATAACGTATAACGTTCAACGTATAACCTATGACGTATAACGTATGACGTATAACGTATAACGTATAACGTATGACGTATAACGTATAACGTATAACGTATAACGTATAACGTATAACGTATAACGTATAACGTATAACGTATAACGTATAACGTATAACGTATAACGTATAACGTATAACGTATAACGTATAAAGTATAACGTATAACGTATAACCTATAACGTATAACGTATAACGTATAACGTATAACGTATAACGTATAACGTATAATGTATAACGTATAACGTATAACGTATAACGTATAACGTATAAAGTATAACGTACAACGTATAACGTATAACGTATAACCTATGACGAATAACGTATAACGTATAACGTATAACGTATAACGTATAACGTATAACGTATAACCTATGACGTATAACGTGTAACGTATAACGTATAACGTATAACGTATATCGTATAACGTATAACGTGTAACGAAGTACGTATAAAGTATAACGTATAACGTATATCGTATAACGTATAACGTATAACGTATAACGTATGACGTATAACGTATAACGTATAACGTATAACGTATAACGTATAACGTATAACGTATAACGTATAACGTATAACGTATAACGTATAACGTATAACGTATAACGTATAACGTATAACGTATAAAGTATAACGTATAACGTATAACCTATAACGTATAACGTATAACGTATAACGTATAACGTATAACGTATAATGTATAACGTATAACGTATAACGTATAACGTATAACGTATAACGTATAAAGTATAACGTATAACGTATAACGTATAACGTATAACGTATAACGTATAACGTATAACCTATGACGTAAAACGTATAACTTATAACGTGTAACGTATAACGTATAGCGTACAACGTATAACGTATCACGTATAACATATAACGTATAACGTATAACGTGTAACGAAGAACGTATAAAGAATAACGTATAACGTATATCGTATAACGTACAACTTATAGCGTATAACGTACAACGTATAACGTATAACGTATAACGTATAACGAATAACGTATAACGTATAACGTATAACGTATAACGCATAACATATAATGTATAACGTATAACGTATAATGTATAACGTATAACGTATAACGTATAACGTACAAAGTATAACGTACAAAGTATAACGTATCACGTATAACGTATTACGAATAACCTATAACGTATAACGTATAACGTAACCCCTATAACGTATAAAGTATAACGTATAACGTATATCGTATAACGTATAACGTATACCGTATATCGTAAATCGTATAACGTATAACGTATAACGTATAACGTGTAACGATGTACGTATAAAGTATAACGTATAACGTATAACGTATAACGTATAACTAATAACGTATAACGTATAACGCATAACGTATAACGTATAACGTATAACGTATAACGTATAACGTATAACGTACAACGTATATCGTATAACTAATAACCTATATCGTATAACGCATAACGTATAACGTATAATGTATAACGTATAACGTATAACGTATAACGTATAACGTATAACGTATAACGTATAACGTATAACGTATAACGTATAACGTAATACGTATAACGTATAACGTATAACGTATAACGTATAACGTATAACGTATAACGTATAACGTATAGCGTATAACGTATAACGTATAACGTATAACTTATAACGTATAACGTATATCGTATAACGTATAACGTATAACGAATAACGTAAAACGTATAACGCATAATGTATAACGTATAACGTATAACGTATAACGTATAACGTATAACGTATAACGTATAACGTATAACGTATAACGTATAACGTATAACGTATAACGTATAACGTATAACGTATAACGTATAACGTATAACGTATAACGTATAACATATAACGTATAACGTATAACGTATAACGTATAACGTATAACGTATAATGTATAACGTATAACATGTAACGTATAACGTATAACGTATAACGTATAACGTATAACGTATATCGTATAACGTATAACGTATAACGTATAACGTATAACGTATAACGTATAACGTATAACCTATGACGAATAACGTATAACGTATAACGTATAACGTATAACGTATAACGTATAACGTATAACGTATAACGTATAACCTATGACGTATAACGAGTAACGTATAACGTATAACGTATAACGTATAACGCATAACGTATAACGCATAACGTATAACGCATAACGTATAACGCATAACGTATAACGCATAACGTATAACGCATAACGTATAACGCATAACGTATAACGCATAACGTATAACGTATAACGTATAACGTATAACGTATAACGTATAACGTATAACGTATAACGTATAACGTATAACGTATAACGTATAACGTATAACGTATAACGTATAACGTATAACGTATAACGTATAACGTATAACGTATAACGTATAACGTATAACGTAAAACGTATGACGCATTACATACTACGTATAACGTATAACGTTCAACGTATAACCTATTACGTATTACGTATAACTTATAACGTATAACGTATAACGTATAACGTATAACCTATAACGTATAACGTATAATGTATAACGTATAACATGTAACGTATAGCGTATAACGTATAACGTATAACGTATTACGTATAACGTATAACGTATAACGTATATCGTATAACGTATAACGTATAATGTATAACATGTAACGTCCAACGTATAACATATACCGTATAACGTATGACGTATAACGCATAACGTATAACGTTTAACGTATAACGTATAACGTATAACGTATAACGTATTACGTATAACGTATAACATGTAATGTATAACGTATAACGTATAATGAATAAAGTATAACGTATAACGTATAACGTATAACGTATAACGTATAACGTATAACGTATAACGTATAACGTATAACGTATAACGTATAGCGTATAACGTATAACGTATAACGTATAACTTATAACGTATAACGTATATCGTATAACGTATAACGTATAACGAATAACGTAAAACGTATAACGCATAACGCATAACGTATAACGTATAACGTATAACGTATAACGTATAACGTATAACGTATAACGTATAACGTATAACGTATAACGTATAACGTATAACGTATAACGTATAACGTATAACGTATAACGTATAACGTATAACGTATAACGTATAACGTATAACGTATAACGTATAACGTATAACGTATAACGTATAACGTATAACGTATAACGTATAACGTATAACGTATAACGTATAACGTATAACGTATAACGTATAACGTATAACGTATAACGTATAACGTATAACGTATAACGTATAACATGTAACGTATAACGTATAACGTATAACGTATAACGTATAACGTATAACGTATAACGTATAACGTATAACGTATAACGTATAACGCATAACGTATAACGTATAACGTATTACGTATAACGTATAACGTATAACGTATATCGTATAACGTATAACGTATAATGTATAACATGTAACGTCCAACGTATAACATATACCGTATAACGTATGACTAATAACGTATAACGTATAACGTTTAACGTATAACGTATAACGTATAACGTATAACGTATTACGTATAACGTATAACATGTAATGTATAACGTATAACGTATAATGAATAAAGTATAACGTATAACGTATAGCGTATAACGTATAACGTATAACGTATAACTTATAACGTATAACGTATATCGTATAACGTATAACGTATAACGAATAACGTAAAACGTATAACGCATAATGTATAACGTATAACGTATAACGTATAACGTATAACGTATAACGTATAACGTATAACGTATAACGTATAACGTATAACGTATAACGTATAACGTATAACGTATAACGTATAACGTATAACGTATAACGTATAACGTATAACGTATAACGTATAACGTATAACGTATAACGTATAACGTATAACGTATAACGTATAACGTATAACGTATAACGTATAACGTATAACGTATAACGTATAACGTATAACGCATAAGATGTAATGTATAACGTATAATGTATAACGTATAACATGTAACGTACAACGTATAACGTATACCGTATAACGTATAACTAATAACGTATAACGTATAACGAATATCGTACAACGTATAACGCATAACGTATAACGTATAACGTATAACGTATAACGTATAACGCATAACGTATAACTTATAACGTATAACCTATGACGTATAACGTATAACGTGTAACGTATAACGTATAACGTATAACGTATAACGTATAACCTATGACGTATAACGTATAACGTATAACGTATAACGTATAACGTATAACGTATAACATGTAACGTATAACGTATAACGTATAATGTATAACGTATAACATGTAACGTATAGCGTATAACGTGTAACGTATAACGTATAACGTATAACATGTAACGTATAACGTATAACGTATAATGTATAACGTATAACATGTAACGTATAGCGTATAACGTGTAACGTATAACGTATAACGTATAACGTATAACGTATAACGTATAACGTATAACGTATAACGTATAACGTATAGTGTATAACGTATAACATGTAACGTATAACGTATAACGTATAACGTATAAAGTGTAACGTATAACGTATAACGTATAACGTATAACGTATTACGTATAACGTATATCGTATAACGTATAACGTATAACGAATAACGTAAAACGTATAACGTATAACGTATAACGTATAACGTGTAACGAAGAACGTATAAACAATAACGTATAACGTATATCGTATAACGTACAACTTATAACGTATAACGTACAACGTATAACGTATAACGTATAACGTATAACGAATAAGGTATAACGTATAACGTATAACGTATAACGTATAACCTATGACGTATAACGTATAACGTATAACGTATAACGTATAACGTATAACGTATAACGTATAACCTTTGACGTATAACGTGTAACGTATAACGTATAACGTATAACGTATAACGTATAACATATAAAGTATAACGTATAACGTATAACGTATAACGTATAACGTATAACGTATAACGTATAACCTATGACGAATAACGTATAACTTATAACGTGTAACGTATAACGTATAGCGTACAACGTATAATGTATCACGTATAACATATAACGTATAACGTATAACGTGTAACGAAGAACGTATAACGTATAACGTATAACGTATAACGTATAACGTATAACGTATAACGTATAACGTATAACGTATAACGTATAACGTATAACGTATAACGTATAACGTATAACGTATAACGTATAACGTATAACGTATAACGTATAACGTATGACGTAAAACGTATGACGCATTACATACTACGTATAACGTATAACGTTCAACGTATAACCTATAACGTATTACGTATAACTTATAACGTATAACGTATAACGTATAACGTATAACGTATAACGTATAACCTATAACGTATAACGTATAATGTATAACGTATAACATGTAACGTATAGCGTATAACGTATAACGTATAACGTATTACGTATAACGTATAACGTATAACGTATATCGTATAACGTATAACGTATAATGTATAACATGTAACGTCCAACGTATAACATATACCGTATAACGTATGACGTATAACGTATAACGTATAACGTTTAACGTATAACGTATAACGTATAACGTATAACGTATTACGTATAACGTATAACATGTAATGTATAACGTATAACGTATAATGAATAAAGTATAACGTATAACGTATAACGTATAACGTATAACGTATAACGTATAACGTATAACGTATAACGTATAACGTATAACGTATAGCGTATAACGTATAACGTATAACGTATAACTTATAACGTATAACGTATATCGTATAACGTATAACGTATAACGAATAACGTAAAACGTATAACGCATAACGTATAACGTATAACGTATAACGTATAACGTATAACGTATAACGTATAACGTATAACGTATAACGTATAACGTATAACGTATAACGTATAACGTATAACGTATAACGTATAACCTATGACGAATAACGTATAACTTATAACGTGTAACGTATAACGTATAGCGTACAACGTATAATGTATCACGTATAACATATAACGTATAACGTATAACGTGTAACGAAGAACGTATAACGTATAACGTATAACGTATAACGTATAACGTATAACGTATAACGTATAACGTATAACGTATAACGTATAACATATAACGTATAACGTATAACGTATAACGTATAACCTATGACGAATAACGTATAACGTATAACGTATAACTTATAACGTATAACGTATAACGTATAACGTATAACGTATAACGTATAACGTATAACGTATAACGTATAACGTATAACGTATAACGTATAACGTATAACGTATAACGTATAACGTATAACGTATAACGTATAACGTATAACGTATAACGCATAAGATGTAATGTATAACGTATAACGTATAATGTATAACGTATAACATGTAACGTACAACGTATAACGTATACCGTATAACGTATAACTAATAACGTATAACGTATAACGAATATCGTACAACGTATAACGCATAACGTATAACGCATAACGTATAACGTATAACGTATAACGCATAACGTATAACTTATAACGTATAACCTATGACGTATAACGTATAACGTGTAACGTATAACGTATAACGTATAACGTATAACGTATAACCTATGACGTATAACGTATAACGTATAACGTATAACGTATAACGTATAACATGTAATGTATAACGTATAACGTATAATGTATAGCGTATAACATGTAACGTATAGCGTATAACGTGTAACGTATAACGTATAACGTATAACGTATAACGTATAACGTATAACGTATAACGTATAACGTATAACGTATAGTGTATAACGTATAACATGTAACGTATAGCGTATAACGTGTAACGTATAACGTATAACGTATAACGTATAACGTATAACGTATAACGTATAACGTATAACGTATAACGTATAACGTATAACGTATAACGTATAACGTATAAAGTATAACGTATAACGTATAACGTATAACGTATAACGTATTACGTATAACGTATATCGTATAACGTATAACGTATAACGAATAACGTAAAACGTATAACGTATAACGTATAACGTATAACGTGTAACGAAGAACGTATAAACAATAACGTATAACGTATATCGTATAACGTACAACTTATAACGTATAACGTACAACGTATAACGTATAACGTATAACGTATAACGAATAAGGTATAACGTATAACGTATAACGTATAACGTATAACCTATGACGTATAACGTATAACGTATAACGTATAACGTATAACGTATAACGTATAACGTATAACGTATAACCTTTGACGTATAACGTGTAACGTATAACGTATAACGTATAACGTATAACGTATAACGTATAAAGTATAACGTATAACGTATAACGTATAACGTATAACGTATAACGTATAACGTATAACGTATAACGTATAACGTATAACCTATGACGAATAACGTATAACTTATAACGTGTAACGTATAACGTATAGCGTACAACGTATAATGTATCACGTATAACATATAACGTATAACGTATAACGTGTAACGAAGAACGTATAACGTATAACGTATAACGTATAACGAATAACGTATAACGTATAACGTGTAACGAAGTACGTATAACGAATAACGTATAACGTATATCGTATAACGTACAACTTATAACGTATAACGTACAACGTATAACGTATAACGTATAACGTATAACGTATAACGTATAACGTATAACGTATAACGTATAACGTATAACGTATAACGTATAACGTATAACGTATAACGTATAACGTATAACGTATAACGTATAAAGTATAACGTATAACGTATAACCTATAACGTATAACGTATAACGTATAACGTATAACGTGTAACGTATAATGTATAACGTATAACGTATAACGTATAACGTATAACGTATAAAGTATAACGTATAACGTATAACGTATAACGTATAACGTATAACGTATAACGTATAACCTATGACGTAAAACGTATAACTTATAACGTGTAACGTATAACGTATAGCGTACAACGTATAACGTATCACGTATAACATATAACGTATAACGTATAACGTGTAACGAAGAACGTATAAAGAATACCGTATAACGTATATCGTATAACGTACAACTTATAGCGTATAACGTACAACGTATAACGTATAACGTATAACGTATAACGAATAACGTATAACGTATAACGTATAACGTATAACGCATAACATATAATGTATAACGTATAACGTATAATGTATAACGTATAACGTATAACGTATAACGTACAAAGTATAACGTATCATGTATAACGTATTGCGAATAACCTATAACGTATAACGTATAACGTAACCCCTATAACGTATAAAGTATAACGTATAACGTATATCGTATAACGTATAACGTATACCGTATATCGTAAAACGTATAACGTATAACGTATAACGTATAACGTGTAACGATGTACGTATAAAGTATAACGTATAACGTATAACGTATAACGTATAACTAATAACGTATAACGTATAACGCATAACGTATAACGTATAACGTATAACGTATAACGTATAACGTATAACGTATAACGTATAACGTATAACGTATAACGTATAACGAATAACGTGTAACGTATATCGTATAACGTATAACGTATAATGTATAACGTATAACGTATAACGTATAACGTATAACGTATAACGTATAAAGTATAACGTACAACGTATAACGTACGACGTATAACGTATAACGTATAACGTATAACGTATAACGTATGACGTATAACGTATAACGCATAACGTATAACGTATAACGTATAACGTATAACGTATAACGTATAACGTATAACGTATAACGTATAACGTATAACGTATAACGTATAACGTATAACGTATAACGTATAACGTATAACGTATAACGTATAACGTATAACGTATAACGTATATCGTATAACGTATAACGTATAACGTATAACATGTAACGTACAACGTATAACGTACGACGTATAACGTATAACGTATAACGTATGACGTATAACGTATAACGTATAACGTATAACGTATAACGTATAACGTATAACGTATAACGTATAACGTATAACTAATAACGTATAACGTATAACGCATAACGTATAAAGTATAACGTATAACGTATAACGTATAACGTATAACGTATAACGTATAACGTATAATGTATAACGTATAACGTATAACGTATAACGTATAACGTATAACGTATAAAGTATAACGTATAACGTATAACGTATAACGTATAACGTATAACGTATAACGTATAACGTATAACGTATAACCTATGACGTAAAACGTATAACTAATAACGTGTAACGTATAACGTATAGCGTACAACGTATAACGTATCACGTATAACATATAACGTATAACGTATAACGTGTAACGAAGAACGTATAAAGAATAACGTATAACGTATATCGTATAACGTACAACTTATAGCGTATAACGTACAACGTATAACGTATAACGTATAACGTATAACGAATAACGTATAACGTATAACGTATAACGTATAACGCATAACATATAATGTATAACGTATAACGTATAATGTATAACGTATAACGTATAACGTATAACGTACAAAGTATAACGTATCACGTATAACGTATTACGAATAACCTATAACGTATAACGTATAACGTAACCCCTATAACGTATAAAGTATAACGTATAACGTATATCGTATAACGTATAACGTATACCGTATATCGTAAAACGTATAACGTATAACGTATAACGTATAACGTGTAACGATGTACGTATAAAGTATAACGTATAACGTATAACGTATAACGTATAACTAATAACGTATAACGTATAACGTATAACGTATAACGTATAACGTATAACGTACAACGTATATCGTATAACTAATAACCTATAACGTATAACGCATAACGTATAACGTATAATGTATAACGTATAACGTATAACGTATAACGTATAACGTATAACGTATAACGTATAACGTATAACGTATAACGTATAACGTATAACGTATAACGTATAACGTATAACGTATAACGTATAACGTATAACGTATAACGTATAACGAATAACGTGTAGCGTATATCGTATAACGTATAACGTATAACGTACAACTCATAATGTATAACGTACAACGTATAACGTATAACGTATAACGCATAACGTATAACGTATAACGTATAACCTACGACGTGTAACGTATAACGTATAACGTATAACGTATATCGTATAACGTATAACGTATAACGTATAACATGTAACGTACAACGTATAACGTACGACGTATAACGTATAACGTATAACGTATGACGTATAACGTATAACGTATAACGTATAACGTATAACGTATAACGTATAACGTATAACGTATAACGTATAACGTATAACGTATAACGTATAACGTATAACGTATAACGTATAACGTATAACGTATAACGTATAACGTATAACGTATAACGTATAACGTATATCGTATAACGTATAACGTATAACGTATAACATGTAACGTACAACGTATAACGTACGACGTATAACGTATAACGTATAACGTATGACGTATAACGTATAACGTATAACGTATAACGTATAACGTATAACGTATAACGTATAACGTATAACGTATAACGTATAACGTATAACGTATAACGTATAACGTATAACGTATAACGTATAACGTATAACGTATAACGTATAACGTATAACGTATAACGTATAACGTATAACGTATAACTAGTAACGTATAACGTATAACGCATAACGTATAACGTATAACGTATAACGTATAACGTATAACGTATAACGTACAACGTATATCGTATAACTAATAAACTATAACGTATAACGCATAACGTATAACGTATAATGTATAACGTATAACGTATAACGTATAACGTATAACGTATAACGTATAACGTATAACGTATAACGTATAACGTATAACGTATAACGTACAACGTATAACGTATGACGTATAACGTATAACGTATAACGTATGACGTATAACGTATGACGTATAACGTATAACGTATAACGTATAACGTATAACGTATAACGTATAACGTATAACATGTAACGTACAACGTATAACGTACGACGTATAACGTATAACGTATAACGTATGACGTATAACGTATAACGTATAACGTATAACGTATAACGTATAACGTATAACGTATAACGTATAACGTATAACGTATAACGTATAACGTATAACGTATAACGTATAACGTATAACGTATAACGTATAACGTATAACGTATAACGTATAACGTATATCGTATAACGTATAACGTATAACGTATAACATGTAACGTACAACGTATAACGTACGACGTATAACGTATAACGTATAACGTATGACGTATAACGTATAACGTATAACGTATAACGTATAACGTATAACGTATAACGTATAACGTATAACGTATAACGTATAACGTATAACGTATAACGTATAACGTATAACGAATAACGTGTAACGTATATCGTATAACGTATAACGTATAACGTACAACTTATAATGTATAACGTACAACGTATAACGTATAACGTATAACGCATAACGTATAACGTATAACGTATAACCTACGACGTATAACGTATAACGTATAACGTATAACGTATATCGTATAACGTATAACGTATAACGTATAATATGTAACGTACAACGTACAACGTACGACGTATAACGTATAACGTATAACGTATGACGTATAACGTATAACGTATAACGTATAACGTATAACGTATAACGTATAACGTATAACGTATAACGTATAACGTATAACGTATAACGTATAACGTATAAAGTATAACGTATAACGTATAACGTATAACGTATAGCGTATAACGTATAACGTATATCGTATAACGTATAACGTATAACGTATAACGTATAACGTATAACGTATAACGTATAACCTATGACGAATAACGTATAACGTATAACGTATAACGTATAACGTATAACGTATAACGTATAACCTATGACGTATAACGTGTAACGTATAACGTATAACGTATAACGTATAACGTATAACGTATAACGTATAACATGTAACGTACAACGTATAACGTACGACGTATAACGTATAACGTATAACGTATGACGTATAACGTATAACGTATAACGTATAACGTATAACGTATAACGTATAACGTATAACGTATAACGTATAACGTATAACGTATAACGTATAACGTATAACGTATAACGTATAACGTATAACGTATAACGTATAACGTATAACGTATAACGTATATCGTATAACGTATAACGTATAACGTATAACATGTAACGTACAACGTATAACGTACGACGTATAACGTATAACGTATAACGTATGACGTATAACGTATAACGTATAACGTATAACGTATAACGTATAACGTATAACGTATAACGTATAACGTATAACGTATAACGTATAACGTATAACGTATAACGTATAACGTATAACGTATAACGAATAACGTGTAACGTATATCGTATAACGTATAACGTATAACGTACAACTTATAATGTATAACGTACAACGTATAACGTATAACGTATAACGCATAACGTATAACGTATAACGTATAACCTACGACGTATAACGTATAACGTATAACGTATAACGTATATCGTATAACGTATAACGTATAACGTATAATATGTAACGTACAACGTACAACGTACGACGTATAACGTATAACGTATAACGTATGACGTATAACGTATAACGTATAACGTATAACGTATAACGTATAACGTATAACGTATAACGTATAACGTATAACGTATAACGTATAACGTATAACGTATAAAGTATAACGTATAACGTATAACGTATAACGTATAGCGTATAACGTATAACGTATATCGTATAACGTATAACGTATAACGTATAACGTATAACGTATAACGTATAACGTATAACCTATGACGAATAACGTATAACGTATAACGTATAACGTATAACGTATAACGTATAACGTATAACCTATGACGTATAACGTGTAACGTATAACGTATAACGTATAACGTATATCGTATAACGTATAACGTGTAACGAAGTACGTATAAAGTATAACGTATAACGTATATCGTATAACGTATAACGTATAACGTATAACGTATAACGTATAACGTAAAACGTATGACGCATTACATACTACGTATAACGTATAACGTTCAACGTATAACCTATGACGTATAACGAATGACGTATAACGTATAACGTACAACGTATGACGTATAACGTATAACGTATAACGTATAACGTATAACGTATAACGTATAACGTATAACGTATAACGTATAACGTATGACGCATTACATACTACGTATAACGTATAACGTTCAACGTATAACCTATGACGTATAACGTATGACGTATAACGTATAACGTATAACGTATGACGTATAACGTATAACGTATAACGTATAACGTATAACGTATAACGTATAACGTATAACGTATAACGTATAACGTATAACGTATAACGTATAACGTATAACGTATAACGTATAACGTATAACGTATAAAGTATAACGTATAACGTATAACCTATAACGTATAACGTATAACGTATAACGTATAACGTATAACGTATAATGTATAACGTATAACGTATAACGTATAACGTATAACGTATAAAGTATAACGTACAACGTATAACGTATAACGTATAACGTATAACGAATAACGTATAACGTATAACGTATAACGTATAACGCATAACATGTAATGTATAACGTATAACGTATAATGTATAACGTATAACGTATAACGTATAACGTACAAAGTATAACGTATCACGTATAACGTATTACGAATAACCTATAACGTATAACGTATAACGTAACCCCTATAACGTATAACGTATAACGTATAACGTATAACGTATAACGTATAACTAATAACGTATAACGTATAACGCATAACGTATAACGTATAACGTATAACGTATAACGTATAACGTATAACGTACAACGTATATCGTATAACTAATAACGTATAACTAATAACGTATAACGTATAACGCATAACGTATAACGTATAATGTATAACGTATAACGTATAACGTATAACGTATAACGTATAACGTATAACGTATAACGTATAACGTATAACGTATAACGTACGACGTATAACGTATGACGTATAACGTATAACGTATAACGTATAACGTATAACGTATAACGTATAACGTATAACGTATAACGTATAACGTATAACGTATAACGTATAACGTATAACGTATAACGTATAACGTATAACGTATAACGTATAACGTATAACGTATAACGTATAACGTATAACGTATAACGTATAACGTATAACGTATAACGTATAACGTATAACGTATAACGTATAACGTATAACGTATAACGTATAACGTATAACGTATAACGTATAACGTATAACGTATAACGTATAACGTATAACGTATAACGTATAACGTATAACGTATAACGTATAACGTATAACGTATAACGTATAACGTATAACGAATAACGTATAACGTATATCGTATAACGTACAACTTATAACGTATAACGTACAACGTATAACGTATAACGTATAACGTATAACGTATAACGTATAACGTATAACGTATAACGTTTAACGTATAACGTATAACGTATAACGTATAACGTATAACGTATAACATGTAATGTATAACGTATAACGTATAATGTATAGCGTATAACGTATAACGTATAACGTATAACGTACAATGTATAACGTATCACGTATAACGTATAACGAATAACGTATAACGTATAACGTATAACGTAACACCTATAACGTATAAAATATAACGTATAACGTATAACGTATAACGTATAACGTATAACGCATAACGTATAACGCATAACGTATAACGGATAACGTATAACGTATAACGTATAACGTATAACGTATAACGTATAACGTATAACGTATAACGTATAACGTAACCCCTATAACGTATAAAGTATAACGTATAACGTATATCGTATAACGTATAACGTATGTCGTATATCGTAAAACATATAACGTATAAAGTATAACGTATAACGTGTAACGAAGTACGTATAACGAATAACGTATAACGTATATCGTATAACGTACAACTTATAACGTATAACGTACATCGTATAACGTATAACGTATAACGTATAACGTATAACGTATAACGTATAACGTATAACGTATAACGTATAACGTATAACGTATAACGTATAACGTGTAACGTATAACGTATAACGTATAAAGTATAACGCATAACGTATAACGTATAACGTACAACGTTTAACGTATAACGTATAACGTATAACGTATAACGTATAACGTATAACGTATAACGTTTAACGTATAACGTATAACGTATAACGTATAACGTATAACGTATAACGTATAACATGTAATGTATAGCGTATAACGTATAATGTATAGCGTATAACGTATAACGTATAACGTATAACGTACAACGTATAACGTATCACGTATAACGTATTACGAATAACGTATAACGTATAACGTATAACGTAACACCTATAACATATAAAGTATAACGTATAACGTATAACGTATAACGTATAACGTATAACGCATAACGTATAACGCATAACGTATAACGGATAACGTATAACGTATAACGTATAACGTATAACGTATAACGTATAACGTATAACGTATAACGTATAACGTACAACGTATAACGTATAACGTATAACGTATAACGTATAACGTATAACGTATAACTTATAACGTATAACGTATAACGTATAAAGTATAACGTATAACGTATAACGTATAACGTATAACGTATATCGTATAACGTATAACGTATAACGTATAACGTATAACGTATAACGTATAACGTATAAGGAATAACGTAAAACGTATAACGTATAACGTATAACGTATAACATATAACGTATAACGTATAACGTATAACGTATAACGTATAACGTATAACGTATAACGTATAACGTATAACGTATAACGTATAACGTATAACGTATAACGTATAACGTATAAAGTATAACGCATAACGTATAACGTATAACGTATAACGTATAACGTAACACCTATAACGTATAAAGTATAACGTATAACGTATAATGTATAACGTATAACGTATAACGTATATCGTATAACGTATAACGTATAACGAATAACGTAAAACGTATAACGTATAACGTATAACGTATAACGTGTACGAAGAACGTATAAAGAATAACGTATAACGTATATCGTATAACGTATAACGTATAACGTATAACGTATAACGTATAACGTATAACGTATAACGTATAACGTATAACGTATAACGTATAACGTATAACGTATAACGTATAACGTATAACGTATAACGTATAACGTATAACGTATAACGTATAACGTATAACGTATAACGTATAACGTATAACGTATAACGTATAACGTATAACGTATAACGTATAACGTATAAAGTATAACGCATAACGTATAACGTATAACGTATAACGTATAACGAATAACGTAAAACGTATAACGTATAACGTATAACGTATAACGTGTACGAAGAACGTATAAAGAATAACGTATAACGTATATCGTATAACGTATAACGTATAACGTATAACGTATAACGTATAACGTATAACGTATAACGTATAACGTATAACGTATAAAGTATAACGCATAACGTATAACGTATAACGCATAACGTATAACGCATAACGTATAACGGATAACGTATAACGTATAACGTATAACGTATAACGTATAACGTATAACGTATATCGTATAACGTATAACGTATAACGTATAACGTACAACGTATAACGTATCACGTTTAACGTATTACGAATAACGTATAACGTATAACGTATAACGTAACACCTATAACGTATAAAGTATAACGTATAACGTATAACGTATAACGTGTAACGTATAACGTATATCGTATAACGTATAACGTATAACGAATAACGTAAAACGTATAACGTATAACGTATAACGTATAACGTATAACGTGTAACGAAGTACGTATAACGAATAACGTATAACGTATATCGTATAACGTACAACTTATAACGTATAACGTATAACGTACAACGTATAACGTATAACGTATAACGTATAACGTATAACGTATACCGTATAACGTATAACGTATAACGTATAACGTATAACGTATAACGTATAACGTATAAAGTATAACGCATAACGTATAACGTATAACGTGTAACGTATAACGTAACACCTATAACGTATAAAGTATAACGTATAACATATAACGTATAACGTATAACGTATAACGTATATCGTATAACGTATAACGTATAACGAATAACGTAAAACGTATAACGTATAACGTATAACGTATAACGTGTACGAAGAACGTATAAAGAATAACGTATAACGTATATCGTATAACGTACAACTTATAACGTATAACGTACAACGTATAACGTATAACGTATATCGTATAACGTATAACGTATATCGTATATCGTAAAACGTATAACGTATAACGTATAACGTATAACGTGTAACGAACTACGTATAACGAATAACGTATAACGTAGATCGTATAACGTACAACTTATAACGTATAACGTACAACGTATAACGTATAACGTATAACGTAAAGTATAACGTATAACGTATAACGTATAACGTATAACGTATAACGTATAAAGTATAACGTATAAGGTATAACGTATAACGTATAACGTATAACGTATAACGTATAACATATAACGTATAACGTATAACGTATAACGTATAACGTATAACGTATAACGAATAACGTAAAACGTATAACGTATAACGTATAACGTATAACGTATAACGTATAACATGTAATGTATAACGTATAACGTATAATGTATAGCGTATAACGTATAACGTATAACGTATAACGTACAACGTATAACGTATAACGTATCACGTATAACGTATTACGAATAACGTATAACGTATAACGTATAACGTAACACCTATAACGTATAAAGTATAACGTATAACGTATAACGTATAACGTAAAACGTATAACGTATAACGTATATCGTATAACGTATAACGTATAACGAATAACGTAAAACGTATAACGTATAACGTATAACGTATAACGTGTAACGAAGAACGTATAAAGAATAACGTATAACATATATCGTATAACGTACAAATTATAACGTATAACGTACAACGTATAACGTATAACGTATAACGTATAACGTATAACGTATAACGTATAACGTATAACGTATAACGTATAACGTATAACGTATAACGTATAACGTATAACGTATAACGTATAACGTATAACGTATAACGTATAACGTATAACGTATAACGTATAACGTATAACGTATAACGTATATCGTATAACGTAACCCCTATAACGTATAAAGTATAACGTATAACGTATATCGTATAACGTATAACGTATGTCGTATATCGTAAAACGTATAACGTATAAAGTATAACGTATAACGTGTAACGAAGTACGTATAACGAATAACGTATAACGTATATCGTATAACGTACAACTTATAACGTATAACGTACAACGTATAACGTATAACGTATAACGTATAACGTATAACGTATAACGTATAACGTATAACGTATAACGTATAACTTATAACGTATAACGTATAACGTATAACGTATAACGTATAACGTATAAAGTATAACGCATAACGTATAACGTATAACGTATAACGTGTAACGTATAACTTATAACGTATAACGTATAACGTATAACGTATAACGTTTAACGTATAACGTATAACGTATAACGTATAACGTATAACGTATAACATGTAATGTATAACGTATAACGTATAATGTATAGCGTATAACGTATAACATATAACGTATAACGTATAACGTTTAACGTATAACGTATAACGTATAACGTATAACGTATAACGTATAACGTATAACGTATAACGTATAACGTATAACGTATAAAGTATAACGTATAACGTATAACGTATAACGTATAACGTATATCGTATAACGTATAACGTATAACGTATAACGTATAACGTATAACGTATAAGGAATAACGTAAAACGTATAACGTATAACGTATAACGTATAACGTATAACGTAGAACGTATAACGTATAACGTATAACGTATAACGTATAACGTTTACCGTATAACGTATAACGTATAACGTATAACGTATAACGTATAACGTATAACGTATAACGTATAACGTATAACGTATAACGTATAACGTATAACGTATAACGTATAACGTATAAAGTATAACGCATAACGTATAACGCATAACGTGTAACGGATAACGTATAACGTATAACGTATAACGTATAACGTATAACGTATAACGTATAACGTATATCGTATAACGTATAACGTGTAACGTATAACGTATAACGTACAACGTATAACGTATCACGTATAACGTATTACGAATAACGTGTAACGTATAACGTATAACGTACAACGTATAACGTATCACGTATAACGTATTACGAATAACGTATAACGTATAACGTATAACGTAACACCTATAACGTATAAAGTATAACGTATAACGTATAACGTATAACGTATAACGTATAACGTATATCGTATAACGTATAACGTATAACGAATAACGTAAAACGTATAACGTATAACGTATAACGTATAACGTGTAACGAAGTACGTATAACGAATAACGTATAACGTATATCGTATAACGTACAACTTATAACGTATAACGTACAACGTATAACGTATAACGTATAACGTATAACGTATAACGTATAACGTATAACGTATAACGTATAACGTACAACGTATAACGTATAACGTATAACGTATAACGAATAACGTATAACGTATAACGTATAACGCATAACGTATAACGTATAACGTATAACGTATAACGTATAACGTATAACGTATAACGTATAACGTATAACGTGTAACGAAGTACGTATAACGAATAACGTATAACGTATATCGTATAACGTACAACTTATAACGTATAACGTACAACGTATAACGTATAACGTATAACGTATAACGTATAACGTATAACGTATAACGTATAAAGTATAACGTATAAGGTATAACGTATAACGTATAACGTATAACGTATAACATATAACGTATAACGTATAACGTATAACGTATAACGTATAACGTATAACGAATAACGTAAAACGTATAACGTATAACGTATAACGTATAACGTATAACGTATAACGTATAACGTATAACATGTAATGTATAACGTATAACGTATAATGTATAGCGTATAACGTATAACGTATAACGTATAACGTACAACGTATAACGTATAACGTATCACGTATAACGTATTACGAATAACGTATAACGTATAACGTATAACGTAACACCTATAACGTATAAAGTATAACGTATAACGTATAACGTATAACGTAAAACGTATAACGTATAACGTATATCGTATAACGTATAACGTATAACGAATAACGTAAAACGTATAACGTATAACGTATAACGTATAACGTGTAACGAAGAACGTATAAAGAATAACGTATAACATATATCGTATAACGTACAAATTATAACGTATAACGTACAACGTATAACGTATAACGTATAACGTATAACGTATAACGTATAACGTATAACGTATAACGTATAACGTATAACGTATAACGTATAACGTATAACGTATAACGTATAACGTATAACGTATAACGTATAACGTATAACGTATAACGTATAACGTATAACGTATAACGTATAACGTATAACGTATATCGTATAACGTAACCCCTATAACGTATAAAGTATAACGTATAACGTATATCGTATAACGTATAACGTATGTCGTATATCGTAAAACGTATAACGTATAAAGTATAACGTATAACGTGTAACGAAGTACGTATAACGAATAACGTATAACGTATATCGTATAACGTACAACTTATAACGTATAACGTACAACTTATAACGTATAACGTATAACGTATAACGTATAACGTATAACGTATAACGTATAACGTATAACGTATATCGTATAACGTAACCCCTATAACGTATAGAGTATAACGTATAACGTATATCGTATAACGTATAACGTATGTCGTATATCGTAAAACGTATAACGTATAAAGTATAACGTATAACGTGTAACGAAGTACGTATAACGAATAACGTATAACGTATATCGTATAACGTACAACTTATAACGTATAACGTACAACGTATAACGTATAACGTATAACGTATAACGTATAACGTATAACGTATAACGTATAACGTATAACGTATAACGTATAACGTATAACGTATAACGTATAAAGTATAACGCATAACGTATAACGTATAACGTATAACGTATAACGTATAACGTATAACGTATAAAGTATAACGTATAACGTATAACGTATAACGTATAACGTATATCGTATAACGTATAACGTATAACGTATAACGTATAACGTATAACGTATAACGTATAACGTATAAGGAATAACGTAAAACGTATAACGTATAACGTATAACGTATAACGTATAACGTATAACGTATAACGTATAACGTATAACGTATCACGTATAACGTATTACGAATAACGTATAACGTATAACGTATAACGTAACACCTATAACGTATAAAGTATAACGTATAACGTATAACGTATAACGTAAAACGTATAACGTATAACGTATATCGTATAACGTATAACGTATAACGAATAACGTAAAACGTATAACGTATAACGTATAACGTATAACGTGTAACGAAGAACGTATAAAGAATAACGTATAACATATATCGTATAACGTACAAATTATAACGTATAACGTACAACGTATAACGTATAACGTATAACGTATAACGTATAACGTATAACGTATAACGTATAACGTATAACGTATAACGTATAACGTATAACGTATAACGTATAACGTATAACGTATAACGTATAACGTATAACGTATAACGTATAACGTATAACGTATAACGTATAACGTATAACGTATATCGTATAACGTAACCCCTATAACGTATAAAGTATAACGTATAACGTATATCGTATAACGTATAACGTATGTCGTATATCGTAAAACGTATAACGTATAAAGTATAACGAATAACGTAAAACGTATAACGTATAACGTATAACGTATAACGTGTACGAAGAACGTATAAAGAATAACGTATAACGTATATCGTATAACGTATAACGTATAACGTATAACGTATAACGTATAACGTATAACGTATAACGTATAACGTATAACGTATAAAGTATAACGCATAACGTATAACGTATAACGCATAACGTATAACGCATAACGTATAACGGATAACGTATAACGTATAACGTATAACGTATAACGTATAACGTATAACGTATATCGTATAACGTATAACGTATAACGTATAACGTACAACGTATAACGTATCACGTTTAACGTATTACGAATAACGTATAACGTATAACGTATAACGTAACACCTATAACGTATAAAGTATAACGTATAACGTATAACGTATAACGTGTAACGTATAACGTATATCGTATAACGTATAACGTATAACGAATAACGTAAAACGTATAACGTATAACGTATAACGTATAACGTATAACGTGTAACGAAGTACGTATAACGAATAACGTATAACGTATATCGTATAACGTACAACTTATAACGTATAACGTATAACGTACAACGTATAACGTATAACGTATAACGTATAACGTATAACGTATACCGTATAACGTATAACGTATAACGTATAACGTATAACGTATAACGTATAACGTATAAAGTATAACGCATAACGTATAACGTATAACGTGTAACGTATAACGTAACACCTATAACGTATAAAGTATAACGTATAACATATAACGTATAACGTATAACGTATAACGTATATCGTATAACGTATAACGTATAACGAATAACGTAAAACGTATAACGTATAACGTATAACGTATAACGTGTACGAAGAACGTATAAAGAATAACGTATAACGTATATCGTATAACGTACAACTTATAACGTATAACGTACAACGTATAACGTATAACGTATATCGTATAACGTATAACGTATATCGTATATCGTAAAACGTATAACGTATAACGTATAACGTATAACGTGTAACGAACTACGTATAACGAATAACGTATAACGTAGATCGTATAACGTACAACTTATAACGTATAACGTACAACGTATAACGTATAACGTATAACGTAAAGTATAACGTATAACGTATAACGTATAACGTATAACGTATAACGTATAAAGTATAACGTATAAGGTATAACGTATAACGTATAACGTATAACGTATAACGTATAACATATAACGTATAACGTATAACGTATAACGTATAACGTATAACGTATAACGAATAACGTAAAACGTATAACGTATAACGTATAACGTATAACGTATAACGTATAACATGTAATGTATAACGTATAACGTATAATGTATAGCGTATAACGTATAACGTATAACGTATAACGTACAACGTATAACGTATAACGTATCACGTATAACGTATTACGAATAACGTATAACGTATAACGTATAACGTAACACCTATAACGTATAAAGTATAACGTATAACGTATAACGTATAACGTAAAACGTATAACGTATAACGTATATCGTATAACGTATAACGTATAACGAATAACGTAAAACGTATAACGTATAACGTATAACGTATAACGTGTAACGAAGAACGTATAAAGAATAACGTATAACATATATCGTATAACGTACAAATTATAACGTATAACGTACAACGTATAACGTATAACGTATAACGTATAACGTATAACGTATAACGTATAACGTATAACGTATAACGTATAACGTATAACGTATAACGTATAACGTATAACGTATAACGTATAACGTATAACGTATAACGTATAACGTATAACGTATAACGTATAACGTATAACGTATAACGTATATCGTATAACGTAACCCCTATAACGTATAAAGTATAACGTATAACGTATATCGTATAACGTATAACGTATGTCGTATATCGTAAAACGTATAACGTATAAAGTATAACGTATAACGTAAAACGTATAACGTATAACGTATAACGTATAACGTATAACGTATATCGTATAACGTAACCCCTATAACGTATAAAGTATAACGTATAACGTATATCGTATAACGTATAACGTATGTCGTATATCGTAAAACGTATAACGTATAAAGTATAACGTATAACGTGTAACGAAGTACGTATAACGAATAACGTATAACGTATATCGTATAACGTACAACTTATAACGTATAACGTACAACGTATAACGTATAACGTATAACGTATAACGTATAACGTATAACGTATAACGTATAACGTATAACGTATAACTTATAACGTATAACGTATAACGTATAACGTATAACGTATAACGTATAAAGTATAACGCATAACGTATAACGTATAACGTATAACGTGTAACGTATAACTTATAACGTATAACGTATAACGTATAACGTATAACGTTTAACGTATAACGTATAACGTATAACGTATAACGTATAACGTATAACATGTAATGTATAACGTATAACGTATAATGTATAGCGTATAACGTATAACATATAACGTATAACGTATAACGTTTAACGTATAACGTATAACGTATAACGTATAACGTATAACGTATAACGTATAACGTATAACGTATAACGTATAACGTATAAAGTATAACGTATAACGTATAACGTATAACGTATAACGTATATCGTATAACGTATAACGTATAACGTATAACGTATAACGTATAACGTATAAGGAATAACGTAAAACGTATAACGTATAACGTATAACGTATAACGTATAACGTAGAACGTATAACGTATAACGTATAACGTATAACGTATAACGTTTACCGTATAACGTATAACGTATAACGTATAACGTATAACGTATAACGTATAACGTATAACGTATAACGTATAACGTATAACGTATAACGTATAACGTATAACGTATAACGTATAAAGTATAACGCATAACGTATAACGCATAACGTGTAACGGATAACGTATAACGTATAACGTATAACGTATAACGTATAACGTATAACGTATAACGTATATCGTATAACGTATAACGTGTAACGTATAACGTATAACGTACAACGTATAACGTATCACGTATAACGTATTACGAATAACGTGTAACGTATAACGTATAACGTACAACGTATAACGTATCACGTATAACGTATTACGAATAACGTATAACGTATAACGTATAACGTAACACCTATAACGTATAAAGTATAACGTATAACGTATAACGTATAACGTATAACGTATAACGTATATCGTATAACGTATAACGTATAACGAATAACGTAAAACGTATAACGTATAACGTATAACGTATAACGTGTAACGAAGTACGTATAACGAATAACGTATAACGTATATCGTATAACGTACAACTTATAACGTATAACGTACAACGTATAACGTATAACGTATAACGTATAACGTATAACGTATAACGTATAACGTATAACGTATAACGTACAACGTATAACGTATAACGTATAACGTATAACGAATAACGTATAACGTATAACGTATAACGCATAACGTATAACGTATAACGTATAACGTATAACGTATAACGTATAACGTATAACGTATAACGTATAACGTGTAACGAAGTACGTATAACGAATAACGTATAACGTATATCGTATAACGTACAACTCATAACGTATAACGTACAACGTATAACGTATAACGTATAACGTATAACGTATAACGTATAACGTATAACGTATAAAGTATAACGTATAAGGTATAACGTATAACGTATAACGTATAACGTATAACATATAACGTATAACGTATAACGTATAACGTATAACGTATAACGTATAACGAATAACGTAAAACGTATAACGTATAACGTATAACGTATAACGTATAACGTATAACGTATAACGTATAACATGTAATGTATAACGTATAACGTATAATGTATAGCGTATAACGTATAACGTATAACGTATAACGTACAACGTATAACGTATAACGTATCACGTATAACGTATTACGAATAACGTATAACGTATAACGTATAACGTAACACCTATAACGTATAAAGTATAACGTATAACGTATAACGTATAACGTAAAACGTATAACGTATAACGTATATCGTATAACGTATAACGTATAACGAATAACGTAAAACGTATAACGTATAACGTATAACGTATAACGTGTAACGAAGAACGTATAAAGAATAACGTATAACATATATCGTATAACGTACAAATTATAACGTATAACGTACAACGTATAACGTATAACGTATAACGTATAACGTATAACGTATAACGTATAACGTATAACGTATAACGTATAACGTATAACGTATAACGTATAACGTATAACGTATAACGTATAACGTATAACGTATAACGTATAACGTATAACGTATAACGTATAACGTATAACGTATAACGTATAACGTATATCGTATAACGTAACCCCTATAACGTATAAAGTATAACGTATAACGTATATCGTATAACGTATAACGTATGTCGTATATCGTAAAACGTATAACGTATAAAGTATAACGTATAACGTGTAACGAAGTACGTATAACGAATAACGTATAACGTATATCGTATAACGTACAACTTATAACGTATAACGTACAACGTATAACGTATAACGTATAACGTATAACGTATAACGTATAACGTATAACGTATAACGTATAACGTATAACTTATAACGTATAACGTATAACGTATAACGTATAACGTATAACGTATAAAGTATAACGCATAACGTATAACGTATAACGTATAACGTGTAACGTATAACTTATAACGTATAACGTATAACGTATAACGTATAACGTTTAACGTATAACGTATAACGTATAACGTATAACGTATAACGTATAACATGTAATGTATAACGTATAACGTATAATGTATAGCGTATAACGTATAACATATAACGTATAACGTATAACGTTTAACGTATAACGTATAACGTATAACGTATAACGTATAACGTATAACGTATAACGTATAACGTATAACGTATAACGTATAAAGTATAACGTATAACGTATAACGTATAACGTATAACGTATATCGTATAACGTATAACGTATAACGTATAACGTATAACGTATAACGTATAAGGAATAACGTAAAACGTATAACGTATAACGTATAACGTATAACGTATAACGTAGAACGTATAACGTATAACGTATAACGTATAACGTATAACGTTTAACGTATAACGTATAACGTATAACGTATAACGTATAACGTATAACGTATAACGTATAACGTATAACGTATAACGTATAACGTATAACGTATAACGTATAACGTATAACGTATAAAGTATAACGCATAACGTATAACGCATAACGTGTAACGGATAACGTATAACGTATAACGTATAACGTATAACGTATAACGTATAACGTATAACGTATATCGTATAACGTATAACGTGTAACGTATAACGTATAACGTACAACGTATAACGTATCACGTATAACGTATTACGAATAACGTGTAACGTATAACGTATAACGTACAACGTATAACGTATCACGTATAACGTATTACGAATAACGTATAACGTATAACGTATAACGTAACACCTATAACGTATAAAGTATAACGTATAACGTATAACGTATAACGTATAACGTATAACGTATATCGTATAACGTATAACGTATAACGAATAACGTAAAACGTATAACGTATAACGTATAACGTATAACGTGTAACGAAGTACGTATAACGAATAACGTATAACGTATATCGTATAACGTACAACTTATAACGTATAACGTACAACTTATAACGTATAACGTATAACGTATAACGTATAACGTATAACGTATAACGTATAACGTATAACGTATATCGTATAACGTAACCCCTATAACGTATAGAGTATAACGTATAACGTATATCGTATAACGTATAACGTATGTCGTATATCGTAAAACGTATAACGTATAAAGTATAACGTATAACGTGTAACGAAGTACGTATAACGAATAACGTATAACGTATATCGTATAACGTACAACTTATAACGTATAACGTACAACGTATAACGTATAACGTATAACGTATAACGTATAACGTATAACGTATAACGTATAACGTATAACGTATAACGTATAACGTATAACGTATAACGTATAACGTATAAAGTATAACGCATAACGTATAACGTATAACGTATAACGTATAACGTATAACGTATAACGTATAAAGTATAACGTATAACGTATAACGTATAACGTATAACGTATATCGTATAACGTATAACGTATAACGTATAACGTATAACGTATAACGTATAACGTATAACGTATAAGGAATAACGTAAAACGTATAACGTATAACGTATAACGTATAACGTATAACGTATAACGTATAACGTATAACGTATAACGTATAACGTATAACGTATAACGTATAACGTATAACGTATAACGTATCACGTATAACGTATTACGAATAACGTATAACGTATAACGTATAACGTATAACGTATAACGTACAACGTATAACGTATAACGTATAACGTATAACGAATAACGTATAACGTATAACGTATAACGTATAACGTATAACGCATAACATGTTATGTATAACGTATAACGTATAACGTATAACGTATAACGTATAACGTATAACGTAACCCCTATAACGTATAAAGTATAACGTATAACGTATATCGTATAACGTATAACGTATGTCGTATATCGTAAAACATATAACGTATAAAGTATAACGTATAACGTGTAACGAAGTACGTATAACGAATAACGTATAACGTATATCGTATAACGTACAACTTATAACGTATAACGTACATCGTATAACGTATAACGTATAACGTATAACGTATAACGTATAACGTATAACGTATAACGTATAACGTATAACGTATAACGTATAACGTATAACGTATAACGTATAACGTGTAACGTATAACGTATAACGTATAAAGTATAACGCATAACGTATAACGTATAACGTACAACGTTTAACGTATAACGTATAACGTATAACGTATAACGTATAACGTATAACGTATAACGTTTAACGTATAACGTATAACGTATAACGTATAACGTATAACGTATAACGTATAACATGTAATGTATAGCGTATAACGTATAATGTATAGCGTATAACGTATAACGTATAACGTATAACGAACAACGTATAACGTATCACGTATAACGTATTACGAATAACGTATAACGTATAACGTATAACGTAACACCTATAACATATAAAGTATAACGTATAACGTATAACGTATAACGTATAACGTATAACGCATAACGTATAACGCATAACGTATAACGGATAACGTATAACGTATAACGTATAACGTATAACGTATAACGTATAACGTATAACGTATAACGTATAACGTACAACGTATAACGTATAACGTATAACGTATAACGTATAACGTATAACGTATAACTTATAACGTATAACGTATAACGTATAAAGTATAACGTATAACGTATAACGTATAACGTATAACGTATATCGTATAACGTATAACGTATAACGTATAACGTATAACGTATAACGTATAACGTATAAGGAATAACGTAAAACGTATAACGTATAACGTATAACGTATAACGTATAACGTATAACGTATAACGTATAACGTATAACGTATAACGTATAACGTATAACGTATAAAGTATAACGTATAACGTATAACGTATAACGTATAGCGTATAACGTATAACGTATAACGTATAACGTATAACGTATAACGTATAACGTATAACGTATAACGTATAACGTATAACCTATGACGAATAACGTATAACGTATAACGTATAACGTATAACGTATAACGTATAACGTATAACCTATGACGTATAACGTGTAACGTATAACGTATAACGTATAACGTATATCGTATAACGTATAACGTGTAACGAAGTACGTATAAAGTATAACGTATAACGTATATCGTATAACGTATAACGTATAACGTATAACGTATAACGTATAACGTAAAACGTATGACGCATTACATACTACGTATAACGTATAACGTTCAACGTATAACCTATGACGTATAACGTATGACGTATGACGTATAACGTATAACGTATGACGTATAACGTATAACGTATAACGTATAACGTATAACGTATAACGTATAACGTATAACGTATAACGTATGACGCATTACATACTACGTATAACGTATAACGTTCAACGTATAACCTATGACGTATAACGTATGACGTATAACGTATAACGTATAACGTATGACGTATAACGTATAACGTATAACGTATAACGTACAACGTATATCGTATAACTAATAACGTATAACGTATAACGCATAACGTATAACGTATAATGTATAACGTATAACGTATAACGTATAACGTATAACGTATACCGTATATCGTAAAACGTATAACGTATAACGTATAACGTATAACGTATAACGTATAACGTATAACGTATAACGTATAACGTATAACGTATAACGTATAACGTATAACGTATAACGTATAACGTATAACGTATAACGTATAACGTATAACGTATAACGTATAACGTATAACGTATAACGTATAACGTATAACGTATAACGTATAACGTATAACGTATAACTAGTAACGTATAACGTATAACGCATAACGTATAACGTATAACGTATAACGTATAACGTATAACGTATAACGTACAACGTATATCGTATAACTAATAAACTATAACGTATAACGCATAACGTATAACGTATAATGTATAACGTATAACGTATAACGTATAACGTATAACGTATAACGTATAACGTATAACGTATAACGTATAACGTATAACGTATAACGTACAACGTATAACGTATGACGTATAACGTATAACGTATAACGTATGACGTATAACGTATAACGTATAACATGTAACGTACAACGTATAACGTATAACGTATAACGTACAACGTATAACGTATGACGTATAACGTATAACGTATAACGTATGACGTATAACGTATAACGTATAACGTATAACGTATAACGTATAACGTATAACGTATAACGTATAACGTATAACGTATAACGTATAACGTATAACGTATAACGTATAACGTATAACGTATAGCGTATAACGTATAACGTATAACGTATAACGTATAACGTATAACGTATAACGTATAACGTATAACGTATAACGAATAACGTATAACGTATATCGTATAACGTATAACGTATAACGTACAACTTATAATGTATAACGTACAACGTATAACGTATAACGTATAACGCATAACGTATAACGTATAACGTATAACCTACGACGTATAACGTATAACGTATAACGTATAACGTATAACGTATAACGTATAACGTATAAAGTATAACGTATAACGTACAACGTATAACGTATGACGTATAACGTATAACGTATAACGTATGACCTATAACGTATAACGTATAACGTATAACGTATAACGTATAACGTATAACGTATAACGTCTATCGTATAACGTATAACGTATAACGTATAACGTATAACGTATAACGAATAACGTATAACGTATATCGTATAACGTACAACTTATAACGTATAACGTACAACGTATAACGTATAACGTATAACGTATAACGTATAACGTATAACGTATAACGTATAACGTTTAACGTATAACGTATAACGTATAACGTATAACGTATAACGTATAACATGTAATGTATAACGTATAACGTATAATGTATAGCGTATAACGTATAACGTATAACGTATAACGTACAATGTATAACGTATCACGTATAACGTATTACGAATAACGTATAACGTATAACGTATAACGTAACACCTATAACGTATAAAATATAACGTATAACGTATAACGTATAACGTATAACGTATAACGCATAACGTATAACGCATAACGTATAACGGACAACGTATAACGTATAACGTATAACGTATAACGTATAACGTATAACGTATAACGTATAACGTATAACGTAACCCCTATAACGTATAAAGTATAACGTATAACGTATATCGTATAACGTATAACGTATGTCGTATATCGTAAAACATATAACGTATAAAGTATAACGTATAACGTGTAACGAAGTACGTATAACGAATAACGTATAACGTATATCGTATAACGTACAACTTATAACGTATAACGTACATCGTATAACGTATAACGTATAACGTATAACGTATAACGTATAACGTATAACGTATAACGTATAACGTATAACGTATAACGTATAACGTATAACGTGTAACGTATAACGTATAACGTATAAAGTATAACGCATAACGTATAACGTATAACGTACAACGTTTAACGTATAACGTATAACGTATAACGTATAACGTATAACGTATAACGTATAACGTTTAACGTATAACGTATAACGTATAACGTATAACGTATAACGTATAACGTATAACATGTAATGTATAGCGTATAACGTATAATGTATAGCGTATAACGTATAACGTATAACGTATAACGTACAACGTATAACGTATCACGTATAACGTATTACGAATAACGTATAACGTATAACGTATAACGTAACACCTATAACATATAAAGTATAACGTATAACGTATAACGTATAACGTATAACGTATAACGCATAACGTATAACGCATAACGTATAACGGATAACGTATAACGTATAACGTATAACGTATAACGTATAACGTATAACGTATAACGTATAACGTATAACGTACAACGTATAACGTATAACGTATAACGTATAACGTATAACGTATAACGTATAACTTATAACGTATAACGTATAACGTATAAAGTATAACGTATAACGTATAACGTATAACGTATAACGTATATCGTATAACGTATAACGTATAACGTATAACGTATAACGTATAACGTATAACGTATAAGGAATAACGTAAAACGTATAACGTATAACGTATAACGTATAACGTATAACGTATAACGTATAACGTATAACGTATAACGTATAACGTATAACGTATAACGTATAACGTATAACGTATAACGTATAACGTATAACGTATAACGTATAAAGTATAACGCATAACGTATAACGTATAACGTATAACGTATAACGTAACACCTATAACGTATAAAGTATAACGTATAACGTATAATGTATAACGTATAACGTATAACGTATATCGTATAACGTATAACGTATAACGAATAACGTAAAACGTATAACGTATAACGTATAACGTATAACGTGTACGAAGAACGTATAAAGAATAACGTATAACGTATATCGTATAACGTATAACGTATAACGTATAACGTATAACGTATAACGTATAACGTATAACGTATAACGTATAACGTATAACGTATAACGTATAACGTATAACGTATAACGTATAACGTATAACGTATAACGTATAACGTATAACGTATAACGTATAACGTATAACGTATAACGTATAACGTATAACGTATAACGTATAACGTATAACGTATAACGTATAACGTATAACGTATAACGTATAACGTATAAAGTATAACGCATAACGTATAACGTATAACGTATAACGTATAACGAATAACGTAAAACGTATAACGTATAACGTATAACGTATAACGTGTACGAAGAACGTATAAAGAATAACGTATAACGTATATCGTATAACGTATAACGTATAACGTATAACGTATAACGTATAACGTATAACGTATAACGTATAACGTATAACGTATAAAGTATTACGCATAACGTATAACGTATAACGCATAACGTATAACGCATAACGTATAACGGATAACGTATAACGTATAACGTATAACGTATAACGTATAACGTATAACGTATATCGTATAACGTATAACGTATAACGTATAACGTACAACGTATAACGTATCACGTTTAACGTATTACGAATAACGTATAACGTATAACGTATAACGTAACACCTATAACGTATAAAGTATAACGTATAACGTATAACGTATAACGTATAACGTATAACGTATATCGTATAACGTATAACGTATAACGAATAACGTAAAACGTATAACGTATAACGTATAACGTATAACGTGTAACGAAGTACGTATAACGAATAACGTATAACGTATATCGTATAACGTACAACTTATAACGTATAACGTATAACGTACAACGTATAACGTATAACGTATAACGTATAACGTATAACGTATACCGTATAACGTATAACGTATAACGTATAACGTATAACGTATAACGTATAACGTATAACGTATAACGTATAACGTATAACGTATAACGTATAACGTATATCGTATAACGTAACCCCTATAACGTATAAAGTATAACGTATAACGTATATCGTATAACGTATAACGTATGTCGTATATCGTAAAACGTATAACGTATAAAGTATAACGTATAACGTGTAACGAAGTACGTATAACGAATAACGTATAACGTATATCGTATAACGTACAACTTATAACGTATAACGTACAACGTATAACGTATAACGTATAACGTATAACGTATAACGTATAACGTATAACGTATAACGTATAACGTATAACTTATAACGTATGACGTATAACGTATAACGTATAACGTATAACGTATAAAGTATAACGCATAACGTATAACGTATAACGTATAACGTGTAACGTATAACTTATAACGTATAACGTATAACGTATAACGTATAACGTTTAACGTATAACGTATAACGTATAACGTATAACGTATAACGTATAACATGTAATGTATAACGTATAACGTATAATGTATAGCGTATAACGTATAACGTATAACGTATAACGTATAACGTTTAACGTATAACGTATAACGTATAACGTATAACGTATAACATATAACGTATAACGTATAACGTATAACGTATAACGTATAAAGTATAACGTATAACGTATAACGTATAACGTATAACGTATATCGTATAACGTATAACGTATAACGTATAACGTATAACGTATAACGTATAAGGAATAACGTAAAACGTATAACGTATAACGTATAACGTATAACGTATTACGAATAACGTATAACGTATAACGTATAACGTAACACCTATAACGTATAAAGTATAACGTATAACGTATAACGTATAACGTATAACGTATAACGTATATCGTATAACGTATAACGTATAACGAATAACGTAAAACGTATAACGTATGACGTATAACGTATAACGTGTAACGAAGTACGTATAACGAATAACGTATAACGTATATCGTATAACGTACAACTTATAACGTATAACGTACAACGTATAACGTATAACGTATAACGTATAACGTATAACGTATAACGTATAACGTATAACGTATAACGTACAACGTATAACGTATAACGTATAACGTATAACGAATAACGTATAACGTATAACGTATAACGCATAACGTATAACGTATAACGTATAACGTATAACGTATAACGTATAACGTATAACGTATAACGTATAACGTGTAACGAAGTACGTATAACGAATAACGTATAACGTATATCGTATAACGTACAACTTATAACGTATAACGTACAACGTATAACGTATAACGTATAACGTATAACGTATAACGTATAACGTATAACGTATAAAGTATAACGTATAAGGTATAACGTATAACGTATAACGTATAACGTATAACATATAACGTATAACGTATAACGTATAACGTATAACGTATAACGTATAACGAATAACGTAAAACGTATAACGTATAACGTATAACGTATAACGTATAACGTATAACGTATAACGTATAACATGTAATGTATAACGTATAACGTATAATGTATAGCGTATAACGTATAACGTATAACGTATAACGTACAACGTATAACGTATAACGTATCACGTATAACGTATTAC
Organism: Ptiloglossa arizonensis; assembly: GCF_051014685.1. NCBI lineage: Eukaryota > Metazoa > Arthropoda > Insecta > Hymenoptera > Colletidae > Ptiloglossa > Ptiloglossa arizonensis. The sequence goes on from NW_027478631.1 coordinate 590,811, forward strand.
GAATAACGTATAACGTATAACGTATAACGTAACACCTATAACGTATAAAGTATAACGTATAACGTATAACGTAAAACGTATAACGTATAACGTATATCGTATAACGTATAACGTATAACGAATAACGTAAAACGTATAACGTATAACGTATAACGTATAACGTGTAACGAAGAACGTATAAAGAATAACGTATAACATATATCGTATAACGTACAACTTATAACGTATAACGTACAACGTATAACGTATAACGTATAACGTATAACGTATAACGTATAACGTATAACGTATAACGTATAACGTATAACGTATAACGTATAACGTATAACGTATAACGTATAACGTATAACGTATAACGTATAACGTATAACGTATAACGTATAACGTATATCGTATAACGTAACCCCTATAACGTATAGAGTATAACGTATAACGTATATCGTATAACGTATAACGTATGTCGTATATCGTAAAACGTATAACGTATAAAGTATAACGTATAACGTGTAACGAAGTACGTATAACGAGTAACGTATAACGTATATCGTATAACGTACAACTTATAACGTATAACGTACAACGTATAACGTATAACGTATAACGTATAACGTATAACGTATAACGTATAACGTATAACGTATAACGTATAACGTATAACGTATAACGTATAACGTATAAAGTATAACGCATAACGTATAACGTATAACGTATAACGTATAACGTATAACGTATAACGTATAAAGTATAACGTATAACGTATAACCTATAACGTATAACGTATAACGTATAACGTATAACGTATAACGTATAATGTATAACGTATAACGTATAACGTATAACGTATAACGTATAAAGTATAACGTATAACGTATAACGTATAACGTATAACGTATAACGTAAAACGTATAACGTATAACGAATAACGTATAACGTATATCGTATAACGTATAACGTATAACGTACAACTTATAATGTATAACGTACAACGTATAACGTATAACGTATAACGTATAACGTATAACGTATAACGTATAACGTATAACGTATAAAGTATAACGTATAACGTATAACCTATAACGTGTAACGTATAACGTATAACGTATAACGTATAACGTATAATGTATAACGTATACCGTATATCGTAAAACGTATAACGTATAACGTATAACGTATAACGTGTAAAGATGTACGTATAAAGTATAACGTATAATGTATAACGTATAACGTATAACTAATAACGTATAACGTATAACGCATAACGTATAACGTATAACGTATAACGTATAACGTATAACGTATAACGTATAACGTACAACGTATAACGTATAACGTACAACGTATAACGTATAACGTATAACGTATAACGTATAACGTATAACGTATAACGTATAACGTATAACGTATAACGTATAACGTATAACGTATAACGTATAACGTATAAAGTATAACGTATAACGTATAACCTATAACGTATAACGTATAACGTATAACGTACAACGTATAACGTATAATGTATAACGTATAACGTATAACGTATAACGTATAACGTATAAAGTATAACGTATAACGTATAACGTATAACGTATAACGTATAACGTATAACGAATAACCTATGACGTAAAACGTATAACTTATAACGTGTAACGTATAACGTATAGCGTACAACGTATAACGTATCACGTATAACATATAACGTATAACGTATAACGTATAACGTATAACGTATAACGTATAACGTATAATGTATAACGTATAACGTATAACGTATAACGTATAACGTATAAAGTATAACGTATAACGTATAACCTATAACGTATAACGTATAACGTACAACGTATAACGTATGACGTATAACGTATAACGTATAAAGTATAACGTATAACGTATAACGTATAACGTATAACGTATAACGTATAACGTATAACGTATAACCTATGACGAATAACGTATAACGTATAACGTATAACGTATAACGTATAACGTATAACGTATAACCTATGACGTATAACGTGTAACGTATAACGTATAACGTATAACGTAAAACGTATGACGCATTACATACTACGTATAACGTATAACGTTCAACGTATAACCTATTACGTATTACGTATAACTTATAACGTATAACGTATAACGTATAACGTATAACCTATAACGTATAACGTATAATGTATAACGTATAACATGTAACGTATAGCGTATAACGTATAACGTATAACGTATTACGTATAACGTATAACGTATAACGTATATCGTATAACGTATAACGTATAATGTATAACATGTAACGTCCAACGTATAACGTATACCGTATAACGTATGACGTATAACGTATAACGTATAACGTTTAACGTATAACGTATAACGTATAACGTATAACGTATAACGTATAACGTATAACGTATAACATGTAATGTATAACGTATAACGTATAATGAATAAAGTATAACGTATAACGTATAACGTATAACGTATAACGTATAACGTATAACGTATAACCTACGACGTATAACGTCTATCGTATAACGTATAATGTATAACGTATAACGTATAACGTATAACGAATAACGTATAACGTATATCGTATAACGTATAACGTACAACGTGTAACGTATAACGTATAACGTATAACGTATAGCGTATAACGTATAAAGTATAACGTATAACGTATAACGTATAACGCATAACGTATAACGTATAACGTATAACCTACGACGTATAACGTATAACTTATAACGTGTAACGTATAACGTATAGCGTACAACGTATAACGTATCACGTATAACATATAACGTATAACGTATAACGTGTAACGAAGAACGTATAACGTATAACGTATAACGTATAACGTATAACGTATAACGTGTAACGAAGTACGTATAACGAATAACGTATAACGTATATCGTATAACGTACAACTTATAACGTATAACGTACAACGTATAACGTATAACGTATAACGTATAACGTATAACATATAACGTATAACGTATAACGTATAACGTATAACGTATAACGTATAACGTATAACGTATAACGTATAACGTATAAAGTATAACGTATAACGTATAACCTATAACGTATAACGTATAACGTATAACGTATAACGTATAACGTATAATGTATAACGTATAACGTATAACGTATAACGTATAACGTATAAAGTATAACGTATAACGTATAACGTATAACGTATAACGTATAACGTAAAACGTATAACGTATAACGAATAACGTATAACGTATATCGTATAACGTATAACGTATAACGTACAACTTATAATGTATAACGTACAACGTATAACGTATAACGTATAACGTATAACGTATAACGTATAACGTATAACGTATAACGTATAAAGTATAACGTATAACGTATAACCTATAACGTATAACGTATAACGTATAACGTATAACGTATAACGTATAATGTATAACGTATACCGTATATCGTAAAACGTATAACGTATAACGTATAACGTATAACGTGTAAAGATGTACGTATAAAGTATAACGTATAACGTATAACGTATAACGTATAACTAATAACGTATAACGTATAACGCATAACGTATAACGTATAACGTATAACGTATAACGTATAACGTATAACGTATAACGTACAACGTATATCGTATAACTAATAACGTATAACGTATAACGCATAGCGTATAACGTATAATGTATAACGTATAACGTATAACGTATAACGTATAACGTATAACGTATAACGTATAACGTATAACGTATAACGTATAACGTACAACGTATAACGTATGACGTATAACGTATAACGTATAACGTATGACGTATAACGTATAACGTATAACGTATAACGTATAACGTATAACGTATAACGTATAACGTATAACGTATAACGTATAACGTATAACGTATAACGTATAACGTATAACGTATAACGTATAACGTATAACGTATAACGTATAACGTATAACGAATAACGTATAACGTATATCGTATAACGTATAACGTATAACGTACAACTTATAATGTATAACGTACAACGTATAACGTATAACGTATAACGTATAACGCATAACGTATAACGTATAACGTATAACCTATGACGTATAACCTATAACGTATAACGTATAACGTATATCGTATAACGTATAACGTATAACGTATAACATGTAACGTACAACGTATAACGTACGACGTATAACGTATAACGTATAACGTATGACGTATAACGTATAACGTATAACGTATAACGTATAACGTATAACGTATAACGTATAACGTATAACGTATAACGTATAACGTATAACGTATAACGTATAACGTATAACGTATAACGTATAACGTATAACGTATAACGTATAACGTATAACGTATAACGTATAACGTATAACGTATAACGTATAACGTATAACCTATGACGTAAAACGTATAACTTATAACGTGTAACGTATAACGTATAGCGTACAACGTATAACGTATCACGTATAACATATAACGTATAACGTATAACGTATAACGTATAACGTATAAAGAATAACGTATAACGTATAACGTATAACGTATAACGTATAACATGTAACGTATAGCGTATAACGTGTAACGTATAACGTATAACGTATAACGTATAACGTATAACGTATAACGTATAACGTATAACGTATAACGTATAACGTATAACGTATAACGTATAACGTATAACGTATAAAGTATAACGTATAACGTATAACGTATAACGTATAGCGTATAACGTATAACGTATATCGTATAACGTATAACGTATAACGTATAACGTATAACGTATAACGTATAACGTATAACCTATGACGAATAACGTATAACGTATAACGTATAACGTATAACGTATAACGAATAACGTATAACGTATAACGTATAACGTATAACGTATAACGTATAACGTATAACGTATAACGTATAAAGTATAACGTATAACGTATAACCTATAACGTATAACGTATAACGTATAACGTATAACGTATAACGTATAATGTATAACGTATAACGTATAACGTATAACGTATAACGTATAAAGTATAACGTATAACGTATAACGTATAACGTATAACGTATAACGTATAACGTATAACGTATAACGTATAACGTATAACGTATAACCTATGACGTATAACGTGTAACGTATAACGTATAACGTATAACGTATAACGTATAACGTATAACGTGTAACGAAGTACGTATAAAGTATAACGTATAACGTATATCGTATAACGTATAACGTATAACGTATAACGTATAACGTATAACGTAAAACGTATGACGCATTACATACTACGTATAACGTATAACGTTCAACGTATAACCTATGACGTATAACGTATGACGTATAACGTATAACGTATAACGTATGACGTATAACGTATAACGTATAACGTATAACGTATAACGTATAACGTATAACGTATAACGTATAACGTATAACGTATAACGTATACCGTATATCGTAAAACGTATAACGTATAACGTATAACGTATAACGTGTAACGATGTACGTATAAAGTATAACGTATAACGTATAACGTATAACGTATAACTAATAACGTATAACGTATAACGCATAACGTATAACGTATGACGTATAACGTATAACGTATAACGTATAACGTACAACGTATATCGTATAACTAATAACGTATAACGTATAACGCATAACGTATAACGTATAATGTATAACGTATAACGTATAACGTATAACGTATAACGTATAACGTATAACGTATAACGTATAACGTATAACGTATAACGTATAACGTACAACGTATAACGTATGACGTATAACGTATAACGTATAACGTATGACGTATAACGTATAACGTATAACGTATAACGTATAACGTATAACGTATAACGTATAACGTATAACGTATAACGTATAGCGTATAACGTATAACGTATAACGTATAACGTATAACGTATAACGTATAACGTATAACGTATAACCTATGACGTATAACGTGTAACGTATAACGTATAACGTATAACGTATAACGTATAACGTATAACGTGTAACGAAGTACGTATAAAGTATAACGTATAACGTATATCGTATAACGTATAACGTATAACGTATAACGTATAACGTATAACGTATAACGTATAACGTAAAACGTATGACGCATTACATACTACGTATAACGTATAACGTTCAACGTATAACCTATGACGTATAACGTATGACGTATAACGTATAACGTATAACGTATGACGTATAACGTATAACGTATAACGTATAACGAAGAACGTATAAAGAATAACGTATAACGTATATCGTATAACGTACAACATATAACGTATAACGTACAACGTATAACGTATAACGTATAACGAATAACGTATAGCGTATAACGTATAACGTATAACGTATAACGTATAACGTATAGCGTATAACGTATAACGTATAACGTATAACGTATAACGTATAACGCATAACATGTAATGTATAACGTATAACGTATAATGTATAACGTATAACGTATAACGTATAACGTACAAAGTATAACGTATCACGTATAACGTATTACGAATAACCTATAACGTATAACGTATAACGTAACCCCTATAACGTATAAAGTATAACGTATAACGTATATCGTATAACGTATAACGTATACCGTATATCGTAAAACGTATAACGTATAACGTATAACGTATAACGTGTAACGATGTACGTATAAAGTATAACGTATAACGTATAACGTATAACGTATAACTAATAACGTATAACGTATAACGCATAACGTATAACGTATAACGTATAACGTATAACGTATAACGTATAACGTACAACGTATATCGTATAACTAATAACGTATAACGTATAACGCATAACGTATAACGTATAATGTATAACGTATAACGTATAACGTATAACGTATAACGTATAACGTATAACGTATAACGTATAACGTATAACGTATAACGTACAACGTATAACGTATGACGTATAACGTATAACGTATAACGTATGACGTATAACGTATAACGTATAACGTATAACGTATAACGTATAACGTATAACGTATAACGTATAACGTATAACGTATAACGTACAACGTATATCGTATAACTAATAACGTATAACGTATAACGCATAACGTATAACGTATAATGTATAACGTATAACGTATAACGTATAACGTATAACGTATAACGTATAACGTATAACGTATAACGTATAACGTATAACGTACAACGTATAACGTATGACGTATAACGTATAACGTATAACGTATGACGTATAACGTATAACGTATAACGTATAACGTATAACGTATAACGTATAACGTATAACGTATAACGTATAACGTATAACGTATAACGTATAACGTATAACGTATAACGTATAACGTATAACGTATAACGTATAACATGTAACGTATAGCGTATAACGTGTAACGTATAACGTATAACGTATAACGTATAACGTATAACGTATAACGTATAACGTATAACGTATAACGTATAACGTATAACGTATAACGTATAACGTATAAAGTATAACGTATAATTTATAACGTATAACGTATAACGTATAACGTATAACGTATATCGTATAACGTATAACGTATAACGTATAACGTATAACGTATAACGTATAACGTATAACGTATAACGTATAACCTATGACGAATAACGTATAACGTATAACGTATAACGTATAACATATAACGTATAACGTATAACCTATGACGTATAACGTGTAACGTATAACGTATAACGTATAACGTAAAACGTATGACGCATTACATACTACGTATAACGTATAACGTTCAACGTATAACCTATTACGTATTACGTATAACTTATAACGTATAACGTATAACGTATAACGTATAACCTATAACGTATAACGTATAATGTATAACGTATAACATGTAACGTATAGCGTATAACGTATAACGTATAACGTATTACTTATAACGTATAACGTATAACGTATATCGTATAACGTATAACGTATAATGTATAACATGTAACGTCCAACGTATAACGCATACCGTAAAACGTATGACGTATAACGTATAACGTATAACGTTTAACGTATAACGTATAACGTATAACGTATAACGTATAACGTATAACGTATAACATGTAATGTATAACGTATAACGTATAATGAATAAAGTATAACGTATAACGTATAACGTATAACGTATAACGTATAACGTATAACGTATAACCTACGACGTATAACGTCTATCGTATAACGTATAATGTATAACGTATAACGTATAACGTATAACGAATAACGTATAACGTATATCGTATAACGTACAACTTATAACGTATAACGTACAACGTGTAAGGTATAACGTATAACGTATAACGTATAACGTATAACGTATAAAGTATAACGTATAACGTATAACGTATAACGCATAACGTATAACGTATAACGTATAACCTACGACGTATAACGTATAACTTATAACGTGTCACGTATAACGTATAGCGTACAACGTATAACGTATCACGTATAACATATAACGTATAACGTATAACGTGTAACGAAGAACGTATAACGTATAACGAATAACGTATAACGTATAACGTATAACGTGTAACGAAGTACGTATAACGAATAACGTATAACGTATATCGTATAACGTACAACTTATAACGTATAACGTACAACGTATAACGTATAACGTATAACGTATAACGTATAACGTATAACATATAACGTATAACGTATAACGTATAACGTATAACGTATAACGTATAACGTATAACGTATAACGTATAACGTATAAAGTATAACGTATAACGTATAACCTATAACGTATAACGTATAACGTATAACGTATAACGTATAACGTATAATGTATAACGTATAACGTATAACGTATAACGTATAACGTATAAAGTATAACGTATAACGTATAACGTATAACGTATAACGTATAACGTATAACGTATAACGTATAACGAATAACGTATAACGTATATCGTATAACGTATAACGTATAACGTACAACTTATAATGTATAACGTACAACGTATAACGTATAACGTATAACGTATAACGTATAACGTATAACGTATAACGTATAACGTATAACGTATAAAGTATAACGTATAACGTATAACCTATAACGTATAATGTATAACGTATAACGTATAACGTATAACGTATAACGTATAACGTATAACGTATAACGTAAAACGTATAA